>NC_091469.1:335187715-335518549 GCF_036971445.1 Narcine bancroftii | reverse complement strand
TAATCTCCCTCATCGTATTTAGGAATTGACTGAGAAGTAACATAGTTCAAGGCACCAGGGAAGAGCCTTCCTGTTCTCCTCCCAAATAGGGTCAAGGTGCTCTTTACATCCTTTTAAATAATTACAAAGTCAAAATAAATGATGTCATAAATATTTTTAGTCACTATTTTTTGATTTGGATGCTTAAGACATTCTATTGACTTTTCCTTTGGCTTTCTTCATATATCTGGAAGTTGAAATTGAATCAATGACACTCATTCCATTGTGAGCTAAATGTCAGAATATTTATAATCACAGATTTGTCAATGCTGTAAACTCTCGAACTGTGGCAAAGGTTTTCTGCTATAATTACTCTTGGAAACCTCTCCAGTAGTCAAGTGTAAAAGGGCCAGGAGCCCAATTAGAAAGCATTTACTTCTGCCAAGCTTATTCAAGTTAAGCTGGAAATTTCTAAAGCATCATAACAGATCGAGTGGTAGGGATCTCCCAGTATCAACCCATTTCAATTCCCCACCCTGTTCTCATGCCAATGTGTCTGTCCATGGTCTCATGTACTGCCAGACTGATGCCATTTTCAGATTGAAGAACACTTTAAATTCCGACTGGGAACCTTCCAACCAGATAGCATCAACATCGACTTCCAGTTTTTGATGAGCTCCACACCCCCATCTCTCTCTTTCCTTATTTCCCTATCTCCATGTCTCCTAATCTCCAGCTCCCCACCCCGTCCGTCTCCCCCCCCTCTCTCTCCATTCACAGAACGACCTTCCTCCCCCGACCAATTCTCAGGTTTTCTTTCCTGCCCTCCTATCCAGGTCCACCTATAACCTCTTGGCCGTTGGCCTGTGCTCCTCCTCCTGTCTTTCTTGCCTCCTTCCCCCACCTTTTCATTCAGGAGCCTGGCTACTTTTTGCTCATCACTTTGGCCGTTGTAGGACCTGCTGAGTTTCTCCAGCATATTTGTGTATTAACAACAATTACAGTGACAGCAGACTGTCTTGTTTCACTCCTCACAGCATACTCCAATACTTGGGAACATCAACATTTAGAATTAGAGGAGAATCTAAAATAGCTTTCAATTGTGATTATGTATTGCAGAATGATGAAAGAGAAACAATGAAGTCTGTGAATTCTGTTGATTACAATTCACACAAATTAAATATAAATTATTATTTTTAAATTGACATACAACACTGTAAGAGGCCAATTAGGCCCTACGTGTCCATGACACCCAAATTACACCCCATTTACCTACACCCCAGTACATTTTGAACAGCGGGAGGAACTGGGAGCACCTGGAGAAAATCCACACAGACACGAGGAGAACGTACAAATTCCTTACAGACTCAGGTCTGGTCCCGATTGCTGACGCTGTAAAGGCATTGCCCAAACACCTATGCCAACCATGCCACCCTTCTCAAGACAAGATTAGCAGGGATCCCTTATAAAAGATGTATCAGCCAAACTTCTGGAAATTGGGAGAATTCTTGCAACAGATACACAATTCACCAAAATCATTTCACATCTCAATCATTTTAAACCATTTGCCTTTATGTATAAAATGAGAGAGAATTCATCTGTTGCATAGTCTAAATATATGTGCATCAGGTTTCATAAGTATGTACTGTTGAGAAACACAGTGGAACACACAAATTAAATTTTGTTTATAGTATATGTAACAGAGAACAGTTAGCTGGCGTAGGGAGAGGGAAACAAGTCTTTAGGAAACAAAACAAAGTCTGCCTTGGAAAAAGGTTCTGCTAACTATTCGGAAAATATTGAATGAGGAAGGTGGGTCCAAGATACCTTAACGAAAAGTAAATTTATTTTAAATTGAAATACTCAAAAGATTAGAAAAATATGAACAAAATAATTTAAAAAGTTTTAAGTAACTGATTCAGCAAGGGATTCAATGTTAGAGTGGAAATAGGGCCTGAAAGAAAATTGTGATGTTTGGCGATGTAGTTGTAACCAAGCTTTTTACCACCTGACGATTTTGCGATGTACTACTTCAGATGACCAAATGATCTGTAACTAGGTCGTCTCTGGGATAATTAAGGCTATAGTTTTCAATAAACTAATGGGACAACTCGATATCTCCAGAAGAATTTTCATACTGAGTTCAAGTAAAGGTTGGACACACTGAGGGATGGAAGTCACCACAGGATTGCCATGCTCGGCTTCAACAGATGATGTAACCTTACTTTCTTCCATTATTTTCCTTAAAATGAAGTAGACTTCTGTCCTTGAATCTATTGCAAATATGCTGAAGTCTCTGCAGCATCTATCCACCTCCTGTAGTGGGCAGTTAAAGAAGAAAGCTTGCAGACGATTGTCATTTACACAAAAATGCTGAAGAAACTCAGCAAGTCACACTGCAATTTTCATGAGGCAAAGATAAAAGATACATAAGCAATGTTTCAGGTCTGAGCCCTTCTTCAAGGCATGAGAAAAAAAAAGCAGACAGGTGCCTGAGTAAAATGGTGGAGGCAAGGGCACAGGAGGAGCACAGGCAAGAGGTGGACAGGGAAGGGAGGTCACGAGGAAACAGGGAGGGTGGAGCGATGGAGGAATGGAGGCAGTGGGATTGTAAAGAGAGGAAGAATGAAGAGAGTCTAGCAGAAATCAGGAAGTTGATGTTAATGCCATCCAATTGGAGAGTGTCCAGATGGAATATTAGGTGTTGCTCCTCCAATTTGTATGTGACCTTAGTTTGGTGACACACAAGGCCATGTAAAAAAGTCAATATGGAGTGGATGAGGAATTGAAATGATTGCCCACTGGGAGCTTCCTGTTATTGCAGATGACAGAGCGAAGGTGCTCAATGAAATGATCTCCCAGCCTGTTTCTAGTTAGAGAAGACCACAAAGATAACACCTGATGTAGTAGATTATCCCCTGCAGATTCACAAATGAAGTTCTGTTTCACTTGGAAGGACAGTTTGGGGCCCCAAGTGGTGGTGAGAGAGGAGGTGTGAGTCTAAGTGTAACATTTCCTGTGGTCACAGGAGTAGATACCAAGGGGGCGATTAATGGGAAGGAAGGAATTGATGAGAGAGCAATTCCTCTGGAAGGAGTGAGAGGGAAAGATGTCCCCGGTGGTGGGATCACATTGTTGATGATGGAAATTACAGGGGAAAGTATGTTAGATGCAGAGGCTAGTGGGGTGGTAGTTGAGGACAAGAGGAATCCTGCCGTTATGCATCTAGGGGAGGAGCGAATCAGGACAAATGTGCAGAAAATGGAGGAGATGCAGGTAAGGGCTGATGATCGAAAAAGGACAACATCTTCGAAGATCTGGAATTAAAGACCTCATCATGGGAGAGGAAGCCACTGAGAAAAGAGAAATTGAAAGAAAGGAATAGAATCTTTACAGGCAATTTCTAAAGGTGTATCATGGAGAGCATTCTGTCTATTTTTATCATGGTCTGGTACAGAGGTGCCAATGTTCAGGACAAGAAAAATCTCCAGAGGGTTATTAACTCGGCCTGCAAAATCATGAACACCAATCTTCACTCCATCAAGGACATCTAAAAGAGGCAGTGTTTTACAAAAGCAGCCTCTATCCTCAAAGACCCCGCCACCCAGGCTATGCCCTCTTCACTCTGCTACTATTAGGGAATAGGTACACAAGCCTAAAGATGAGGACTCAACACAAGGACAACTTCTTCCCCACTGCCATCACATTCCTGAATGATTTAATGAACCAAAGACACTGCTTTACTTTGATTTTTCACACACTATGTTCTAATTATTTTATTGCAAAATGGTTTATATGTTTGTACTATGATGTATTCAGCAAAGAAGTGGCCGACTGTCTCCACTCCTCCGCAGTCATCTTGGTGGGTAAGGTCTGGTTGCACAGGTAGGATCGAAATGGGAGGTCACCCATCACCAACAGCCCGGCCAAGTCCTGGTACTTGTTTGTGAGTCCTGGCGATGAAACATTCTAACTGATGACTACTCCACCGGGTCCATCGAATCCTCATCAAAGTATCTATAGGACCTTGTGTGCTGACCACACTTGATAGCCTTGTGGTCAAATGTGTTGGTCTGGAAAAACCTTTCCATGAAAAACAGGTGGTGTGGTAAAGTACAACTGACTGAGGAATGGGGCCAGACCCATCCTTTGCAATACCTGGCACAGGTAGAATCTCAACACATAGAGGCACTTGGTGCCCTCATTTTGGTTCTAGTCACAGTCTAACGCAGCCACACATGAAGGTGGTCATAAGGATGAGGACCATGTTGGGTACACCTTTGCCCCCATTGTCTGGCAACTTGTACATGACAGCTTTTCAGACAATCTATGAACTGGAGAACTGCTTTGGTGACCGCCAGGGTAGAGGTAGGGGCAATAGGCCACATCTATGTCATGTTCTTCCTTGTTTTATTTATAGAGAGAGAGAGAGGGAGGGAGAGGGAGGGAGGGAGAGGGAGGGAGAGGGAGGGAGAGGGAGGGAGAGGGAGGGAGAGGGAGGGAGAGGGAGGGAGAGGGAGGGAGAGGGAGGGAGAGGGAGGGAGAGGGAGGGAGAGGGAGGGAGAGGGAGGGAGAGGGAGGGAGAGGGAGGGAGAGGGAGGGAGAGGGAGGGAGAGGGAGGGAGAGGGAGGGAGAGGGAGGGAGAGGGAGGGAGAGGGAGGGAGAGGGAGGGAGAGGGAGGGAGAGGGAGGGAGAGGGAGGGAGAGGGAGGGAGAGGGAGGGAGAGGGAGGGAGAGGGAGGGAGGGAGAGGGAGGGAGGGAGAGGGAGGGAGGGAGAGGGAGGGAGAGGGAGGGAGAGGGAGGGAGAGGGAGGGAGGGAGAGGGAGGGAGAGGGAGGGAGAGGGAGGGAGAGAGAGGGAGGGAGAGGGAGGGAGAGGGAGGGAGAGGGAGGGAGAGGGAGGGAGAGGGAGGGAGAGGGAGGGAGAGGGAGGGAGAGGGAGGGAGAGGGAGGGAGAGGGAGGGAGGGAGAGGGAGGGAGAGGGAGGGAGAGGGAGGGAGAGGGAGGGAGAGGGAGGGAGGGAGAGGGAGGGAGAGGGAGGGAGAGGGAGGGAGAGGGAGGGAGAGGGAGGGAGAGGGAGGGAGAGGGAGGGAGAGGGAGGGAGAGGGAGGGAGAGGGAGGGAGAGGGAGGGAGAGGGAGGGAGAGGGAGGGAGAGGGAGGGAGAGGGAGAGGGAGGGAGAGGAGAGGGAGAGGGAGGGAGAGGGAGGGAGAGGGAGGGAGAGGGAGGGAGAGGGAGGGAGAGGGAGGGAGAGGGAGGGAGAGGGAGGGAGAGGGAGGGAGAGGGAGGGAGAGGGAGGGAGAGGGAGGGAGAGGGAGGGAGAGGGAGGGAGAGGGAGGGAGAGGGAGGGAGAGGGAGGGAGAGGGAGGGAGAGGGAGGGAGAGGGAGGGAGAGGGAGGGAGAGGGAGGGAGAGGGAGGGAGAGGGAGGGAGAGGGAGGGAGAGGGAGGGAGAGGGAGGGAGAGGGAGGGAGAGGGAGGGAGAGGGAGGGAGAGGGAGGGAGAGGGAGGGAGAGGGAGGGAGAGGGAGGGAGAGGGAGGGAGAGGGAGGGAGAGGGAGGGAGAGGGAGGGAGAGGGAGGGAGAGGGAGGGAGAGGGAGGGAGAGGGAGGGAGAGGGAGGGAGAGAGAGAGAGAAAGGGGGAGAGAGGTAGAGAGAAAGGGGGAGGGAGGGGAAAAGAGAGAGAGAGAGGGAGAGAGGGGGAGGGAGGGGGAGAGAGAGAGGGAGAAAGGGGGAGGGAGGGGAGAGAGAGAGAGAGAGAAAGGGGGAGGGAGGGGGAGAGAGAGAAAGAGAGAAGGAACATTGTGGGTTCCAGAAGCTTACATTACTTCCCTGTCTGACACTTATTCAGAAGTCACATCACCTGCCAATCAAGGTTGGGCTCCGGCCACCCATTAGTGCACATCTTACCATTGGCTCCTTTATGTGTGTTAGTATCATCTTTGGGCAGACGTCCAGTTCAGAACAGTAGATAACATTGATTTCTTTCTGTCTCTTGGTCCAAGTCCCAGATATCGCTCCACACCAGGTTGCTACTGTGGACATTGCTGGAGGAGACATGGGTAAGGTGTGCACTGCACCTAGTGGAGCTATAGTACAGTGATGGATCAGTGCCTGCAGAGAGCCACATCCCCATTGGTACAGGGAAAAGAAAGTATTTGAAAGTCCATGTCTGTGACTTGTGTACACATGTAGAAGATAGACAATAGGTGAACACTGGTATTGAAGGCCAACCTGGGTCAGATGTGAATGTCTATGCAGTTGCTTAGTTGTAGTGTAATTAAGTATCATTTGACATCTTCCTCTGTGTTCAATAGTTACCTTTGATTGTAACATTTGTGTCCAGACTCATCTCTCTGCGAACCCATCAAACCTCATATTTTCCCTAAACATAACAGACTGCCGTACCCACAGTCCCAATATCTGGTAGATCTTTCCAATCCTCTCCAACCAATTCTTGTTGCATGCCTTGGCCCCTCCAACTAGATCCTCAACATCTTCTGGTAGTCAGATCTGACTGTGAAGGGGAGGATGGATTAGTCAGACCAGTTACCGAAGAGCAATCCCTCATTCTTGTTCTGATTTACCCTGGCCCCTGATACCGACTCAAACTGGCTGCAAATGCTGATCAATCTGCAGGCCAATCGTGTTCCTGAACCAAAGATGGTGACCTCATCCATGATCAGGGAGACTTGACCCAAGATCTTCATCTGCCTGGCAACATCACTCCTCTTATGCCCTTGTCCTTCCTGATGGATTCAGCAAAGTGCTCTATCCTACAAAAATAGGACTGGAGAGAACAGGCAGCCTTGCCTAACTCTAGGCTTGATGGGGAAGCCCATCCTTTGATTTAGCCTGTGCTAGAGATGTTCATGTGAGCAGTTTAATCCAATTCTGGATTCCCTCCCCAAAGCCCATTTTGAAGAGCATGCCCATCATACATGTCCATCTTCTACATGTCTCACCCACTAAATCACTCTCTCCTCTCATTGTTCACTTAGGTTTCCAGCATCTACATTTCTTGTGTTTCCCTCTTCATATTGTCTTCTTCCTCACTCAATTTGCACAAAGAAAATTAATCTGCATCCGGGTGAATTCAATAGGTTGTTTAACAAGTACAAAATAATTCAGCTGTCGAAAAGCAATCAAGCCCTTCCTGTTAAAATAATGGGAACTGTATCAACCAATTAGAGCTTTGAAAGGCCCTGCAGGCAATAGTCAAGCATATCACCAGATCTATCACCAATTCTAGAAATTGGATTGGGAAATATATCTTCATGTGCTACAATCCAGTTTCAGTGCATGGTGTCGGGTACTTGGGGAGGAAAGGGGAATGGAATGGCTTATTGTCACATTATAGAAATTTACAGTTGCAAAGTCCATTCGATGATCTGATCACAGAAGGAAAGAAACTGTCCTTGAATCAGTAAGTGCATGTTTTCAACATAATTTATCTTCTGCCTGACAGATGAGGGGAGAAGGAAATGAAGGATGCTTTAATAAATCCCAGAGACAGTGGTAGCCCTACAGGCCCTTCAGCCAACGTGTTCATGCCAACCAAGTTGGCATTCTGGGGTAGTTCTATTTGCTTGCATTTGGTCCATATCCTTCTGAGTCCTTCCTGACTCCAAGAGGGAAAGATGGGGCAGAATTTGACAGGTGTGTCCAAGAAAGATTCCTGACACAGAATGTGGATCAGCCAACAAGAGAAGTCATAGTGGATTTAGTTCTGGTTAATGAACCTGGTGAGATGGCAGTTCTCTCAGTGGGGGAACATTTGGTGAGACTGATCACATCTTCTTTAGCTTTAGCAGAGCTATAGAAAAGGATAAAAATAGAGAAATAGGAAAGTGCTTCATTGGGGAAGTGCTAATTACAAAGGGATGAGGCAGGAACTAACAAGAGTAAATAGGAAACAGATGTTTAAGCGTGAAAGTACAGAAAAAATGTGGAAGAGGTTTATGGACCATTTGTGCTGGGTTCAGGATAGGTTTGTCCCACTGGAACAAGAAAAAGATGGTAGGAAAGGGGAACCGTGGTTGATGAAACAAGTGAGGCAATAATTCAAAAGGAAGAATGAATCCTATATTAGATATAGGAAGCAGGAAAGGCTCATGAAAATTATATGGTAGCCAAGAAAGAGCTTAAGAAAGGACTTAGGAGTGCTCAAAGGGGGCATGAGAAGGCCTTGGCATGTAGGATTAAAGAGAATCACCAAGGTGTTCAATGTGTACGTGAAGAACAAGAAGAATGATGAAAATGAAGGTGGGGCTGATAAATAATGAAGGAAACATCACGTGCCTGGAAGAGATTAGGGATGTCCTAAATGAATACTTTGCATCAGTATTCACAAGAAAAAAAGGACTTGAGGTTGAAATTGAACAGGCCTGTGTGCTGGACAATGTGGAGATTAAAGAAGGGGAAGTGTTGGATCTTAAAAACATCAAAATTGATAAACCTCCAGGGCTAGACTTGATATACCCCAGGCTGCTGTCGGAAGAAAGAGAAGGCTAGGGCAGTAGCTATGATCTTTGAATCCTCTTTGGCTACAGGGGAGATGCTGGAGGATTGGCGAATGGCAAATTATAGACTCTGTTATATAGTCAGGATAATGTGAACTACTTTGTAACCACGGTAAGGTGTGTGTGTGTGCACGTGTATTCCTGAGATGGTGAAAGACATCAGATAAGTAAAGTCTCTTTTGTTATTTGAATCCTGCATCTCCAGGTTATTTAAACCAGCCTCCCAAGTAACACAAAGACAAAGGTAATAGGGATAATCCTGGGAATTATAGATCAGTGAATCTTACATCAGTTGTGTGCAAACTATTGGAGAGGATTCTTAAGGATAGGATCTATGAGCCATTTGGAAAAGTACAGTCCACTCAAGGATAGTCAGCTTGGCTTTGTGAAGGGAAGGTCATGCCTCACCTGGAGGTCAGTGAGTAATGAAGTGCCAAAGGGATCTGTTTTAGGACCCCTGCTCTTTGTGATTTCTATAAATAGTCTGAATGAAGAGGCAGATGGATGGGTCAGTAAGTTTGTGGATGACACAATTGTTGGAGGAGTTGTAGTTGGATCTGAAGGTTGTTAAAGGTTATAAGAGGATATAGACAGGATGCAGAGATGTAGGGAAAAGTGGCAGATGGAGTTCAAACTGAATAAATGTAAGGTGATGCATTTTTGAAGGACAAGCCAGAAGGCTGAGTACAGGGTTAATGGTCAGTTACTTAAAAGTATGGATGAACAGAGAAATCTTGGGGTTCAAATTCATACATCCCCTCAAGGACACCACTCAGATTGATAGGATAGTTAAGAAGGCCTATGGGATGCTGGGATTCATTGATAGGGGGATTGCATTCAGGAGTATAGAGGTCATGTTACAACTCCACAAATTTCTGGTAAGACCACACTTGTGCTCAATTCTGGTCACCTCATTAAAGAAAGGATGTGGAAGCTATGGAGAGGGTGTTGAGGAGATTTACCAGGATGCTGCCTGGATTGGAAAACAAGTTTTATGAAACAAGGTTAGAAGGAACTAACCAACTACTTCTATGACTCGGTTACAGAGGAATTACTAGAATTAAGAAACAAGATAGGTTCCCTGGCTCCTGTTCCAACAGCTAATTATGGATCACTGTCTACACATGTTCCTGCTGCTCTTGACTCTAATTCTTACATCTTTGTTCAATGTCCATCCCACACTGCACTCCTGCAGCAACCTGATGAGGGGCCTTATAAAGTGTTGCAGCACAATAGATCTACGGTGTTATTGGACATTGGTGGTCAACCAGAACATTTTACACGAGATAGACTGAAGCTTGCACACATGGACATTGCTGAATCTGTGCATATCCCACCTTCCAAGCACTGGGGATGTCCTCCTAAAATACCCAAATTTCATCTGAGCAACAATCCAACGGTGGGCGGGGGGCAGGGTGATGTGGCGGACCGAGCAACTGGACACAAAGAATTGCTGCACCAAGTGGCCAGTACAGAATGGTTGGGGCTCCCCATCTTTGCCCAGGAGAAGCCCACATTTGCAGACCCACGTGGGTTGATGAAGCGCGTTGCTTCCCTGCAGGCATGTTGCCAGAGACAATGGCTCTGAAGTGCCCCGACCTCACGCCCCTCTGTGAGGCGCCCCGACCTCACGCCCCTCTGTGAGGCGCCCCGACCTCACGCCCCTCTGTGAGGCGCCCCGACCTCACGCCCCTCTGTGAGGCGCCCCGACCTCACGCCCCTCTGTGAGGCGCCCCGACCTCACGCCCCTCTGTGAGGCGCCCCGACCTCACGCCCCTCTGTGAGGCGCCCCGACCTCACGCCCCTCTGTGAGGCGCCCCGACCTCACGCCCCTCTGTGAGGCGCCCCGACCTCACGCCCCTCTGTGAGGCGCCCCGACCTCACGCCCCTCTGTGAGGCGCCCCGACCTCACGCCCCTCTGTGAGGCGCCCCGACCTCACGCCCCTCTGTGAGGCGCCCCGACCTCACGCCCCTCTGTGAGGCGCCCCGACCTCACGCCCCTCTGTGAGGCGCCCCGACCTCACGCCCCTCTGTGAGGCGCCCCGACCTCACGCCCCTCTGTGAGGCGCCCCGACCTCACGCCCCTCTGTGAGGCGCCCCGACCTCACGCCCCTCTGTGAGGCGCCCCGACCTCACGCCCCTCTGTGAGGCGCCCCGACCTCACGCCCCTCTGTGAGGCGCCCCGACCTCACGCCCCTCTGTGAGGCGCCCCGACCTCACGCCCCTCTGTGAGGCGCCCCGACCTCACGCCCCTCTGTGAGGCGCCCCGACCTCACGCCCCTCTGTGAGGCGCCCCGACCTCACGCCCCTCTGTGAGGCGCCCCGACCTCACGCCCCTCTGTGAGGCGCCCCGACCTCACGCCCCTCTGTGAGGCGCCCCGACCTCACGCCCCTCTGTGAGGCGCCCCGACCTCACGCCCCTCTGTGAGGCGCCCCGACCTCACGCCCCTCTGTGAGGCGCCCCGACCTCACGCCCCTCTGTGAGGCGCCCCGACCTCACGCCCCTCTGTGAGGCGCCCCGACCTCACGCCCCTCTGTGAGGCGCCCCGACCTCACGCCCCTCTGTGAGGCGCCCCGACCTCACGCCCCTCTGTGAGGCGCCCCGACCTCACGCCCCTCTGTGAGGCGCCCCGACCTCACGCCCCTCTGTGAGGCGCCCCGACCTCACGCCCCTCTGTGAGGCGCCCCGACCTCACGCCCCTCTGTGAGGCGCCCCGACCTCACGCCCCTCTGTGAGGCGCCCCGACCTCACGCCCCTCTGTGAGGCGCCCCGACCTCACGCCCCTCTGTGAGGCGCCCCGACCTCACGCCCCTCTGTGAGGCGCCCCGACCTCACGCCCCTCTGTGAGGCGCCCCGACCTCACGCCCCTCTGTGAGGCGCCCCGACCTCACGCCCCTCTGTGAGGCGCCCCGACCTCACGCCCCTCTGTGAGGCGCCCCGACCTCACGCCCCTCTGTGAGGCGCCCCGACCTCACGCCCCTCTGTGAGGCGCCCCGACCTCACGCCCCTCTGTGAGGCGCCCCGACCTCACGCCCCTCTGTGAGGCGCCCCGACCTCACGCCCCTCTGTGAGGCGCCCCGACCTCACGCCCCTCTGTGAGGCGCCCCGACCTCACGCCCCTCTGTGAGGCGCCCCGACCTCACGCCCCTCTGTGAGGCGCCCCGACCTCACGCCCCTCTGTGAGGCGCCCCGACCTCACGCCCCTCTGTGAGGCGCCCCGACCTCACGCCCCTCTGTGAGGCGCCCCGACCTCACGCCCCTCTGTGAGGCGCCCCGACCTCACGCCCCTCTGTGAGGCGCCCCGACCTCACGCCCCTCTGTGAGGCGCCCCGACCTCACGCCCCTCTGTGAGGCGCCCCGACCTCACGCCCCTCTGTGAGGCGCCCCGACCTCACGCCCCTCTGTGAGGCGCCCCGACCTCACGCCCCTCTGTGAGGCGCCCCGACCTCACGCCCCTCTGTGAGGCGCCCCGACCTCACGCCCCTCTGTGAGGCGCCCCGACCTCACGCCCCTCTGTGAGGCGCCTGATTGTTTAAAATAAAGAAACAGCTGCTAGTTGACTCTTCTCTGGTAGCTGTGTTTCTCGAGCTCTGCAGTTAGTCCCACTAAAACCTGTTTTGCTTCTCCAGCACTTTCAATGTTATTCTAAACCTACAACCAGCTCTATTTAAATTGATAAGCAGGCAATTGACCGAAAGGGAATTGCTGTGTTGGTGTCTGCATTCCCACACCTGAATCAGAAGATACAGAGTTTGATTTTCAGTTACCACTTTTAACATCCAGTCTTTTAAAGTAATCCATTTAGTTTACATTTTCCTTCACTTTATTTAATTTCTGTATTTCCTTCCAGATCTAACTTTTCTGTTGAGACTATCCTTGGAATATTGTGTTCATTTCTGGTCACCTCATTATAGGAAGGATGTGGAAGCTATGGAGAGTGCAGAGAATATTTACCAAGATGTTGTCTGGATTGGTAAACATGTCTTATGAGGCAAGGTTAGCAGAGTTAGGGTTTTCCTTCTTGGAGCGAAAATGGATGAAAGGGACAATGAGAGGAATACATTCTGGGGGACAGCAAGCATCTTTTTCCTATGACAAGACTAGCCAACGCCAGAGGATATCTGTACAATATGAGGGGAGGAAGGGGTAAAATTGTTTCCTCTCCCCCTCCTCCCCCCCAGAGAGTGGTGGGTGCCTGGAATGCATGGTCAGGATGGAGATGGAGGCTGGTACAAAAGGGGCATTAGACAGGCACATGGGTTCAGGAAAAATAGAGGGATATGGGTGTGATTGTTTAGTTTGTTGAGATGGTTTATATAGATGTGAACAACATCGAGGTTTGAAAGGCCTGTACTGTAATGCTCTATGTAATAGGCAGCTTAGTGATAAATCCAGTTCATAACTCACCCTCATTATCCCCAAGGCACAAGTCCTCGAACCTTGCATCTAAAGGTCCAATTCACCTTTCCCAATTGTGCCCCAGTGTTCAGCCAATGGTGGACACAAACTCAAGATAAATCCTATTGGTAATTCGACAGTTCAGTAAAGGTGCTTGTTGAAAGCCAGCCCTCTTTCTGCTTCCTAGAATTGGAGAGGTTAAGTGAGCCAAAATACAAGAAATTGCAAAAGGCGTGTCTTGCGTGAAACTGTGCTCATCTTGCTATGGATTTTGTACTGATTATTTATTTTTAAAAATACATGAATTTGCAATGTTGTAATTTCAAATTCACAACATAATGCCTTGCCCTGTTTAATTCCACTTTTCTCTATCACTTCGTCTTATTGTAATACTAATAACCAAAACATTTGTTTTATTTTTTTTATTCTTGGACTACCTATTGTACTACAGGGAGGTTGATTTGCCTGGATAACACACACAAGGCTTTTTTTTTAAAAACTGCATCTCAGAACACAAAAATCAATTCAATTCACAGCTTGACAAAAGAATTATTCTGCCTCCTGCTTCACCTAATCCTTGTTCTCACCTCTCTTCACAACCGTGCTTTTGTGATGCACATCAGGGCCTGTTTCCTCCACTTTATAGCTTACAGCTGTACTTTAAGAGGAAAGTCATCAGGATTTCATTCTCCTTGATTCTGCAATACTACAATTCCACAAAATAATTCTTACAAAAGAAATTGGATTAACTAACGGTCCTCTATATTCTTGGATAAGAGCTATGCTTCTCAGTGAACCAAAGACTTTTGTTATTACTTCATCACAATTGTGATCCAATTGGTTCTTTATCTAGTGCGGGGATTTAAACAGAATTAAGTCATAATGTGTACACTACAGATATCTTGAAAAATAAATTATCCCAAAGCAGTGTATTCCTCCAAATTGAATTTTAAATTAAATTAAATTTAGATAATTCTCCCTTCCCCAGTTCATTTTTTTTTTACGAAAAATTGGTTATCAGTCTGCAGTATCTCTTTCTGCTCCATGAACAAGCTCCCAGCTGAAATGGTGAATGGGGGCTCAATTTTGACATTTAAGAAAAATGTGGATAGGTACGTGGATGGGAGAGTCTTAAAGGTCCATCGTCCAGGTGCAGGTCAAAAGGACTAGATGTGCTGAAGAGGAGTCGTGCTTTCTGTGCTGTAGAGTTCTATGGTTCTAACCAGAACAGCTTTGTAACCATCCCTACTTAATTACAAACCCACCCAGATTGTGTAGGCATTATAAGGCTCACAAAACCATATAAAAGTGTTGATTGTACTCTTAAAGCTCCATTAATACCTTCAAACAGATTCTTCCCTTTCACCTAAATGCTGCTAAAATGTGCAGTCCTCCAACGCTTGCTGATTTGAAATCAATTTATCCTATGATTACTTGGGGTATTTGTTTTTAAAAAGGTCATCCTTACTCCTGGTCAGTAAATTACAGGACTTGATTGTCCTCTTAAGAGAATTTCATCTTGTTTGATGCTCTCTGATGAAAAATATACAAAGGCAATTTGATGGAAAAATGGTTAAGGTTTTCACAGTACTTTGAAAGGCCAGTGAATCAACTTATTTTCAGCAATAATTTGGGCAATTATTTGAATGAATAAATTCTCTTGATTGTTTTATACACACAAGAGCAATACACTGGTGAAATTCTTCCTTGCTGCAGCTTTCCAGTGATGTAAAATGCATCGACAGCAAATATATCTGAAAGATGTCATTAAAAAGTGCAAGCAGGCTTTATCCAGCGAGTTTAGGTGAGAAACAAGCCACAGGACATGGGTGAAAAAGGGGCATTAGGGGAACTTCTTCACACAGAAGACAGCGGGAGTGTGAAATCAGCTGCCAGCTGAAATGGTGAATGTGGGCTCAGTTTTCACATTTAAGAAATATTTGGGCAGGTACATGGATGGGAGGGATATGGAATGGGTGCAGCAGGTCAGTGAGACTAGGCAGAATAATTATTCAGCACAGACTAGAAGGGACAAAGCCTGTTTTCTGTGCTGTCATGTTCTATGGTTCTAATAAATGTAAAAGGAAGAGAAAGTAAATAATAAATATTGTATAGGCACCTAACATTTTATCTGGAATTCCAAAAACCAGCAACCTCCAAAAACCAACACTGTTTGGTAGTAACATCTGCTCATCAAAGATTGAATTTGGTGCTAATTAGTGCAATTATCACTTTATAAGAGCAACTCCCTGACAGGTGTCATTACTGATTAGCAAGATCATTACTTTATAAGAGCCCCTCCTGGTCGAGCATCGTCACCACCCTCCCTCCCAGGCGACACTACCTGTTGGAAGCCTCTGTGAAAGGTATGAACAAGACAAAAAGAGCTGCAGAGTCCCCTATGGAGAGCAGTGAGATAAAGAAAGTGAAGGTGCCGAAGATGAAGTTATTGTGGAAGCTTGATAATGGTGTGGGATCGTCCACCATATATGATTTGAGGAAACAAAACACATTGAAATTTAAAGTGAGAATGATGATCACAGACTGATGAATAAAAGGAAAACTGTATAGGACAAAATAACGTAGATATTGACCAAGTGCTTATTGAGTGGGTGTGACAACAAAGAAGTGAATGCTGGCCACTGCCTGGTCTGCTTGTAATGAAACAAGCTCAAAAATTCCACGAAGAACTGAACCTTGAGGGCGAGTGTGAATATTCATATGGTTGGCTGCAAATATTTACGAAGCGTTATGATATATCTTAACATCTGTGGTGAAAAAGCGGATGATCGTTAACCTCATTGCCTGCGCCAAAAGTGTTGTAGCAGAAAATGTAAACCTGTTAGAGGCAGCTGACATTGAAGAAGTGCTGAACACTGTGTATTCCTTGAGTGATGGGAAAATTGCTGAAATGGTGTTACATACCGATAAGCACAAGGAGAGTAGTGTTGAAGACGAGGACTTTGTGTGCACAGGTGAAAAAATGACCATTGCTGATATGGTTAAAATGTGAGATCAGTTAATTGGTGGGATGGAACAACATTCAGTGAGCATGAGATTATGCCTGTTTATTCAATTAGAGACTGCTTAGACAGAAACTTCTTTTAATTAAATGGACAACACTGGAACAAGTCTTTTAAAAAAATAGTTCATTCTGATGCCATGTTTGAGCTGTAATGTGCACTTACTGCATTTGCACTGTTTGAGATGTCTGAACTGTCTAAGCTAGTTTTATTATAAAAAAACTAGTGATATTATGATCTTTGTTTATCTAAATTCATTTAACACCCTGCACCCCCTGTTTTGTGCGATATTGCAACATTGCATTTGCTTAAAATAATTCCGAAATCCAGAAGATTCCGAACAATGGCAGATGTCCGGTCCCAATGATTCCAGATAAATGGTTAGGCACCTGTACACACACTTGCCAAGAGTTGCAACAAAAAAAAGTGACATGTGGTGGTAAAAAACACTCAATGCTGGGAAATAGTGTATGCAATATAGCAAAAATATATACCAATGATTCGGGCTTAAACCCTTCATCAAGTTATGGAAAAATGAAGTCAGGCACCCAAACAAAATGGTAGGGGAGGAGAGGCAGGGTGTGCAGCACAGTTCCAAAGGCAGGAGGCAACAGGTAGATAAAGCAAAGGCATGTCTCTATGAATGGAGAGGGAAGGGGTGGAGAGCAGAAGGAAAGAAGGGGGAGGGAGAACAGAGTATGCTTGCAGTAACAGGGGAAGGCAATGTTAATGCCATCTGGTTAGAGAGTTCCCAGATGGAAAATCAAGTGTTGTTCCTTCAATTTACATGTGATCTTGGTGGGATAGTTCATGAGGCCATGGACAGACAATGTGAGCATGGGAGTGGGGCACCAAATTGAAGCGGTTGACCATGAGGAAATCCCTGTCACTGATGTAGACAGAAGTGATTGCCTTGTCTGCACCCAGTTTCTCTCTCATGTCGAAGGCCATAAAGGGAGCACCAGATGCAATTGATAACTCCCAGGTTGCTTCACTTCAAAGGACTATTTGCGGCACCAAGTGGTGGTGAGGGACGAGGTGTGGCTGCAAGTGTGGAACTTCCAGCAGCCACAGGGGAAGGTGCCGGGGGTCCTGGGTATTTAAATTTCTAGATACGTTTGAGGAAAAATTCAGACTGACGGAACCATGGTTGTTATCTTAATGTGTATCCGTCATCTTGTGAACAGCCAGGGCAGAGAAGTTCAGAACAGAAGACAGAGCTGGTTTTAATTAAAATGTTTTTGTTTGGGATCATTTCATTGGGTTAGTGCTTGCTCCATTATGTTTGTATTTCAGCAACAATCTTCTAGGTGTTTGTTCATCTTACCACCTATTTTAAAAGATTTATTTAAAAGATCTGCAGCTTGGCTCTTCATGATGTGCTGGGTTATGAATCGGACTTAACACTATATATACGAAGGATATACCAAGAACATAAGTAGGCCCATTTACTGGAAACGCCTCAAACACAAAACTATTGTTACAGTCAGTTCTATTTGAGTTAACTGCATTTTCACAGCGATTTGTCCAAAAATGACAAAGCTATTCTTTCACTGCTGTTATTTTGAAATAAGAAAATGAAAACAATCCATTTACTTTAAACAATTTTTTTTTCCTTTGGTTGCTAGATTTCTTATAGCTTGGGACAGCTTCTCAATAGAAAGCCTTGTCAAAGGGAGGAAGTCAGAACAAGGCTCCTCCTCCCCCCCCCCCCCCCCCCCCCCCCTCCCCACTTTGATACTGGTTAGGCCATAACTCTTTACATAGTCAGCTGTCAAAGTGTCCAAACACAAGGAATATTTCTAGCATTTGGATGTATTCATGAACACATTTGCATGATCTATTTACAGTTTTAACATTAATAAGTCAAATAAGCAGAAAAAAATTAACATACTTGAATACAATGCAATTTTAGAATAGGTCATTAAAATTTACTTTGAATCACCTCAGTTGTTCCTCTCCATTCAGATGAATGGAGTCTCTGTTCCGGTCTCGGTCGATGACCATGATCAAAACTCAAGTGGGACAATCATGGATAGCAGCTGCAGGAAATTGGTGGCTTTCAAATTGGCATCAAAATGATCAATGCACAAATAAATCAAGACACATTTTTCAAGTGGGGGTTGGAAACGATGGGGAATTGGGTAGGTGGTGCAATACTGGTTTACTTTAAATTTAACTGGCATGTTACACAGATCCTTTGACTAACTGTATTGAGTATTGAGGAAGTGGGTGGGAGAGGCCACTGTTTCTTTATGCTTATTCAAAAAGAACGGTTTCTGGCCAGGACGCCTTCAATATTTAATGTTGATGTTCAGTGAATTAGGGGATACTCTGCACAGGACCATGTAGAATGCATTCTGGGATACATTTTCACTAATTAAATTTATTTCCTAACAATTAAGGTATCAATCAGCCCTTTCAAAATCGATACAACTTTCTCCTCTAGGATTATTATTAAATCTGCAGAATACACTGCCAAATGTGTCATTCTCCCATATGTATCCCATCAGGACCCCACAACATCTTAAAATCCTCCAAATGAAATATATAGTGTCACAAATTTGCTATATTCAGGAGAATTAATACAGGCCAGTACTCACCATGGCAATCTGTTTGTCAGATGAAGCCACACCTAACCAATTAGAGCCTCCAGTTCCAACTTGGTTCTTGTAATGCAGAACCGGAGGTTCAATGCACACACTCTGCTCCCTTCTGCACTGTAAATATGTTCCTAATTACATTTCACATTGTGGCAACAGTCACCACCTATTGTTCCTGAACAAAACCATGAAACAGAGGGAGCTGACTAAACCAAAAGAGCAGTTAATACATTATGTTGCATAAAATACATTAAGTGGAAAGATTCAGCATTAGTATCTTATAATGATACCAAAGGAGGCCCTTCAATACATTCGGTCCATGTAAGCTCTCTGAAGAGCAATCTTATTAGTTCCCTTTCTCATTCTTATTTCCCTGTACTTGTACAACTCGTTCACTTTCATACATACCCATCAGTTCAGCCCTTGATACTTCCAGCCATCCACCTATAATCACAAAGTAACTTACAGCAGCCAATTCCCTGGTCAGCACTGAGGGAGGAAACCAGAGAAGTGGGAGGAAATCCATATGGTCACAGTGGGAATGCAAATACTCTGCACATGGAGTTGACGTTCTCAATACCATCTCTAATTCCTTCTCCACTTTTGGCCAGGGCTTCTCAGGAGACAATGGAACTGTAGTATTTTTTCCCCCAAAAAAGCTTTTAAGAGCATTCTTGAATATTTTCCTCTGATAGTTTCTTCCCATGACATAACTCAGAAGAGAATATTTGTCTTAATTTATTGTGGAATAATAAGATTAAATGAAAATTTGTGGCTATATGATACTTATAAGAACTCAAAGCAATAAATTAACCAACTCTTGATCATATTTTTGGATGGTTTCATTCACCATCATCCTTGCATTCCAACATTGACATAACATGCCTGTCCTTGGCTTACTCTGCCTTTCCTGGTGGAACGCCCATTTGGATAGTTTGTGACCATAGGTGTAATTGAATAGTCTCCATTTGCCCAGATGAGTGTGACCTCAACATTGCAGCTTTATTCAAGGACCTCAGGCTCCAAGACAAGAAGTTCCTCAATTGGCATTTCAAGTATTACTTTGAAATATCTAGATTTTTCTTGAAATTGTTGACGTTTCACTATAAATCTTCCATAAAGTTTGGGATTCCTGCATTTGTAATGAAATATTAGGGGGGGCTTTGATGATTGACTGGCTCTCAACTGAAATACTATTACAACACAAGTTGTCCTTTTTCCAGCTACACTTGCTATCCAGTCACTCAAAGTGACCAAGGTATACTATAATTACTTTTGGATACTATACTATATCCAAGTATACTTTAATTACTTTTACTTACAATTACTATAATTAACCTTTGGAGAAAAAAACCCTCCTTCTATTGCCTTTTACTATGTCTGATTTGTTCTTTATGGCTTGCTTGAAAATAATTTTGTGGCTTACGAATTCCAGGGGTTGAAGTTGGATCATTGATACAAGTACAGAATTTTCAAGCTAGGTAGAGAATACAAAACAGAACATGCCAGTGAATATTATGCAACCTAGTGGGTGATGTTGCTATCATGTTTACATTGATGCAGTATGTGCTAACAATATAATGGTGACCCAAGGCTTATTGCAAACAAAATGTGATATGTTTTGATGAATGGAGACTGATGGGTGAGAGAAAGTATATATTGGTAGCAGTACAACTGTTATAATGAAATTGGATTTCACAACAGTAACTACTTTTGTTAGATTGAAGGGCTACCTCTTCTTGGAGCTTAATGTCTGGGCATTGATGGCCAAATAAATGCATTGGTATCTGCACATGGATGCAGGAGAAATCCTGGATCCCAGCATCTCTGGTGGAACTTTCAAAAACCTTGGAAACCATAATGAGAACTTATTAACTAGATTTCTATTTTCACAGTGGCGGAGTATTTTCTGTTTTTCTTTCAGATTTACAGCATGTGCTTTCTTATTTCATTTTCAAATCTTGCAATGCATGGCTCTACATTCCGACAATGATTCCCAGAATGCCATCCTGCTCAAATGTCAGTGTTTGATCCAGCCCCATGAACATCCCCTTTAAAAGATGCAGCTGGCCTCCAATCTCTTGCTAACTACTCCCTTTTAAAAAAAAATCTCCGGGAGGAACTCAGCATGTTAAGTAGCTTTGTGGGAGACTTTAATTAAAGGAAGACGTGGAATATATTTAGTTGTGTTTCGTGAATTCATACTGACAGTAAATTGCACACCCATTTCAGATCTTGTACAGTAAAATCCATGGTATACAGAATTCAAAGAGCATCAAGTAAACACAAAGTCCAGGATAATAAATCTAAAAATTAAAATAAATAATAAGATAATAGGTAAAAAATGCACATTTAAAATTATAAAACTAAATGTTCTCTGAAGCAATACTTGAAACTTCAGTGAAGAAGATGGGAGCAAATATTCAGCCAGTGGGGTGCTCTGGTTGTGCTTTGCTCATAGCAGCTGTTCGAATAAAGTTTTGTTTGAATAAAATGGCATCACCCAGGATAAAGGCCTGGTCGATGCTGCTGACCATTGGGGTGTCTCTCCTAATCCCCGTCAAGGGAGTTATCTGTAAACTTGGGGGGGGGGAGAGGGGTGTTTAATTATCTATAATGTTATTGTTTGTCTTTTGGTCAGCACTGTGGAGGGAGAGGATGCAGCAATGGTTAAATGTTTTCAAAGAATACTTTAAGGTTTATAAAATTTTGCAAGTGAAGGTTGTTCAGTGTAAAGAATAGTACAGAATTTTTGTCTTTTAAACTGTTCATTCTTAATGCAGGTGTATTATTAAGGAATTGTAAAAGTATCAAACAACCAGAAAAATAAACTTATCCAGCATTTGCCAACCCAATAGGTGCCAGATACCAAGAATTTTAATGTATACACAAAGCACACTGTTAAAACTAAAGTTATGTCTGCAAGGAATTCAGGAGCTATTCTTCTGAGAACATCTTAGTAAATTATTTTGGCTGTCTTTTTTTTTGGGTTGATATTTAATTTCAGCAGAGATGCTCCAATGTTGGGCAGCCATTGGGTGTTTTGGCAGCCAACATCGACTACAATTCAGCCTTTAATACTCAGTGCTGGTCAATAAACTACAAACTCTAGGCCTCTGTACCCCACTCTGCAACTGGATCCTTGACTTACTCATCAGAAGGCCACAGTCAGTATGAATTGGAAACAACGTCTCCTCCTCACGTATCATCAATGCAGGCATGATGTGTGCTTAGCCCTCTACTCTACTCATTATATACCAATGAATGTGTGGCCAGGCACAATTTCAATGCTATCTACAAGTTTGCCAATGACACCACAGTTGTCGGTTGGCAGAATCACAAACGGCAATAAGGAAGTGTACAGGAGAGAGATAGATCAGCTCTTTGAGTGGTGTCACATCAACAACCTTGTGCCCAACATTAGCAAAAACCAGGGAGATGATTGGGGACTTCAGGAGGGAGTCAGGGGAAAATGACCCAGTCCTCATCGAGGACTCAGTAGTCAAAAGGGTCAAGAACTTCAAATTCATCTCCGAGGATCTGTCCTGGAGCCTATAATTTGTGAGGTGTTTGAGGAAATTCGGTACATCAACAAAGACTCTCAAACTTCTACAGGTGTACCATGGAGAGCATACTGTCTGGTTGCATCACTGCCTGGTATGGAGGCGCCAACTCTCAAGACAAGAATAAACTCCAGAGGGCTGTTAACTCAGCCTGCAACATCACAGGCACCAGACTTCACTCCACTGAGGACACCTACAGGAGGCGGTGTCTTAAAAAAGCAGCCTCTATCCTCAGTAACCCCCATTACCCAAGCCATCCCCTCTTCACTCTGCTCCTATCAGGGAAAAGGTACAGGACCCTAAAGACAAGCACTCAGCAGAACAAGTACAACTTCTTCCCCACTCCTATCAGAATAATCAATGAACCAAAGACACTGCCTTACTTTTCATTATTATTATTTTTTATACATTATTGTTGTAAGATGGTTTATAATATGAATGATTGCACTATGAGTCTGGTGCAAAAACACCGAATTTCGTGACTTGTTTGTGACAAATTCTGCTGCTGAAAGCTTGCCCCGGATCCATTCTTAGAACTAATTGCAGTGTCAATGCAAGTAAGTGCTATGTTGTAATAAATTCACTGTGGGCTCTAAAGAATACACATGTTCTCAGCTGTCCGGCTCGGTATGGGTGATGCATCAGAGATTAATTCTTTTCTTTCTGAAACTCAACTGTTCAGAACTAAAATCATGCAATCTTTGGTTTTTTTTTTAAAAAATGCCCTCTGGCAAAACATCTCAAGTTCTGCCTATTTTTAAATGCTCCAGCACCAAGATGTAAGAATGCAATAATTGAGCTTGGGATTTAAAATGTATCTCAATATCAGTCATCAAAATGAAAATCTTTCTCCTGACATTGCCATAAGGAGATGACAGTGTAAGGGCCTCATTATGCAATAGGTTACTTCATGATAACATCTCTCATAAATGTCATATACCTGCATTCATACTGTTTACAAGGAAGACCAGCTGCCCTATTAAATTGGAGTACTCATCAGACAATTTTAAAGAAAGATAGCAAGCTGTATTATTGCAATCATGAACTATATTATGGAATGGTGCATGCAGTAAAACTTAAGAATGCAGAGTTAGTGAAATAGGAACCAATAAAACTGTTTATCTTTTGTTGGCAGCAAGATCAGAGACAGGGGAAATTAGATACAGGGAGACTGCGGCTAGATGCACTGTTTGTCTCGAATAAATAACTCCAGCTCTGAGCAGTTCCACAATTACTCTAAAGAAAGCATTTAACTTTGACAGCTTTCAACTTGCTGCTAATTTAATTCAAAACAGTGTCTCATATGAAAGTTCTTCATTACAATTTGCAATTTATGAAATCTTTATATTTGAAAGTTAAATTCAAAAACACCAATAAATGTGGTTGGTGTTCACATTGCAGGATTGGCCCATGCTATCAGCTCCATTCCCAACCTGTTAGTTGATCAGTACTGCTGTGATTTCAGGATTTTGTGTGTTGATTAACTGTGAGGGTCAAGACAAATACAACACTCTGCATGGTCTTACACAATTCTGGATGGTGGAATCTAGAGCACAAACCACTCTGAGGGAGAAACGCGACAGGTCAAGCAGCATTAATGGAAGAACTAGAACGGTAAATGTTTTGGGTTGGAACCCTTCATCATTTTTGATAAAGGGTTCCAGTTTGAAATGCTGGTCATACTCTCCTCCCATAATGCTGCTAAATCTGTTGAGTTCCCCCAGGAATTAGTAGATAGCTGGATATTGGAGGGAGACTGTGCCTTTAAAGGGGAGGTATGCTGCCACTGGTGCGGAACAGCGGAGAGTGAGTAGAGAAGACACCGCTCCTCTGCAAGGTTCTCCCACCCAGTCCACCTACTAACAAACAGCTCCATACAGGTTTTAAACAGCCTATTAAAGAAGTAGTTTATTTCTAAAATCCTGCAAGCTTGGGGTCAGTGATGCTTATATTCAGCAGCAGCCAAAAACGGGTTGCAGTCTCCAGGGAAACAGATGGCTGGTGAAAGGCATCCGAAAACAGGGAGACTACCCTCAGCTTGATAAGAAGCAGAGGAGATGATCCAAGGGCCTTGGACCAAGGCAGAGAACTAATGAGGGTCTCTGCGGTTGTGGGGAAATTGAGGTGAAGAACCCACACAGGCTAAAAGCTGCTGGTGACTGCAGTCAAAGGACTCATACCAGGCTGCGGATTGCTGGAGACTGGCTCAAGGTTGGCAGAAGGAGTACCAGGTATCAGAACAGGAGTGCAAGAGGGTGCTGAGAGCACTGAAGGTTTCCTGATCATGTTAGAGGTTCAGAACTGGAGCTTGGGTTGCAGATGGTTTGGACTGGAGTCTCTGTGATTGCAGAGGTTGCAGGAGTACTGGAGTCAAATCCAAAGACACTTGACTCTGGGGGGGGGGGGGGGGGGGGGACTCTCTTCTGCTCCTTGTTTTCTGTAAGAGGCACCAGCAATTTCTGCTGAAGGCAAATCTATTTTCCCTATGGCAAACAGAAGTAAATTTCATGTCATATTATACCTGTTTTATTACATGACAATAAAGGAATCTTGAATCTTTAATCTTGAATGTGGCTGGATCAGGACAGGGATCTGGATGTGGATCTTGGAACTAATGGAGGAATGTATAGCTATGGCTTTCAAGGTTCCAACAAAGTCCCAACAGGGAGCTGTTTTCCAAACAAAAAAGGAAACCAAGGCTTCAACATTTTAATTCTATTCGTCCAGAACGCATTTCTTTTAACAACCTGCTTTAAGTACAAACATGCTGAATTCACCCTTGTATAGCTATCATCATTAAGATTATAAGACCATTGACTAAAGAATGACAGAACAGGAACCAATCCCATCTCAATGTCTTCTGGGAGCCATGAACTCAATCCATTCTGCACTTTATTTGACCACGTCCCATGTCCCCTGATGATCTTCTCTGTCCTTATCAGAGATGACATGCAGGCTGACTTCAGGAGTGGGAATCTGAGAAAGCATCCAGTCTGGATGGAGTACCCAGCCAAGAATTAAAAATATGTTCTGACATGCTTGCCAATGTATTCACAAATATCTTCACCATCTCACTCCCACAGGGCTTGGTACCCATATGTTTCAAACAGACATTAATCGTACCTGTGCCCAAGAAGAGTGTGGAAACCTGCCCAAATGACTATCGTCAAGTGGCACTCGTATCAGCAGAGATGAAGTGTTTTGAAAGGCTGGTATTGAAGCATATCAGCTCCTGTATGAGTGGTGACATGGATCTATTTGAAATTTGTCTACCATAGCAACAGGCCTCCAGGAGATGCCATCTCTCTGGCTCCTGACAAAACCCTGGATTACCTGGACAATAAAGATGTATTCATTAGGATACTCTTTATCAACAACTGTTTGGCATTTAACACCATCATCCCCTCAAAACTGATTAGTAAACTCCAAGACCTGGGACTCTACACACCACTGTGTAATTGGATCATGGATTTCTTCACCTCCAGACAACAATCAGTGAGGATTGGCAAGAACATCTCCTCCACTATCTCCATCAGTTCCAGAGCACTATAGGGCTGTGTTCTTAGCCCCTGTTCCACTCACTATACATTTATGACTGTGCATTTCAGTATAACACCACCACTATCTACAAATTTCCTGATGATTCCACAGCAGTGGGTTATACAAAAAGGGGTGATGAGCCAACATATAGGAGGGAGATTGAAAACTTGGCTGAATGGTGCACCAACAACATCCTCGCATTCAATGTCACCAAAACTAAGGAGGTGATTGTGGACTTCAGCAAAGGAAAACCAGAGGTCTACAATCCAGTGATCAAATGGTGAGCAAATTTAAGTTCTTGGGAGTCACCATCTCAGAAGATCCTTCCTGGACCCAACACACCAACGGCATCATGAAGAAAGCATGTCAGTGCCTCTACTTCAAGTTTTTGGAAGTTTTATATGACATCAGAAATGGTGTTCTTGCATTTATAAAAACTCTTAGAAATGTGAAACCTGCCCCCATGGTGGCCATCCCCCTCACCTGCTCAATATGTTATCATCTCTTGGCTCCTCCCAAGCTTCTTTCCCCCTATTCATACACTTCATATCACTTCCTTTTCCACTTTAGCCTTGATGAAGCATCCAGACCCAAACTATTGACTGACCATGGATGTTGCCTCACCCATTGATTTCCTCCAATATTTCATGGTTTTCTCAAGGACACAAAACAAATGACCAGACCAGAGGTTCCTTTTCTCTCTGAGAGTAAAGCAAGAACAAATCATAAAATTGGATAAAGAATGAAATTAGGAACATTTAAGAGCGTGAGAGAGAGCAAAAGCCCTTTGGAGTTTTTAAAACTGGGATGAATATATTTTCCAGAGTTTCAGAGAGTTTAATGAACAATGGAGCAAGAGTTGTGAACATCATCAATACAACAAGTGATCAGCCATGGAGTGATGGGGCAGCAAATCAGGCTAGGAAAAATGGACTACTCCTTTTATAAGCTTTTCCAAAAAGGCCCTGGTAGGTCGTTTTTTGAGGTCGCGATCTGAAGGAACCATCGATTTCATTAAGGGGTTCCCACCCACTCACTCTTATGCTGACATTGCGCGTTGCCTGGGACTCAATTGGGATCAAACTTGCTGGTTAATCACTTCTTGGATTCATCTGTCCAGGATATTTATGGTGCCAGGATCTTATGCAATTTAATTCAGTGGCAATGGACAAGCCTTTTTATTCCAAAAGACGTAAAAAAAAAAAACCCTTGACTAATAGTAAAGCCACATCACTAGTTGGTGGGTTTGCAAAACAGTCAAGATTGGATGTTTTTGAATCTTCTTGTCATTTACCATATATTTGTGAATAAGATGACCCTTGAAGCACCCAAAAAACACAGTAAAAACAGGGGTCATCTTATAGGCCAGATGCAAAAAAGTGACCTTAAAATTGTACTCAAAATATCACTTGATTTGTTCCACAACCCACTGAGACTCCACCCTACAACATTTTTTTTTTTAAGTTACTGGTGTATTAGAAAGAAAATTTTATTGTTTAAAAAACATATCTAAAATTTTTCAAAACTCACCACAACTATCATTGTGTGATAACATCATCATCACATGGGTCCCATTCTGTATCTGATGAGTCAGCTTCTGTTTCGTGGACAGTGTCCTACAATAAGTCATCCTCCATACTATCAGGAGATACCACACTTTTTGAAAGATTTTACTTTATCTACTACTTTCACTTTGATCAGAGTTGCACAGCACATCAATCTGTGATTTTTTAAAAACTGGCCAATGAATGAACATCAAACTTTTTTGTTTAAATTTCTTCATTCTTTCACCACGCTTTTACCATGTCAAATGTCTTTGCAGCAGCACATTTGGTTAATTCCTCGGCCCCTTCAATGACTTTTAACTTAAAATTTGCTTCATACATTCTTAGTTTTGCTGGAGGCTGCATAACACCCACCTACCAGCCATGCCCAACCGCTCAGTCACGCTGCATAACATCCACCTACCAGCCATGCCCAACCGCTCAGTCAACACATGTATTTTGGGGGGAGTCGTCTTATGCACCTTATGTATGATAAAACCATGAAATTCAGGCTGAAATTGGGAACCCGTCTTATCTGAAGATTGCTTTATACACTGAAATCTATGGTAAATGCACTCAAAACAATGAAAAGACAAACTCACAAATACTAAAAAATAAGATTTTGAATATGTGAACAAAATGTATCTCACCACTTAAATAATTAAAAAGTAAATGAACTTATTCTAACTTTTCTTCCTCATAGCCATTTAAAAGAATGAACTTGCAGATTTAGCACAAGGTCTAATTGAAGAGATTTCTCAATATAAATAATAGAGAATCCCCACAGACCATACTGCTTAATGTGCAGTCTAAAATTGTCCATGTTAGGGCATTTCAAGATTCACACAATATAATATGACACATTGTAATCTCTAAAGTTGTGCCCTTTGGATTATTTCTCATCACCAGTGATGGCATTTCTTAGTTTGGTATACCTGTTATATGAAATCAATGTATTGTTTGTAAGTAAAATAAATGAATGAGATTCTATGCCCTTTGTCAGATAAGTGCATTAACTCCAACCCTTTCTTTCATTGTATTTAAAAGTATCATTTATCACAAATGAGATAATTGGCTTAGGAAACTGATGTTATAATACAAGTAGTCCCCGGGTTATGATCATCTGACTTACAGATAACTTGTACTTTCGAACGGACTGCGCTCGGCTTCAGGTGTGTTGACTTGAGTAAGAAGAATACCGTCCACCATTTTAAGTCAGATCATGTTACCATTAACACTGTGTTGAGTGTGCCTACTTCAAGAAATTGACTCCAGTAGTTTTTTTTTATGCGTAGAAAGCTAAAATATCCACAATTGTGGAGATCGGGCCAGCACATTGCACAGCAGCATTCAGAGATGGCTAAAGCGACTCCCAGGACAACAAACCAGCAGGGGTAGAAGTTGGGGCAGCATCAGACCAACAGCCCTAAAATGGCTTTGGTCAAGCTGCCCAGCTAACTCCGCAGAAAAAGGCTGTGGTGTGTGTGTGTGTGTGTGTGTGTGTGTGTGTGTGTGTGTGTGTGTGTGTGTGTGTGTGTGTGTGTGTGTGTGTGTGTCTTTGTAGCGGTCGGCTACACTATATACGAAGTCAAACTTTTGACTGACTGACGCTAAATAAGAACCGTTTGTATCTATTCCGACTCATCTACAAATTTGGTTTAAAGACAGACCTAGGAACAGATCTTGTTTGTTTCCCAGAGACTGCCTGTGGTTTGCATAGACATACCAAGCAAAGCCCATCCCCTCTGTGCAATGAAAGCCAGCAGTCTACACACCCCAAGGGAACTGGGCATCCTCACTGTAAGCTTGAATATGTTACAAGTAATAATTTTACCTTGTACACTGCAAGTGAAGCTTATGCACTAAGAAATGTCATTTCACACTTCAAGTTAGGAATAGCATCACTAAGTCATGTTACCAAGTTTTCGCAATTCTTACCCCCTCCTGCACCCCCTTGCATATCCCCCTGTATTTGTTTCTACTCAATGGTGACCCCACCAGGATGTTAATGGTGGAGAACTTGGCATCTGTGATGGCAGATTGTTTCAATTCTCTCTTGTAGGAGATGGTCATGTCTGATCATTTTGTTGCACAACAGTTACGTGCCACTTACCAACCCATGAGAAGATCACTGAGCCTCAGCCAGTGACAAGATGAACACTGGGTCTGGGGAGGATTCATCTGCAATGACCACTATTTTCTTTCTTGCAAAATAAAACTCCCCTCACTGAGTTTTCCCTTTGATATCAGTTCTACCTGCATATCAGAGTCAAATGCAGCTTTGATGTCACTCTCAGCTCTCCCCTGGAATTACCACTTGGTCCATGTGTTCTACTAATATTGGAAATGTACTGGACAGTGAGGAAGAATTCTAAAGCTTGCAGCAGAATCTGAACCAGCAGGGAGAAAAAAAACAATTTCAAAATGGCAGGTGAAATTTAATGTGGATGTGCTAGTTGTACTTTGGGAGGATAAACAATGTTAGGGCTTGCACGGTAAATGATAGGGTACTGTGAAATGTAGAACAAAGGAAACTGCCTACACAGATTTACAATTCTCTTGAAAGTAACATTCAGTTAGATAGGATCATAAAGAGAGCTCTCGGCACAATGGCCTTCATATATCAGTGAAATGATTTAGGACATTATGTTGAATAAAGGGAGTTTTGATAAGCTATTCAAAATTATGGGAGGTATAGATAGGATAAATGTAAACAGGTGTCCACCACTGAGGTTGGGTGAAAAAATAAAATAGAGGCCATAGGTTAAAAGTGAATAGTGAAATGTTTAAGACTAAAAGGTCTCATGTGATCAGAAAATTGCATTGCCTTCAATAGAAAATAGTTTTCAATAACTTTTGAAAGAGTTACTGAGCAGTGATAAACTCAATTTAACATTTTCAGACATGTTCAAATTTTAATATATTCTTAGCACGTAGTCTTTTTAACACTAGATTTGTTTTTCTGATTTTGTTCCCCTCCCCCCACCCCGAAACATTTTATAGACTACCTCAAGGTCTACTGATAGTTATGGAAAGTGGATATGAATTGTTGACTTTCAATATATGCTTTATTACAAATCCAAGACTGACCAATAATGCAAATACATCTGAAGTTATTTAATCTAGTTGTAGTTATTAATAAAAATCTGAACTCCAATTCTTCACACAGTATCATCTCCACACATGATAGAGAAAGAAAGAAATACAAAGGGATTTAAGTAAAAATATAATTTGTCTTTACCAGGAATTGATATCATGGAAATCCTTGTGTCTACAACATACCTCAGTATTTCTTCTGTTTCAGTGAAGTGTAATTTTTAAGATAGCTTGGATACAATTGTTTTGTTGCAGTCTATTTTCCCATAATATAATGTGCTTCTATTACTTGTTTCCCTTTACAAGTGTGTGTCTAAAGTAAGAACCATGCTCTTAATGAAAATAAAATTTATACCACAGCTGCTGCACATTGCATTGATTTAATCTCAATGATTTTCTCTCCTGTTGAGTTTAATTGTTTTTAATTGGAATGTTTATGTGCATTTCTTTCACTTTAACTGAATTTGTTCTGCACCTTCACCACAATTTGGGAAACAATTAGAAGGGATTGTAGTCGCATAACATAGCCTTCAATAATGTCATTCCCTTAATTTATTCCCCAGTTGTATTTTGTTTGACTTGAAGACAAGAAGAAATAACATTACAAATATTTTTAAAAATGCATTTCCCTTTGGCTTATTTTGTGGTCCCATTCAAACAACTGTGAACACTGAATCATCTGGTTTCAATATCCATTACACAAAGGACTGATGCAGCTTTCCAAATTATCATCCATGTATAAATCTGATCAAGCAGTCATTTCCAATTCCAGTGAATTCATTTGGGTGCTTCTTGTTCCATTGCAGCCAATCTACATGATTGTTTACAATGTAATCAGAGGTCTTAAATTTCACTGGCCATGAAGCTAAAAAAGCATCTGCCTACATTTTGCTCAGACCTTGATAAAGGGCTCAAGCCCGAAATGTTGGTTATGTATCTTTGTCATTGATACATGAAGCACAGTGTTTCACTTGCTGAGTTTCTCCAGCATTGTTTTTATTATGATAAAAAGGCAACAGGAGTTAGGCACTTCTAAATCTTTGGTGAATTTCTAGTCCAATAAATCAGTGGATCTCCTGCTTGCTTGTACCTGTATTAGGTTGTCTGACATTGTCAGCAGACAGCCCACACAATCATGAAAAGAACAGGCAAAATCCACATAGCATCTGAGATCAATTTTGAACCTTGGCCCCTGGAGCAGAAGCTCTAATTGCTGTGTCTCTATGAAGCCAAAACTTGCGATGCACCCAGATGCAAGTGAGGTGAATCAACTGGGCTTAGCTTCTCTTCACCATATCCAACTCTGATATCTAGTTCTAAAGTGGATGGCCTGTTCACTTTTGATTATCATACAACTTCGTGGCAGGAACAAAGCAGAAGGATGGTTGGAGATGGTCTTATTGCAATGTGTCAAAAATCATTTATACCCCTAACCAGATAAAGACATTAGATGTTATTCCCAAAGGAAATCAGTGAATTAGTAATTTCAAGTTACCCTTATACTAGATTTGAAATTAATTTTCAGTGAAATGAATGTAAATATGTCAGCTGCCCATAGTTAGATTTGAATTTATGACTTGAAATCTTTAGATCATGTCGTCATGTTTACAAATCTAGTAACATAACCAGTTTTCTAATTAATTGAGACAATCCAGAGAGCAGATGATCAAAGCTTGGCAGGAACACATGAACTTATTATTTCACTTTTATTTTGATTCATGTGGATTATCACACAAGCCAACCTTCCCTCCATTAATTCCACCTACATTTTCTGCTACCTCAGGAATGCAACCAACATTATCAAACATCTGTTGCACTCCACTCAAACTTTCTTCCCTCCCCTCCTGTCAGACAAAAGATACAGAAGTTTGAAAACGCCCACCCCCAGAGTCAAGGACAGTTTCTTTCCTGCTGTTATAAGACTATTGAGTGGACCTTTCATATGAAAACCAATGTTTGCACTATTCTAACTGAGCTTTTTTCTCTGAAACACTGTGAAAGTCAGCCCCTTCTCTAATAAAACAAACAGCAGGACACAGCAGTACCAATTAAGTGTACAACAGTTTCTTTATTCAACCTTGGTAACACTAGCAGGAGAAAGGGTACAAAGAAAGAGTTCCGTTACTCATTCTCTACACTGAGCCCAAACTCAAAGCATATTTATATACCTTTGGACAGGAATCTGCATGAGACCCTACAAGTTTCACACAGCTGGCATTCTCTGTATTTACAATAATATGTACCCTTGTGGTGTCTGCAAATTGCTGGGAAATGTCAGGGAGTCCTTAGATTTGGTTTGTTTCCTTGTGGTGTTATTTACTATCTCACTGCAGCACACGAAAGCTCATATTAGAAGACAATTACATTCTCACTGATGTTACAAGACAACTACTTTGTCACATAATTCATTAACTCTTTGTTAAGCATATTCATGAAACTTATTCTTTCACATTCCCTCCGTGTATCATTCCATGATAACTTATTTAGTCATTAGAATATGGTTCATTTTCTAGTCCTCTCCCTGTTCGTAATTAATTGTGTGACCAGTAATTGGCAGACCCCAGCAAAATATTTAACTTGAGTTTCAAACCAGGTTTATCACATCTTACAGCTGTGAAGGGAAAGAAAACAATCTCTCTAACAAACTCTAATATTGTACCATATTCTTTTTAAAACTTCTCTTGCTGCTGAAGTGAATGGAAAGGAAAAAATGATTAGTGGCGTTTTTGATTATTCATCTTGGGGATCTCGGCACCACTGGAAAGAACTGCATTTATACCCCATCCCTAAGTGTACTTACTCTTCTTCAGGTGTATTCTCTGCTAAGAATGTGCCTGAAGAAGAGGAAGCAGCCCTTTGAATTATTATTCAGGTGACAGCGCTGAAAGCAGAGCACGGGCCACCTGAAGGGACAACTGCACCGAGATGTGCTGCTGAGCACACTCTGGCTCCTGTCCCTTCGGGCTGTCAGGTTTGGGATGGCTACCTGTCAGAGTTGGGACAGCCGGCGCGGGATATCAGCACAGGCTCGTCCCCACACTGATCCCTCTGCCCCACTTTCTCCCAACAGCCCAATATCAGTCCCCACACTGTGGGATGGTGTTGGAATCTAGGGGTTAAAACATTATGGAAGAAATGATTAATTAATAAGTTTATATGTACTGCATGAGTCAGGGAAAAAGAGGAACGTGATTAAGTGGCAATCACAGCATGGACCAAAGTTGGCTGAGCAAAATGGTCTGCTCCCAAATACAGGGAGAGGAAATGCATAAAACGATTTAGGAGGAATGCTCAAACTGAAGGAGGTAGTGAGTAGCACAGGAGACACAGGCCAGACCAGAACAAAGAATGGCCTGCAAGAAACAAAGGAAACGGAAAACCAGTCTAGGAGGAAGATTAAGGCATGAGGAGGTGTTAAAGAGAACAGCAGAAATTTGCCAGACAGGGACAAAATGGTGATTAGAAATATCTGGGGATGAATTAATTTCTGATCCAATCAACAGGATAGTCTGGGTCTGGCTTGGAGGATTAAGATGGGAGTGCTACACCCCAGATATCTGCAAAACAGGAGATGACTTGTGATAACCCTTATGCAAAAAGATCTAGCGAAGGAAGCCAACTTTTGTTCTGTATGAGAAGACCGCAGAGCCCACCTCACTGACAAAAGGCAAAGGAGGAAAAACCCAACACCCAACCCCAACCAACCAATTTTCCCCTGCAGCCGCTGCAACCGTGTCTGCCTGTCCCGCATCGGACTTGTCAGCCACAAACGAGCCTGCAGCTGACGTGGACTTTTACCCCCTCCATAAATCTTCGTCCGCGAAGCCAAGCCAAAGAGAAGATATAAACTGAGCCAACTGGACAATAGGGGTCAGTCTTGGGGAATAGCTCACTGTGCAGGTGACCTATGAACTAACGACTGACCCAGAGCTCTGTTAAGTTTTATTCTTGTGCTGTGTAATAAATTGACTGTTGAACCGAATACCTTCTCCTATCACTTCATTCAAAGAACACGCTGGACTCAGACTACACATAGACTAAATTAAGAGTAAGGTAAAGCCAGAGTCCGACAATGGCCAGCACGGGTTGCAGCGGTCGGGGCAGGCTGCAGCAGCAGTCGGGGCGGACCTATGCCCACGTCGGCCAACCGAACCTCTACAGCCCATGCCGGCCACCCCACAGTGTGGGGACTGATATCGGGCTGTTGGGAGAGAGCAGGGCAGCAAAATCAGTGTGGGGACGTCCCCGCGCTGACAGCCCGCGCCAGCTGCCCCTGCCCTGACCTCCTGTGCCGGGGGCAGGGGCAGCTGGGAGGGGAGCTGTCAGGTGCTGCCAGCTGACAGTCATCACCTTAGCAGCCACTTTCAGGCAGCTGCATTCAAATGGCTGGGGGGACCAATGTGCTGCGGCGATTATCCCTCCCGGAGGAGGGTTACAAAATTTGCCTCGCAGGCGCTTCTTGCGCATTCAAGTGGCCTCCTAACAGCCGCATATGGGCATAATACGCGGCTTTACAAGTGGGAGTTTGACCACCTGAAAGTGCCTCTTGAGAATGAGTTGATAATCTGCCCTTCTTGAATTGCTGCATTTCTCTGTGTGCAGGAAATCCCATTGAGCTAAAAGGGAGTTCCAGAATTAAGTACTACAATCATTTATAACTTTACATTTTACCAATAATTTCCACACAAAACTCCTGCTCCTAATTCCAGAACCATTCTCCCCATTCCTAGCTATTTGAGGTAGATCAATAATAATAAGGCAGTTCTTAAACTGCGTTCTCTAGACAGTTCTATAAAATCAATATGTATACACTCAAATAGTCCCATAGGCATTTGTGTCCTACCTGGAAGGCATTTAATTACTTTACCAGTATTATCTTTACTGACAGATAATACATTCCTGTGCCTTTCTTTGTACAGGTATACAATCCTTTTTCCAGAACCCTTGGGGTTCTGCATTTCGGATTTTTTCGGATTTCAGAACAAATGCCAGCTGCCCCAGATTTAAGCCCACCCGAATTGTGCTGCCGTATCCGCCCTCTTCCAGTCGTGCTGGCGTCTCTCTCCCCCTCACTCACCCGAGTCGCGCTTTCATCTCTCTTTCTCTCTCTCTCTCTCTCTCTCTTCTCCCCCCGCCCACCCGAGTCATGCTGCTGTCTCTCTCCTCCCCCCCTAACCTACTCGTGCTTCTCTCTCTCTCTCTCTCTCTCTCTCTCTCTCTCTCTCTCTCTCCCTCCCTCCCTCCACTGTACCAGCACCAGGAAAAAAATGCCAGTTTTTGGAGCTTTACAGATTTTAGATGTCCGGATAAAGGATTGTGTACCTCTTTTCTCAAATTAGGGTGCCATCACTTCTTTTGTAATGCCTCTTCTACCATTTCCTCCTTACCCATATATGTCATTGCATATGTATAATTAAGCAGTACAGGTAAAAATGCATTGGGTACATAAATTTGTTTAGCAGGGGTAGTCCATAATTCAGTTTCTGGATCTTTGGCGCACCCCTGCTGTTTACAAAGCTTAATCAAATGAGTAGGGGCAACCCATTAAAGTTTTACTACACCCACTATGTCAGGCAAAACCATTCTATTTACAAGCAGTTTATCGCTCTTTGATGTGGCCAATGTGGCCACATTGACCACCGCCAGTGGGCTGATAACGCCTCAAACCGTGCATCTTGGCGCCTCACAGTTTGGCGGGCAGCAACCTCCTTTGAAGAAGACCGCAGAGCCCACCTCACTGACAAAAGGCAAAGGAGGAAAAACCCAACACCCAACCCCAACCAACCAATTTTCCCTTGCAACCGCTGCAATCGTGTCTGCCTGTCCCGCATCGGACTTGTCAGCCACAAACGAGCCTGCAGCTGACGTGGACTTTTTACCCCCTCCATAAATCTTCGTCCGCGAAGCCAAGCCAAAGAGAAGATCGCTCTTTGAATAAATGGTGAGGGGACTGTTTATAGCAGCACCTTTTACAGTTGCATCTGCGTAAACATTCCCAAGGGATACAGGGTCTGGGCCTTGGTATGGGCATTGCATTTTGTAATTGCAAGGTGGGTAGGCTGGGAGAGGGATGTCAGCAGGTTGACAACAAAAGTGGCATTTCTAATAGGTGTCCCTGAGGATGTCAAACACCACCCCCTCCCCCCAACCCGATGCTGCCATAAAGTTCCAAAATCATGTGCTGCACTTAAGGCATACCAAGATTCCATATCAATATTAAGCGACATTCCCTTCCCTTTTATGCAGGCTCTTGTAAGGCCAAACAATTCAGATTGCTGCACAGACTATGGATGGTGGAAGGCAGCCACGTCTATTACTTCCTCTGTATTTGGACAATGGCATAACCTGATGGGTGTTGACCTGTACCGTCAACAAAGGCTGACCCATCAATAAACCAAGTCAGAGCTCCATCAATGGGATTGTCTTTTGAACCTTGTCATGCCGAAGTCAAAAAATGAATACACTGTAAAAAAAAATGATCCGGTTCTTCAAATTCATCTGGGGGGTGATGTTAAAATGGTTGCTGGTAGTGCCATTGTGGAAGGTCAGATACAGGTTCGCTAAGACAGAGAGCTCATAATGGCTCAGGCGTGCTTGTGTTTTTGGAAGTGCCCGTGTGATCTGTTTTCTTGCACCACCACTTCAAAGCTGACCTGCATCTTCTGGTTCAGGTACATGCTTCCCTGCTTCATAACCAAAATTAATTTTCTCTATCTGCTTGCGAGCATATTTCAGTACTGCACCTCTTTACTCTCTCAGCCTATATGCAGCACGGTAAAATGTTGTGTCCTTTGCATTGTACTAAAAGAAGTTGTTCACAATCAAATTAAAATCTTCAAATTGGTCCAACGTCTGCTATAGATAGCTTTCAAGCTGCTTCTTCAGTGCACAATTTTTCTCTTCTAACTCTGTTCTGCATTTCTGCTGTACAAGTTAGCAACTGAGAGTGCAAGTGAGACTGTAAATGGCAAAGGAGTAGAACACCATTTCTTAATTTCATTTTAATGTCCAATAGCTGTGGAGCCACTGCATGAATTGGCTCCGACATTGAATTCACGGTTGACCTGAGTTCTTACTTGGTTGCCAATTAAATTTTACAAATCTCAAGTGAAACAGATCTCATCTTTGTTTCAGACACATTGCAGCATGTAACCTAGCATGTTAGCATATTGGTGCTCTTTAGAAACTTTCTCTTTGACAGGTAAAGAATAGTAACCTGGTGTTTTCTGGCTTTATCCAGGAATCAACCCTGCCCATGAAAATGCAGCTGTTTGTAAAAGAAGAGATTCATTCCATTAGGAGTGAAGCCCTCTAGAGGGCAGGCTTCAAATTGCTGCTAATGGTACATTAATGGTATTTTTAACCTCTTCTTCCTCACAGCCTGCACAATATCATTACACAAACAAAAGTGCTCGAGTAGCCTGGAAGGCAGGAGGCAAATTTCTTCAAGTCTCTTTTCCAAAATGAGCAACAATTCTCCATTAAAGCTGAGTCTGAAACCTCATTCAGCTACTCTTCCTCCTTCATCGTAACAGGGCTTGGGCTATTTCCTCTTTGTCTTGGGGGGCTGGTGTTGGGACAGGGCTGTGATACCAGGGGTAAATATGGGTGTGGTCTTGCCAATGAGGAATCTTCCATTTCCTCATCATTTTGCAAAAATAGGTCACCATTGCCTGATAATGGGACCCCGGGGTCTTCTTCTATCACTGTTTGTTAATCATTTGGCGCCTAGCTCTGCTCTCATCCTCTCTCCATTTTATCTCTTGATTGTCATGCTACTTACACTCAACCTATAAAATTTCCCAGTCTTTGGGTACACCTCCTTTGTACATAAAACTATCCCTCTATGACTTGCATTTTTCCTCCACTTTCTATCTTTAAATTTCTACCATACTTTCTGTCCCTGTACCTTCCATTCCTATATATTCTTTTTCCATTTCATTCCTTTGTTTTTTTCCCATAGTAGTATCCCATATGGACCATGTTCCTCTGATTGACCATGCATTACCAGCAAGTTGAAGGTCTATTGTGCAGACCACCCTCCTTCACGGACTGTCTATAGCAGATATGCCAAACGGCTCAACCAATTTCACCTGAGCTTTCTCCACAGACTCCTCCACATCAGGTGGCAGGACAAAGTCCCAACGTGGAAATCCTGGAACATGCTAGGCTCTGCAGCATCTACACCCTCCTGCTGAAACCTCAAGCCAGGTGGGCTGGACATGTGGTCAGAATACTGGACAGCTGATTGCTGAAGCAGCTGCTTTATGGAGAACTGTGTCAGGGCAAGCACTCAGTCGGGGGGCAGAAGAAATGTTACAGAGACTACCTCAAAGTGTCCTTCAAAGGCCTGGGTGTCGACAACAACACGTGGGAGACACTTGCCCTCAACTATCCAGCTTGGCACAGCAAGATCACCACAGGAGCCCATGCAGCTGAAGTTAGGTGCATCATTGAGTTACAACAAAAGCGTGCTGTGCGCAAGGTCTGAGCAGTATCCACTGCCACGACAGCACCCACCCACTTGTGTCCCACATGTGGGCAAGCCTTCAGGGCTTGGATTGACCTCACCAGTCACCTCTGGACCCACAGCCACCAATCTTCCATTTGACTTTGAAGCCATGGTCATCTTCGACTACGAAAGACGAACAACAACATCCGTCGATTTGTTAATGCTGCCAACTGCTGTTGAAATTCTTTACCATGTTTTGGATCAAATAACACACTTATTGTACTGGGGTGCCTCCATCAGTCTTACCCATATTTTATCTCCTGCCTGCCTTAAAAATTAACCTTTTATCTGAGCCTCTCTGGCCAGCCGATCGAATTAAAATTTAACCTCTGGCAATCCTGTATCTATTTAATCCATATAACCACTGCAGTCATGCAAAACCTTAAACCTTAAATGATATATTCCACTGGCCTGTATGCTTTGTCTTTTTGCCTATCCTGCTTCTTTTCTAGAGCTCCACAGGGAACTAGAGCAACCTTGGACAAGGAGCACAGTGTTCTCAGAAATGGGGGTGGGAGTTAGATGCAATGAATCTGCAAGCACCTCTTTATCCTCCCTCCATGGTCCCAAATGCTGATGTCCTCTTACTTCAGTCCAAAGTGACGTCTGTCCCATTACCAACTCTGACAATGTGATAGTTAGCCCACACTGTAATAAAGCAAACAGCAGAATACAGCATTACGAATTAAGTGTACAACAGTTTCTTTATTCAACCTTGAAAATGCTAACAGAAGTGAGGGGTTCAGTAACTCTTTCTCTACACTGAGCCCCACTCAAAGTATATAGCATGTTCATCCCACTTTTATACACCTTTGGGCAGGGATCTGTGTGAGGCCTTACAAGTTTCACACAGCTGACAATTCTTGTTTTTACAGTACCATGTTCCTTTGTGGTGGCTGCAAACGGCTGGGAAATGTCAGAGTTTCTTTACTCTTGGTTTGTTTACTTTTACTACATTCCCTGTGGTGTTAGTTACTACAGCTCATGGAAGGTCATATTAGAAGACAATTACATACCCACCATATTACAAGGCAACTCTTTCTCACCAAATTCATTATTCCTTTGTAAGCATATTTGTTAAAATTATTCTTTCACAACACCATTCCCTGTACTTTTGTTTTTTGAACTACTTTCCATTACTCAAGATTGACTTGTCTGGATATTACACAAAAGAAAGCTTTTCAATGTAACTTGTTAATATGTGACAAACAATTCAATGCCTCTGCTGTGTAGTTAATCCCACAACCATCTGGTCTAAGAACAACAGAATTATCCTCTGAAGCATGGCAGATAATGAAATTGTAGATGGAAACCTCACTAGAGATTCTGGTGGAACTTCTGGCTGACACTGCAGTCTATTCCATCTTTCAGTGAGGTATGAAACAATGCTAATCAGATAGACTGAGTCATGGTGTGATACAGCACAGAAACAAACCTCTTGAGTCGATTCCAACAAACATCTACTTACACGAATCTCGTTTCATTCTCCCCACACTAACATAAACTTCCCCACCTTCCTCTCACCACCATCTGGATTCTACCACTCACATTGTGGCCGAGTGGCCTACCAAACATCACATCTTTAGGATGTGGGAAGAAACTGGAGTACCTCAGGAAATCCTACCCTATCACTAGGAGTATATGCAAACTCTACACAGAAATCAGGAATGAAACAAGTCTGTGGATCTATGAAAGCAAGAGTTTTACCTGCTCCTGGGCATGACACTATTTTCAAGGACATTAAGAAAATTTCCCCCAGTGAGACTTAATCTTCAATAATTGATCCAAAAGAAATTACCTGGTTACTTTTGATTTCAAGTCAATAACCAGAATATCCAAAAGAAATTTTAGAACAGAAACTACAGAGGAGAAAATATGGCAAGTTCAACATAAAAGATTACTTCACTCATTAAACCTGATGCCCTCCAGAGACTTTCCAAGGCATAACCTCAATATTAATTTGTAATACTTTGATACCACAGAATACAATTAACTTGCTGGGTCATTGAAATGACAAATGTGAGAGCAATAGAAATGACCGAACAAATTGAATGAGTGTCAGCAGTGATAAATAATCAATACAAATAAATTAAATAGAATTTACAAAGTATTGACAATATGACAGCATTCTAGGCCTTTTTAATACTTCACTTGAAGAAACGTAATTTTAACAGTAAATAAATGCGATGTATGAGGGGTGTGTCCTCCTAAGCATAAAGCCACACATTTTGAGAAAAAAACTTCATACAACATAATACAGTGAGACCTTGTAATCTTAAAATGCTGAGGTCTATCAGCTTCCTGTTTTGGGTTAAGCACAGAACCTATGCAACATTTGACTTCAACCAGACCAATTAACTATGTATTGTGACTAACATCAACCACACGAGACAGAGTGCAAGTTAAACGCTAGTTTTAATAGACTAATATATACAGCTCGGCCTTGCCTCTGTTCAAGCCTAGGTCAGAATGGAGGAGCCTAGCTCCGGACGGCTTTATATACAAGTTCATCAGGTGTTTGATTGGGTGGTGTTTATGGGGCGGGGGGGGGGGGGGGGGGGTTGATGGTGGATAGACAATGGAAAGCATTCAAAGATCAAATGGAAGAATTGCGGAAATTATTTATATCGGTTTGGCATAAAAATAAACCAAAAAAGGTGACTCAACCGTGGATAACAAGGGAAATTAGAGACAGCATTAGGTCCAAAGAGAGACCATATCAATTGGCCAAAAAAAGTACCAAATCCAAAGACTGGGAACAGTTCAAGATGCAGCAAAGGAGGACAAAGGGATTAATCAAGAGGGCAAAAATAAATTACGAAAGTAAGCTTGCGGCAAACATAAAAACCAATTGCAAAAGCTTTTATAGATATGTCAAGAGGAAAAGATTGGTGAAATCCAGAGTAGGTCCCTTGCAGTCAGAATCAGGGGAATATTTAATGGGGAATAAGGAAATGGCAGACCAATTAAATTTTTACTTTAGTTCTGTTTTCACAAGAGAGGATACAAATAACCTCCCAAGGATGTTGGGAAACATAGAGACTAATGCAAGGGAGGAGGTGAAAGAAATCAGTATCTCTAAGGACATGGTCTTGGGGAAATTGAAGGGATTGAAGGTCGATAAATCCCAAGGGCCTGATAATCTACACCCTAGAGTACTTAAAGAAGTGAACATTCAGACAGCAGATGTTTAAGAATTATTTTCCAGAACTCGATAGACTCAGGATCAGTACCCATGGATTGGAGGGTAGCTAATGTTACCCCACTATTTAAAAAGAGGGGGGTAGAGAAAAAGCAGGGAATTATAGGCTGGTGAGCCTTACATCAGTAGTGGACAAAATGATGGAATCCATTATTAAGGATGTAATAGCGGAGCATATGACTAGCAGAGAAGGGATCGGACAGAGTCAACATGGATTTACGAAAGGTAAATCGTGCTTGACAAATCTATTGGAATTCTTTGAGATGCTGACAGGTAAAATAGATGGGGGAGAGCCAGTGGATGTGGTGTACCTGGATTTCCAAAAGGCCTTCGATAAGGTCCCACATAAATGACTGGCATTCAAAATCAAGGCTCATGGGATTGGGGGGAAGGTATTGATGTGGATTGAGAACTGGCTGGCAGATAGAAGACAGAGAGTTGGGAAAATGGCTCATTTTCTAAATGGCAGGCGGTGACCAGTGGGGTGCCTCAGGGATCTGTACTGGGACCCCAGCTGTTCACAATTTACATTAATGATCTAGATGAGGGGATTGAATGTAATTTCGCCAAATTTGCAGACGACACTAAGCTAGGAGGGGGACATGGCAAATGCACTACAATGTGGATAAATGTGAGGTTATTCACTTTGGTAATAAAAACTGGAGGGGAGATTACTATTTGAATGGCAATAGATTGGGAGATGAGGTAGTGCAGAGAGACCTAGGGGTTCTTGTGCACCAGTCACTGAAGGCGAGCATGCAGGTACAGCAGGCAGTAAAAAAGGCAAATGGTATGTTGGCCTTCAAATCAAGAGGGTTTGAGTATAGGAATAAAGATACCTTACTGCAGCTGTACAGAGCCTTGGTGAGATCACACCTGGAGTATTGTGTGCAGTTTTGGTCGCCTTATCCGAGGAAGGATGTTCTAGCAATGGAGGGAGTGCAGAGGCGATTCACCAGGCTGATACCTGGAATGGCAGGAATGACTTATGAGGAAAGATTGCGCAATTTGGGATTGTACTCGCTGGAGTTTAGAAAATTGAGAGGGGATCTCATAGAGACATATAAAATTCTGGCAGGACTGGACAGAATGGATGCGGAAGGGATGTTTCCAATGGTGGGGGAGTCCAGAACCTGGGGCCATGGTTTGAGGATAATAGGCAAACCATTTAGAACCGAGATGAGGAGGAATTTCTTTACCCAGAGGGTGGTGAATTTGTGGAATTCATTGCCACAAAGAGCAGTAGAAGCAGGTTTATTGAATATATTTAAGAGGGAATTAGATATTTTCTTCAGTATAAGGGAATTAAGGGTTACGGAGAGAAGGCGGGGACAGGGTACTGAACTTTAAGATCAGCCATGATCTCATTGAATGGAGGAGCAGGCTCAAAGGGCCGAATGACCTACTCCTGCTCCTATCTTCTATGTTTCTATGTTTCTATGTGTTGGCCCTTGGTGAACTTGTGGTGTAATAGCACCACAAACTGAAACAACACAAGTTGGCTTGAACTTAATCCTTGGAATGTACTCACAAAAATAAGATGGATATACAAGAAATTTCCTAGCCTTTTCAGTCCATTGCCAAATGTGACAAAGTGGTGTAGCTGGTGGAGCCACTGTCTCACAGCTGCAATGATCTGGCTTCAGTGCTGTGAGAGCGAAGTTTGCAGCTTTTCCCTTTTGCTGACATGAGTTTCCGAATGATGTGCAGATTGGAAAATTTCAATGCTTTCAGTATGTCAGTGAGGAGTATAATCACAGGTGGAAGAAGTTCATGAGAATCTGGGGAGAATAGTATGTAAACGATTGGGTTGATGTTGACTCAATGAACTTAAATGGCCTCCTGCAATGACAGAAGGAAATAAAGACTCACAGTTTTGCACTAGGAATATGTGGAATAATATCTAATAGGGCAATTATTCAGACATAATAATGGGAGAGGTAAGCATACCTTCCCTGGAACTGATGATGGAAATAGGGCTTAATCACCTCCATGTACAGTAAAACTTTGCGAATCTGCTCTCAGAGTATTCAGAAATCTCCAATTCCCATGTTTCTTTCCACTCCGCTCATACTCCCTCTGCTCGCCACAGTACCAATTCCTCTGCTTCGTTTAATAAATCTGATCAACTGAGAAATTTATTTTCCACCGTGTCAATTCTATACATAATTAATTTAAAATGTATTGAGGTATCAATGGGAATAGTTTGGAACATTTGCTGATCCACACCACCAAAGTACAGAGTGTGTCAGAGTTAGCTTGATGTCTACCAAAATGTCAAGATGGCAATTGATGTTCAGCAAAGGAGACTTTCTGCCTTCGAGTTTCCCAGCTCTTTGCTCATTCATGTATGGGCAGAAGGCATTTACAGAGCTTCAAGCTAACTTTCCATGTCGATGAAGAGAAGTGCATGGCTTGTTGCTGCTTTTGATGTGGAAGAGGGAAAAATGCTTTCCAGTTCAGCATTTTTTATCTTGTGTATTTTGCTAAGGTTTTCACTCAGTGGGTAAATTAAAGTACTTTTAGTCCATAGAGTTCTTCTGATTTTAAGCATTTCTACCAGACTCGCAACCATATTCAGAGTCATGAACAGATGGCATTCCGTGGACACAAAACAAGTCAACACCAATTAACACAATATTTATGATATACTGTATTCCAACTTAACCCTACTTCTGCACAGCCTGTGGGATATGCTGGCAGCTGATGATATTAGGTGTGCTTTATTTCCCTGTCTTGGTCACACAAAATTCCCAGCATGGCTCAGAAGGAAATTCATATGCAATAACATATGTCAGATCCTACACAACCGAGTCCAAAGCTATTTCAAAATTAAAACAGAAAATAGTGGAAATATTCAGCAAATCGGCCAGCATTCGTGGAGAGAGAGAAAAACATGGTCAATGTGTCACAGTCAAATTTTTCATTTTGGATTTCCACAATTCATGCTATTTTGCTTTTGCATCCAAGTGTTTAGATTGGACTGAATAAGTAATAAAGAATGTTATTAAAGTCAGTATCTTAGTTCCAACAGAAAAAGAAAGGAAATCTCATGAACTTCATCTGATGAAATTTGTTCCAAATGAACATCAACTGTTTTTCTCCGTGTCCCTCTCCTTAGGAGCTACTTCAGCAGCTGAGCATTTCCAGCAGCCTCTGTTTTTATGCTGTATTTCCAACAGGTGCTGTGCTTTATTTGCAACCTTGCCTTAGTTCATCAGTGAATCAAAGTGCTGAGGCTGTTCATGCTAAGAGTTCATTGCAATCCAACCATGTTTGTCAGTCATTTCAAGCTCTATGGACCAAGACTTAACTGCTGTTATTTTTTTGAGTTTTAATAAGGGACTAGTCAGATTTAATCATTGCCATTTTTTAAACATGCTCGAGCCGAAGTTTTGAAGAGATTTTTGCATGAACACCAAATTGGGTGTGTGGCAAATTAAGCTAGCAAATATGTACCTTTTGATTGACATATCCAAAATTGATCACTTGGGTTGAACCAGTTACATAATGAACATTTAAATTCTTTTTAAAATAAATAAATGCTCACATAAAAATTTACAGCATTTAAGATGGATCTCTGATGGTTTATTGTCTCATCTTATTTATTACCAATATTCCAGAAATAAAGAAACAAACTGAAAGTAAATTGACGTTAGATTCATCCCTTACTTTCAAATTGTTTCAAAGTCATTTTTGGGCCTTGAGAATAGCTTGGAATTGATTTGGGTGGAGTTTACATAGTTCAGGTTCAACACCAAAACATGATCAAAGTTTTGAAACAAGAAAGTGTGCAGACAGTTGATTGTTATAATATTCAGCCACTTATTCCTGGAATAATTAAATGCTTTGATCACACAGGGCTTGTAAAATGTTCAAGGGTACATTCCTGTTCAGGCACTGGAATTAATTTATATTTAGAATAAGTTTGAGGCTATAAAATGCATATACACATGTGCTGCAATACATTTTAGATTCAAAACAATGTATAATGTTGATGTGTTCTGCATGCCTGCTTATTTCAAAATGGCAAAACCTTCAAATGGAAAAAACATACCTGAGCATTTTATTGGTTGGTTTGGCATACTGCGAAGTGGCATTGTGGTGGCTGATGACGTGGAATGTCAAGGTCATAATGTCAATGTTCACCCATGGAGAAATATGATTCTGTGGGACCTGCTGAGCTTCTCCAGCATTTTTGTCTATTAACTGGAATCACTTTCCGCAGACTTCCTTGCTTCAAATTTATGATCATGTTTTGGTATTGTACTTGAACTATGCAAACTCCATCCTAATCAATTCCAAACTATTCTCAAGGCCCAAAATGACTTTGAAAACTTCAATACCTTTTTTTTAATTCTGGAGGACATCTCATTGTCAGTTTTCCAATCTTTATGAAACGCCAAAGGAAAAGTAAAGGCAATTCTTTACAATGATTTCTCTGAGAGTTTTATAATCTATCAATATGTATTTGGGAATCCACCTGCCCATGATGAAATGAAAAGTTTCACCTTTTAATGAGCAGGTGGTTGTGTCCCATCAGCAATATCCTGACAGATGTGTGGAAAATTATCCTGGGAAAATCCAAGATTAATTTACCCTTGAAAGTGTTTGCACTAAATCGGTCATTCACTCAAGGAGAATTGGATGGTGCCCTGATTCTCTCTCTGGCTGCATATTTTAATAAAAGCCATTTGCTATTTAATATGCAAGGTTGTGATCGGAATCTTCAAAACTAAGTCTCATAAACCACACACATAACAACTGGAGGACACTGATGGACATTTGATCTTTTGTGGTTTAATACCCCAAGATTTTTAAGATATCCTGACCGCAAAACCAGACAGTGACTTTGGGATTTGCTTGCATTCTTGGTTTCACATTTAAATTCAATACGACTGTCAGCATTTCATCTCTTTGTCAAGATAAGTACTGTTTTGTCATCTCCTGTAAGGTTATCAAGAAAAGTCAGTAAACTGATCTAAAAAAAATCTTAGGAATTTACCCCATCCTTTAAAATACACTGAAAATGTTTGCAATGGAATTACAGCCTTAGTTCATGACATAAAGCAAAAATCATTTTTCTTCAAGTGGAAAATTGAAGTCTAGAAAGAAATAGCAACAAACTAAGAAATGGAGAGAAGTGAGAGCAGAAGTAAAAGTGTGAGCTTGGACAGAAAGAATCTTTGTTTTATAAAACTCAACCTCCCAAATGTTTTCTCAAATAATTCTTTGCACTTTCCTGAAAATTAAACTGAAGCTTTCACTTCCCAACACCGGGAATGTGACTCAGAAAGGGACTTTCACTTACCTCCATGCCTTTAGGCTCACCTTTAGCTGCCTTAAGCCTCTCCATCAAACAGTGTCACACCCTGACTCACTTTTCATCCCTGAATTAGCACTCATCCCTTCAAACTCACCAAATGCAGTGCTGACAATATAAGTTCTACCATCCAATAACTGCAGGACAAGACTCTAGCACAACCCAGTCACCTCTCTTGTGTCCAGACTCAAAACTCCCTCCTCCAATGCCATTAACTCAACCTGGGGCTCAGGCTCAAGCTTAATTCCAGACCTGTGATCGTGGCCAGCTAACCCACACCCAGTCTACCTTCTGATCCAAATGCCCATTCTCACCTCAATCTCTTTTATCCACTTTCACTTGGGCTTGACCCTGCCTCAGAATATAAAGGAAAAGGAATTACCTTCTTGTATTTCAAATGTTCCAACATATTTGACTTCAATTGAATGAAATTTTGGAAGTGGCAGAGAACATGTAGCCATTATTAAGTAATGCTTTATATTATTTATTTTAGAACAGAGATGTTTAATGAAAAATTAGCTTTTATTTCAAATTTTGTGCAAGTTTAATTGTTTATTTCACGCTCTGCATCAATTTTCCACGTATTGGCAAAGTCAGATAAGCTGTGAAGAAAATCTGGCACGTTTCTAAGAGCAAATCATTTTGATCCAAGTTCCGTTTTTTTTTCACTGCAATGTAATATCACTTCCAGATGCTGCAAAAGTCTTGTTAAAATACATCCCAGAAGTGAAAACTTTATTACATCATAATAAAAACAGAAAGTGTTGGAAATAATCAGCAGATCAGGTCACATCTATTGGAAGAGAAGCAGAGTTAATGTTTGAGATCAAAATGGGAAGGAGTGAAATGAGGCTTGTGAAATTGCAGGAAGAGTTGTGGAGGAGATAGATTCTGACAGGATGAAACCAGGGAGATCGTGGGGATAAGATGTAAACAATCTGGTCATGGAGAGGATGGAAGCAATTAGTGAGTGAGGAGGAGGAAGAAGAAGAACAAGAGGAAGAATTGTAGGAGTTGGAAAGTGTAAAGCAGGACACCATTCACCATCCCAATCCCACACTGAGTGATCGGACTGAGGCCTTTTGTTCTAACAGCTCCGTATTTTCCACAAGACGTTTGTCAGATCGGGTTCAGCACATCTTCCGATTCCAGTGAAAAAATAAAGAAGGAAGATTTCAGGAAGAAGTGGAAGCGCGTGGCTGCATCACCTGGAAAGATAGTTTGGATCCCTGGATGATGGGAAGAGAATGCACAAGCAGTTGCAAGAGAAAGTGCAGTAATCAATGGGGACAGAAAAATGTACCATGGAACCACCAGAGGAATGTGTAGGGAATGGTCCCTCCACAATGCCTAAAGGGGAGGATATGTCAGAAAGTGGAACCTTTTTGAAATTGGTGGAAGATGGAGAAAAACTGTTGAACATGGAGGCTGGTGGAAAGAAAATGAAAGCCAAGGAATGCTGTCCTATTTGGGAGAAGAGGTGAAAATAGAGGCATGGGAAATTTTATAATCTACATTAAATAAAGAAATAGGTCTATACAAAGATACTTTCAATGGGTCCCTAAGGGATCACAGTAATTATAGCACTTGAGCAAGATTCTGGTAACAACTACTCCACTGTTACTTGCTGCAACACATCTCCAAATATCGAAGATAAATCTTCATAAAATACTTTATAAAATTCAACAGAAAATCCATCATCTCCTGGCGACTTTCCATTTGGCATCTCTTATACAGCCTCTTTAATCTCAAAATTCATAAATGGAGCTTTCAATTCTTTAACCTCATCCTCCCCTAAAACAGATAAATTTAATTTAGATAAATAGGATTCGATAGAACCAGTATCCTGCTTTCCCTCAGAAGTATATAATTTTTGATAAAATAAATAAAACTGATCATTAATTTCCTGAGGTTTATAGGTAACTATTGAATTCTTTTTCACAGCATTAATAATTTGTGATGTCTGTTCTGTTTTTAATTGCCATGCTAATACCTTATGAGCTTGCTCACCCAGTTTGTAATAATGTTACTTAGATCGATAAAGTAGACGCTCATACTGATAAGTTTGTAAAGTATTATAACATAATTTCAACTTCATTAAAGCAGCATTTTTTATCTTCTGTTACATCTTTCCGAAATTCCTTTTCCAATTCAGCAATTTGTTTCTCTAACATTATGCTTTCCACCGCATATTGCTTTTTAACTTTCGTAGTATAACTAATAATTTGCCCTCATAAATATGCTTTCAAAGCATCCCACAATACAAAATTACTACATACTGAATTGACATTCTCAGCCAAAAACAAAGTAATCTGCTCCTTAAGAAAAGTAATAAACTCCGGTTTCTTCAATAGCATTGTATTAAACCTCCATTTCTAAGACGATTGAACTACTTCTGAATGTACACAGGAAAAAAATAACATAGAATGATCCGATATAACCCAACTTTTACACTCAACCTGTATTACCCTACCTTGCAGATGTGCCGAAACCAATAAAAATCTATTCTAGAAAAAGAATCATGTCTAGAGGAATTAAAGGAAAAGTCTTTCTCTGTAGGGTTTACTCTCCTCCAAACATCAACCAGATTCAAATCCTTCATCAAAGCTCCTATTTGTGTTTCCGCCTTTGATTTCCTTTTACTTTTCGAAGATCTATCCAATAAAGGATCCAAAACAATTAAAATCTCCCCGACCAAAATAATTTGTAAAAGTGGTTAAAAATAATTTTTACAGACTTTGGAATATTGGAGGATTGTAATGGCTGCAAATGAGAAAAAAAATCAAACGCTCAATTGCAAAAGAAATTACCTTAAAAAAGTGTTGAAGAACTGAGGCCTACTTACCAAGTTGAAGCCCTGGAGTTGTTGACTGGAGTCCCCAAGCCTCATAGGACTCCTGCTCGGCTAAGTATTACACCGGCACTGATTGCGTAATTGCAATATGGCGCCGGCTCAGTGACGGGCTCAGCCACCCTGACTCAAGCCTCCATGAGTCCGGGGGTGCAGGCAGATCGGCTGAGCAAAGACAGACCCGCAAGCCCACTGTACTGTCTGGTGGTCCAGGAGTGCTCAGTGTAGCATCGGAAGATGCACCTGCGCGGTCAGCGACTTTGCCGGGCATGCATGGAGCGTCAAGGGGTCTGGAAACTACTGGACAAGGTGTGGGCTGTGGGGGAGCCCAAACAGCAGTGGGCTGACAAGGTTGGCACGCTGTTGATGGGCGTCCAGACCCGCAGCCGCACTGGAAGAGGACCTATGATGTTAGAGGAGGAAGAAAGATCAACATTACAGGAACTTACACAGGAAGAAATGGAGAATGAGACCAGAGAAGGTAGGCCTCAAAGGGAGGTGATGGAATCTGAACTGGATTTTGTGTTCACAATTTTGGAAGGGATTGCTCATCAAATGCAAAATATGTCAATACAGATGTCTATTCAGATGACTCAAGGATTTATGGAAGTGATAACAAAAATGACTACTATATGTGAAGAAATGACTTGTATGAAGCAAGATATTAATGTAGTTAAAAGTGATGTTAGTAGATGTATAAAATCAGTGGATATGGTACAAGATCATTTTTAAAAGAATGAAGCTTTTTTTGAATGTAAGAACCAAGTGGACCGTAGCAGAGGAAAAAATGGAAAAAGTGGAGGATTCATTCGTGGATTGGGGGATAAAGAAGAAGGAATTATTGAAGAAGATTGATTCATTAGAAAATCAGGGTCGAAGAAATAACATAAAAATAGTAGGTCTTCCAGAAGATATAGAAGGTTCTGATCTGGTGAAGTTTTTTAAGAAATGGATTCCTGAGGTGCTGAGGAAGGATTTTTTTCCGGATGGTCTGGAGTTAGATCGAGCACATAGAACTCTAAGGAAGAAACCATTTCCAGGCCAACCACCATGAGCAGTTTTGATTCACTATTTGAAATGACAGAGAAATGAAATTATGAATGGCAGTGAAGAAAGCATGACAGAATCAGGCTCCAATGATAGTCCAGAATAATAGGGTATTTTTTAATGCGGATTTGAGTCAAGAAATTATTAGAAGGCGCCGAGAATTTAATTCAGCTAAAGAAGTATTGTGGTGAAAGGGATATAAATTTGCCTTTCGTTATTCGGCTGTGTTGAAAGTTTTTTATGGAAACTTTCAATCTCAATCCTTTGAAAATGATCTTGATGCATTAATTTTTGTTAATTCATTGCCAGATTTACACGGAAATGGACGATCATCATCACTGTCACCTAAGAGGAGGGTAAATGGCAATGGAAATGGGAAGAATGGAAAGCATGGAAAGAATGGGAAGAAAGCTGAATTGACACAAAGTCTTCTTGATATTGAAGATCTGGAACAATCATTGGGACTGGAATCATTGGGTTGATTATTTTTGTTTCAGTACTTTGTGGAAGTCTGCCTGGGGGTGTGGATGACACTGAGACCTTCAGTCATCTGCTACTAGTGGGTTTTACCACACCCTGATTTTTAGGGGGCTACTACTTTTTTAGTAGTTTGTTTTGGGGATTGTTAGTTTTTTGTTCCTTTTTTTGGAATATTTACATAAGGGGGGGTTAGAATATTAAGGGAATTAGAAGGGGAGCATTATTTTATAGTAGTGGAATATATTATTAGATTAAGAAATGTCTAATTTGAATTTTGCAACTTTTAATGTTCAGGGTTTGAATAACCCAATTAAGCATAAACGAGTTTTGGCTTATATAAGAAAAATGAAAGTCAATATTGATTTTTTGCAAGAAACACATTTGACTGAAAAAGAACATTTGAAATTGAAGAGAAAGTGGGTTGGTCATGTATTTTCTTCTTCTTTTAATTTTAAAGCGAAGGGTGTAGCGATTTTAATTCATAAGGAATTACCATTTGAATTGGATTCATTTGAAGGAAATGCTGGGAGGGTTTTGATGGTTAATTGTAAATTTTTTGCTGAATCATGGACTTTGTTAAATATTTATGCACCTAATGTAGATGATGAACACTTCATGTCTGAGGCTTTTTTATTGCTTAATCAGGCCAATAATAATATTTTGGTAGAGAAAACATTTCTGAGGCATCGCTGAAGAGCATCTCATCACTGGAGCAAATAGAAGGGAGATAGAGGAACTGGGAGAATAGAATAGAATTCTTACAGGGTAGACAAAGAGTTTATTGAGATAGCTTTTTCAGTAGGCTTCTAATGGGTATTAGCCTATCTCTCAAGAAGAAGACAGAGAACTTAAAAGAAAGGGAAGGGTCAAAATTTAACTCTGTGGAGACAAGAACAGGGTGAAAATTAGAAGAAAAAATAATGATAATTAGTTTATTATATGCATTGAAATTCTAACTTGCTGCAGATGAACAGTGCATACAAAGGAAAACTATAGTAGCAAAATAAATGAATTAAATTAAAAGAGACAAAAATACTTAAAATAGATAATAAATATCCACAGTAATGGTAGCACAAAAATGTGATGGGCAATTGTGCAATCATTTTTTTTTGCTGTCGGAGCAGATCCCGATTGGTATACCAATGGAAGGGACCGGATTCTGATAGCTATTGAAAAGAATCTTTTCTTGAATCTAGAGGTGCTGGTTTTCAGGCTACCATCACTTTTGCTTGAAGGTAGCAGTAAGAAGAAATTGTATTCAGGGAGATGAGGGTCCTTCATGATGTTGGCTGCCTTCTTGAGGCAGCACATCACATAGATGTCTGCAATGGATTGGGAGGTCAGAGCCTGTGATGGACCTGACTGCGTAGCTACACTCTGAAGCCTTCCACATGCCAGGTAATAAAATACTTTAGCTTGGCCGAGTATAGGAAACCTCACCAATGGAGCCATTAAGTGACCAGAGAAGAGTTGATTGAGGGACTTGAGTAGGACGGAAACAAGGACTGTTCCACCTAGACCACAAAGAGGGGCAGTGCTTGGGCCCACAAGAGTGCCAAAAGCTGCGATTTTGATCGGAGTTAAATGAGTTGGGGTTGAATGATGTTATTCAATGTGAGAACAAGTTCAGCCAGGTGAGTGAATGCATTGGTGAAAGAGGCCATCCTGCTGTGAGATGGAGGTGTACAGTGGTTACATACCAGTTGTAATGCTGAGCCTACAGGAATTAGGCATCTGAAGCATTCGCAGGTATCTTTAATTTTCACTTTGTAACATGAGGAAGTTGTAAAAAGAGAATATAAATAAAATGAGAAAAAAAGATTAAATTTCAGAGAGATTTGGATGCAGAGACTTAGGATTTATAAAGAAGCCAGATTCTATTCATGAAGAATGGATTTATGTGTTTCTCTTTTCCTGGTATCAATTTTTTAAAATTACCTTACACAGCCTTCTCATCAGTCATGAAGCAAAATTTAGTTAAAATAATTAAAAAATAGAGCAAAATAATATCTCAGCAACTAAAAACACAATGTTTATTTATTTAATTCTGTCAACTATTGCCTTCAAAATAACACCTATGTGTTATTTGGGAATCCAAGATTTCCCCTAGCTGCTCCCACCCAAACATTTATATGTTCTATAAATAGAAATGATGCTTTCATACACATTTGGCATCATACCTTTAGCATTTAAGGAGTCCAACTTAAACATTTATAAAGTTCAGAAAGTCACACTTGAATAAGCTAAGATCAGGGACTCACGGAAATTGAGATAAACACATTTCCTTTCAAAGAGTGGAAATAAAAGAAACAGCTGATGCTAAATGGAATCTGTACATTAACTCAAGGGGTCAAGCAGCATCTATGTGTATGGATAGGAATTGCCAAGGATTAGGATGAAGACCCTTCACCATGATCCTTGTGGTGAAGGATTCCAACCCAAAATGATGACAATTCATTTCCCCCCCATAGATACCGTAGTACTCAACCCATTCAGTTCCTCGCAAGTTGTTTCTTTGCTTTTTTCCAGAGAGTAATTGCCATTTAAGCAAAAGACGAAGCACCAAATTGCTTAGGTTTTTAATCAGAAAATATCTCAAAATTGACAAATTAAATTGGATAAATAATTTCTGCAGACAATTTAGGGTGCAATTATTCAGAAAAAAAATAGAAATAACATTGGAAATCAAAACAGAGTCTAAAATGAGCATAGCAACATATCTAAAGTTTATGAGCAATGGCAGATTAACTATTAGGCTGAGTAGGCAAGGCTAGGGCCTGGAAGGGAGGGGGAGTGGAAGAAGTGGGGATGTTGGGACCTCGGGCTCCCAGCAGGAGTGGAGGCTGCAGGAACATCGGGCTTCTGGCAGGAGTGGAGGCCGCAGGGACCTCAGGCTCCCAGCAAGAGTGGGGACCTCGGGCTCTACATTTATTTTGAAACCCAAAGCATTTATTCACCCCCTTTCAACGCCTGGCATTTTTTGACCCCTTGGATAGTCCCATTGACCACTTTGGAGATCCCTAATATGTTATTTAACACTTTATTCTATTCTGAAGGGTAGGGCAGTTGGGCAAGGCAGGGGGAGCCTTACTAAAGGTCAGCCTAGGGGCCCAGGTGGTAGTTAATCTGCCACTGTTTATGAGTTAATATCACAAGGGATTATATACGCTAGCAATCTGAAAGTGTGTGTGCTGGTGAAGGGATATGTGTGTGAATATGTGAGGAGTGTGTTCCTTTTTGTTACATTCTATGTCATGAGATTACTTTTATTCTGTGATGACAATGGTTACAATAGACCAGAACTGTCAAAACACAAGACAGCTGCTTCCAGCTCCTGTTCGTGTGTGGTACCAAAAGAAATAGCAACAAACTAAGAAATGGAGATAAGACAGGAGAGAGCAAAAGGAAAAGAGTGAGCCAGAAAGTAATGAATCTTTGTTTTATAAATCTCAACCTGACAAATGTTTTCTCCAAAAGCTAATTATTGTTTGATGCTTCCTGAAAATTTACCAATAAATTCGTCTTTCTTTTGAAGATTACGCCATTTTCAAGAAAATGAAGCTGCAATCAAATGACTGAAGGCAGCTTTGGATAAGACTGAGCTGTGGGTGGATTATCTTCAGCATTTAAAAAGCCCAGTCAGTAAGATCACTGAGAAGATTGCCTGTGATATTTCCCACCCACTTGACAAAAGAATGCTTTTTGGTAATTACATCTAATTGAAGCTGAAATAACTGGCAGTCAGGATGGAGTCCGATTCAAAGACTAGGAGAGGATGTAGATTTGACAGGATAGATTGTTAAGAAAGACAATAGTTTAAAATAATGGATTGGTGGGTCAACTGTCCACTTGATCAATACTTAAACAGCATCACATACTTGAAAGGCTCAAAGGTTCTTTTTGTCACATAATAACATGTTTAAAAAATGTAATATATATGATATTTACATTCACAGGGCTGTCGCAGACAGAAAAAGGAGCAAGGGACTCGGGAGAGCGGCGAGTGGTGGCAATCAGCCCCAGTGAGTGAACTATTTTAAAAGAAGCGTGGAGAGGGGACTCAAGCCATTGCGTTCTCAGGACCTTTGCAGACAGAGGGGGAGCAAGAGAGTGGGGAGAGCGACGAGAGGTGAGAACCAGCCTTAGTTAGTGAATGGTTTTAAAAAGAGCAAGGAGGGCAGCAGAAGGGCTAAGTAGAGTGTTGGTTTGAGGAAATTAGTACTTGAGATAATTGGCAGGGACAAATAAAGAAAGGGGTAGGAAGTGTGTTAGTGGCCCAGAGAAGGAGTGGAGCTTTGGCTTGAGAGGCTTTTTGGTGAGCTGAGGAAGAGCTTGCATCCAGTGAGGTAAGGCCAGGTGGGGTACTTTAATCCTTTAATCAAATTAGGAGTAGATAATTGAGTAGCTAGGGCAGTGGGATGTGGGAAATCTGGGCCAGCATAATTGTCCCTGATGATTACACCTGCAAAAGGTGCATCCAGCTGCAGCTCCTGACAAATGGAGTTAGGCAACTGGAGCTGGATGAACTCTGAATCATTAGAGAGGCAGAGAGGGTGATAGAGAGGAGTTTCAGGGAGACAATCGCCCCCCCCCCAAAAAGTCAGGAGGCAGATAGTGAGGGGACTGTCAGGAGAGAGAAGAGGAATAGACAGAGAGAGCAGAGCACTCCTATGAGCATTCCCATCAACATTTAGTATACTGTTTTGGATAATGTTGGCGGGGATGACCAATCAGGGACAAGATGTAATGGTCATGCTTCTGGCACTGAAACTGGACCCTCAACTCAATAAGGCAGGGGGGGAAAGAGGAGACCAGTCATGATAGGGGCTTCAATAGTTAGGGGGACAGATAAAAGGCTCTGTGGGAGAGATCCCAGAGTCTTTTGCCTCCCTGGTGCCATGGTCCATGATATCTCAGCTCGAGTTCTTGATATTTTCAGGATGAGGGTGAGAAGCCAGATGTTGTGGTACATGTAGAGACCAATGATGTGGGTAAGAAGGGTGAGGAGGTCCTGCTAAGAGAGATGAGGGAGTTAGGTGCAAAGTTGAAGGACATGGTTATGATCTCAGGAGTACAACTTGTGCCACGTGCTGGGGAGGCTAGAAATAGGAAGTTAATGTGGTTAAAGAGATGGTGCAGGAGGGAAGGCTTAGTGTTCCTGAACAATTGGGCTCTGTTCTAGGGAAGGTGGGGCCTGTTCCGACAGGACGGTTTGCACCTGAACTGGAGGGGGTCTTAACATCCTTGCTGGTAAGTTTGCTAATGCTGCTCCAGGGGGTTTAAACTAAATTTGCAGGGGGATGGGAACCAGAGTGTGAGAGCAGATAGTGAGGTGGAGAAGGATAAAGGTCAAATGAGGACTGCATGAATAGACAAAAATCAAAGGTTTGTATGTGATAGAAATGTTCTCGAGTGTATTTATTTCAATACAAGGAGTATTGTCAAAAAGGCAGACAATCTTAGGGCGTGGATTGGCATGTGGGATTATAACATTATTGTTAGTAGTGAGACTAACTACTAACTGAGGGATTGATCTACCTTTATTGATTGTATGGCAGCAAGCACCTCCTCCTCTTTAATCTCAATATGTTCTATGACATTACTACTACTCCCTCCCCCTCTATCACATCTGAAACAATGGAACCTTGAAACATTGAGCTGCCTGTCCTGCCCCTTACTGCCATTTTCTTGCCCATTTTTCTAGTTGGTCCAGATCCCTCTGCATGCTTTGAAAGCCTTCCTCACTGTCCACAACACCTCTAATCTTAGTGTCATCAGCAAACTTTCTGATCCAACTTCCGACATTATCATCCAGATCATTGATATAGACAACAAACAACAATAGTCCCAGTACCAATCCCTGAGGCACATGACTAATCAGAGGCCTCCAGTCTAAGAAGCAATCATCCACTACCACTCTCTATCTTCTCCCATTCAGCTAATTTCAAATCCACTACAGAAAGTTTGCTGATGACATTAAGATTAGAGATGTTGTGGACAGTGAGGAAGGCTTTCAAAGCATGCAGAGGGATCTGGACCAACTGGAAAATTGGGCAAGAAAATGGCAGATGGAATTTAATGCAGTCAAATGTAAGATGTTGCAGTTTGGAAGGACAAATCAAGGTTGAACATACACAGCATGGTAGGGCACTGAGGAGTGCAGAGGAACAAAGGGATCTGGAAATACAGATACATAATTTCCTGGAAGTGGCATCACAGGTAGACAGGGTTGTGAAGAATGATTTATGAAGACCAAGATGCCAAAAGCTAAGTATTCAGTATAGGAGTTGGGATGTTATGATGAGGTTGTATAAGACATTGGTGAGGCCAAATTTGGAGTATTGCGTGCAGTTCTAGTCACCTAACTACTGGAAGGATATCAGTAAGGTTGAAAGAGTGCAGAGAAGATTTACTAGGATGTTTCTGGATCTTCAGGAGTTGAGTTACAGGAAAAGATTAAACAGGTTTGGACTTTATTCCTTGGAATGTAGAAGAATGAGGGAAGATTTGATAGAGGTTTACAAAATTATTAGTATTATTGACAGAGTAAGTGCTAGTAGGCTCTTTCCACTTAGACTCGGAGAGATAAGTAAGAGAGGACATGGCTTTAGAATTGAAGGGGAAAGGTTTAGGGGAAAAATTAGAGGGAATTTCTTCACAGAGTGGTGAGAATGAGAAATGAGCTGAAATCTGGCATGGTAAATGCAGGCTCACTCTGGTTTAAGAATAAATTGGATAGGTACATGGATGGAAGAGCTCTGGAGGGTTATGGAATGGGTGCAGGACAGTGGGACGAGTGGAATGATGTTTGGGCACAGACGAGAAGGGCTGAATAGCCTGTTTCTGTGCTGTAGTGTGCTATGGTTCTATATATTCAAACTTATTCTCTGAAGAAAGGCAAACAAAGAGTCACCATATGCATTGCCCAGCACCCCTAACAATAAGAGAAAGAGAAGCTAAAGAGAGTCCCTTCAGAGTCACTGCATGTCTATGGATTTGCCTCCAGCCCTTCCACAGCCTCTGCAGCCACATAGAGTCTAGTTTAATCCATTGGCAACCCAAGCTCCAGATACAAATCTCCAATGATCAGGAAGTCTTCAGTATCTAAAGCCCTTTAGGATCACTTGCTGTGCTCAGTACACCTTCTTGCCCTCAGCACCCTCTTGAATCCCAGTTCCAATTTTGGGTTCCCATGAGCCAATTACCAGCAGCCTACAGCCTGTGTGGGACAATTGACTGGAAGTCGCCAGCAACCCCTTGTGCATCTGATGCAATTTACAAGAAGCGCGTTGAAAGATCTGCATGTCTTGATTGAGCACAGAGGACTTTTTTGGGCCAGATACTCTTATTTCCAAGGCTCCAATAACTTCCTTTTTGACAAATTTCTGGAAAAATGGACATAAAATCAAAATTAACTAGAATTTTTGAACTTCAATTGATGTAACTTGAAAACCTATTTTTTTTTCGTGATATCTTTCAATGTTATATTGAAGTTTTCCCTTGAACGAGTTCCCAGTCTGCTTTTCAACTGCAAAAATAAGGATCACATATGATTTCAAAATGGTGTGTGTGTATGTGCATGTGTGTGTGTAAAATTTTAAATATATAGTCTTCTAGTCTTCTTTAATCAGCCACTCCCTTCCAAACTTCACCATCAAACCAGATTTTACCCCAAAACTACACTTTTGACATCTCCTCCAAAATGCACCACAGCAAATGAATGACAACAGATATTTAAGTTAGAAACAGAGGGTGAGATAATTCAGCGGTGTAACATAAAACATAAAGATATTAAGTTAAATAAACTTACAATCAACAACTTGGTTTAGCTGAACATAAGCCCACTGGAAATGTGACAAGATGATTCCAAAGGTTTTAACGTGGAAATTACAAATTGAATGATGTGGGAGCAAAAAAAATGGTGTCCATGTTGGATTGTCCCAAGACCCAACAGCAGAGTGGGATAGCCAGTAGATCCCCTGCTCTGAGTTCCACTGAGCTGGATCTAATCCTCATGTTTTGTGATGTCTAAATGAAGTTTACACATAATCCTGTGACCAAGTGGGTTGGCTTGAGTTTTTTTCCCCCATGTCACAACGATGTCGATATTTGTAGATTAACTGATCACTGTATTTCGATGCCAGACAATGGATGAGTGGCAGAATCTGAGTGAACTGAACGGAATGTGAAAGCAATAAAATTATATTAGTGAAGCATTGCTTTAATAGATATTTGATGCAACACTGACTCAAATGGATGAGTATCTGTTTCCATGCTGTATGTCTCTATGAAGAGCAAATATTATTTTGCTATTAATAACCTTTGGAACAAAATTACAAAAGAAATGTCTTTTGCTCATACCTTGATGAAAGGCTCAAGCCTAAAACATTGGTTATGTATCTTTATCTTTGCTATATAAAGTACATCAGATGCAAGGATCGACAATGAGATAGACAACAGACTCGCCAAGGCAAATAGCGCCTTTGGAAGACTACACAAAAGAGTCTGGAAAAACAACCAACTGAAAAACCTCACAAAGATAAGCGTATACAGAGCCGTTGTCATACCCACACTCCTGTTCGGCTCCGAATCATGGGTCCTCTACCGGCACCACCTACGGCTCCTAGAACGCTTCCACCAGCGTTGTCTCCGCTCCATCCTCAACATCCATTGGAGCGCTTTCATCCCTAACGTCGAAGTACTCGAGATGGCAGAGGTCGACAGCATCGAGTCCACGCTGCTGAAGATCCAGCTGCGCTGGATGGGTCACGTCTCCAGAATGGAGGACCATCGCCTTCCCAAGATCGTGTTATATGGCGAGCTCTCCACTGGCCACCGTGACAGAGGTGCACCAAAGAAAAGGTACAAGGACTGCCTAAAGAAATCTCTTGGTGCCTGCCACATTGACCACCGCCAGTGGGCTGATAACGCCTCAAACCGTGCATCTTGGCGCCTCACAGTTTGGCGGGCAGCAACCTCCTTTGAAGAAGACCGCAGAGCCCACCTCACTGACAAAAGGCAAAGGAGGAAAAACCCAACACCCAACCCCAACCAACCAATTTTCCCCTGCAACCGCTGCAACCGTGTCTGCCTGTCCCGCATCGGACTTGTCAGCCACAAACGAGCCTGCAGCTGACGTGGACTTTTTACCCCCTCCATAAATCTTCGTCCGCGAAGCCAAGCCAAAGAAGAATAAAGTACACTGTTAGATCTGCTGAGTTCTGTGTTAAATGTTTTTTTATTGACTTCAAAACTTTTTTGTTTTAATGGAGGCATGTTCCGTCCTTCACTGCCAATAGTCCAAATCTTATTCCAAACATGGAGACTCACAAATCATTTAAGCAGTCAGCTTGAAGTCAGAGATTGCCTGTGTCACAGGGTCAACAGAATGGAAAGCTGATTAAAAACTCTGGAAAACTTAACAAAGAAGTTAATGAGAAAGCTCTGACCTTTTCCACCCATGCAATGGATTCAGCTGGTGTGGGCTTACCTTGATTGACAGGTCTGAATGAAGAACTGACCTCCATCTGTCGGCTTGCTGACTGAGAACTGCCTAGCCACAGAAAACTATCTGAGTGAATGACAGACAACATAATGCAGTTAAGATTGTATGTCGAGGCTGAAACTCTTTAGAGAGAGAAAATAAAATCACCTGCCATTACAGAATGATAACCAAGTCGAGAGAAAAAGCCCAATGAAGCTTTAGCTTCAGTTAATAAGACAGCAAAATATAAAACTCCATGCAGTAATAGCCTGTTAATTTGAACCAGCAATACATCTGCCATTAATCTATATTTTTGAATTTGTCAGTTATGTTATCTCATTTGGATATATTTATTTCAATGTTGACAACACAGGCAATGGTTACATTTTCATGATCGCTCTGAGGTGATTAAAAACTAGCACGAGACTGGAGATTAGGGTGAAACATTTCCTTCCCTAAAGACATCAATGCACCATTTAGAATTTCTCGGGGTAGTTCACAGGGAAAATAGAGGGAATGTGATGCAGAGAATTTGAATTTGAATACACTCTGAATGCAGAAAGAAGATAATGACTGGACGTTATAAAGTCTTTGCATCACCAAAATTAAAATAGAAAATGCTGGAGGTACTTGGCAGGCCAAGCACCATCTGTGAAGAGATAAAGTGAGAATATTTCAGGTCATTGTGTTTTTGCCGCAATTCAAACATATTTTACGTTGAAGAGGAGAGGGAAATGAATGAGCACTCGTGGAATGTTTGCTGTGGGGTGCAGATAAACTGAATGACAAGGGTGATGGCAATTCTCATTCAGTAAAGATGGTGACAGTTTTTAATTTGCAGCTGATCTGCCTGCAGGAGGTTTAAATAGGAGGGAGAAAAGTAAACAACGGAGCAGATATGAAATGCAAAGCACCACAGAGGCCTGAAATCTAAAAAAAATGCAAAGAATGCTAGAAATATGAGGCGTTTTAACACCGCAGGCGAGCGGTGACCCTACTTTGTTCCACAGAAATTCCCAGGAATTCAGGACCTCCCAGGTCTTTCACAATGAAGTCCAAATTCCTGGGAATTTGCTCTCCCCAGCAATTTAGGGGAGTCCTGTCCTCAACCGATGATGGTTTAAGTACTCACAGGACTAAGATTTGCCCCATCTGTCGATTGCCCACCCGCACCCTCCCTGCCGGTCAGTCGGTCACTCGCCCACCAACTCCCTCCCTCCCTGCCGGTCAGTCAGTCACTCGCCCACCAACTCCCTCCCTCCCAGCTGTCAGTAGGTCGGTCGCCCACCTGCCTGCTCCCTCCCCCCCCACAATGCCTGGGGCCACTTCAGCATTTCGCAACGATGGCACAATGCGGGATGAATGGCCAACTTCATTTCCCATAATCCATCATACAGCTGGAACCACTCTTAGAAATACAGTGGTGTGAGGAATTATGGTTAACGGGGACGGCCACTCATCCTGCATTGTGCTGCCAAAGTGGCCTGCTATTGACAGGTGGTAAATATCTTTTAACTTTAATTGCCTACCTGGCACAGCACGCAAGCGCTGATGTCACGAGGCTTCACTGCTTGGCCATTTAGCTCTTCACACCGCAGGAAGAGGGTGGTCTTGGAAAATTTCCAACAGGTGCAGCACTACCTACGAGGTAGGGCCATAGACCTGTTTAAAATTCCTGGGCCGACCTTTTCATTCTGCAGATTCACGGGAGGATTCCGGGGAAAATTTCCAGGGAATTTCCATTTTAAAATGCGGTGTGAAAAGGCCGATTGAGCAGCAGTGGAGAGAGAAAAATAGAATTAATGTTGCAGGCTGCCCTTCAGCAGAACCAACCATTTCTGATGGAGTTAGACAGGAAAGTGTGCAGGCACTGCGATTCTAGTGCAATACACAAATGTGCTGGAGAAACACAGCAGGTGACAGAACCTACAGAATATAAAGGGAAACAAAAGTTTTTGGCTTGAGTCCAGGTGTCGGAATGAAGAGGAAGGGCAAGGAGAGAGGAGGGGAGAGAAGGGCAGAGGAGAGAAGGGGCGGGGGAAGAGTAATGGATAAGAGGTCAAAGGTGGACGAGGCAAAAGCTGAGAAGAGGAAGTACAATGTCTGACCTTTTAGCTCATTCTTTCACCCACTCAGGGAACCAAACCCTCTTTCCAGGAGAAGCATCCATTTATTAGAGCCCAAGAGTCGAACAGAACTTTGGCCCAACACATCCATGCTGAAGAAGCTGGCATTCTGGGCTAGTACAATTTCTCTGCATTTTATCCATATCCTTCCAAGCCTGTCCAAATTTCTTTTGAACATATTCATCATACCATTCAGGGGACCCAATCACCTGGGTTGTATCTGCTTCTATAGCTTCTTCCAGAAACTCATTCCAACACTCACTGAGAGAAAACCTTGTCCCTTAAGTTCCTATTAAATCCTACCTTAAACCTATCTCTCGTTCTAAAAGGAAGATAGAGGAACAATAGGCAGTAGATCAAGCAGCAGGTTAGAGATTCAGAAATGGAGCAGAGCTCAATCTCCAGTTCTCATCAATGGTACTTGGATGGAGGTACTAGACAGCTCTAATTTCCAAGGTGTAAACATCTCCAGAGTACACCAACTTCAATATGATGGTATAAAAAAGCACTCTGTTTCTTCAGAAGCCCGAGGAAATTCGGCATGTTACCTGCAACCATTCGCAGCTTCTACAGATGCACCATGAAAGCATCCTGTTGCGGAGGTGCACATGATTGATGGACAGGTGAACCGGCTCCGTGCGTCGTGCGCGCGTCAGTGGAGCAGCCTCATCAAGCATGGCACAGCACATTCATCTCTTCCGGTGGAGGCTTCGGGCCCACATATGCCCGGACTGTGCAGTGGCGTCACATGGGTGCAGCTTCCAGCATAGGGGCAGGACTTCCGGGGGCCTTAAAGCATAGCACGCGAAAGTAAAGTAAACTTTCGAGTGAAGACGAGCCCACTGACTGTCCCTTTTGTTCACTCCACTATACTGTCAAGTGCATCACTATGCTGACAAACTGCTCCGACCAAGGCTGCAAGAAGATGCAACAGATAGTGCATGCAGTCAATCCATCAGAAGTAAATCCCCCTCCCCCAACCGCATCCATTGACCCCATCTATAACTCCTGCTGCTTTGGAAAAGCACCCAAGATAGTAAAAGACTCCTCACACCCCAGCCAGATGCACTTCACCCTATTCACTTCAGTAAGAAGATTTATTTTTTATTTTTTATTTTTCACACTATGAACCATACTGACCAAAATAAATACAGACATTTTTTCTCTTGAATATATAGTGTCATTTTCTCCCCTTTTTCCCCTCCCGTCCCTTCCTCCCTCACCCCCCCTTTCCATTTATTCAAAGTTCAATCTATATGATACATTAAACCCGTTAAACAATGTCGTCACTTAATAAAAATAAACAACAAATTTTTATCTTTTACTTTTATATACTGAGTCAGTTCATTTTGTTGTCTTCTCCTTCTGTCATTTCAGGTGGTGGAGGTCCATGGTAGGATTTCTCTATTGTGTTTCATGTATGGTTCCCATATTTGTTTGAATATTGTGATGTTATTTCTTAAATTATATGTTATTTTTTTCTAATGGAATACATTTATTCATTTCTATATACATTGTTGTATTCTCAAGTTATCTTCTAATTTCCAGGTTGACATAATACATTTTTTTGCTACAGCTAAGGCTATCATTATAAATATTTTTTTGTGCTCCATCCAAATCGAGTCCAAATTCTTTATTTCTTATATTACTTAGAAGGTGATCTCTGGGTTTTTTGGTATATTGCTTTTTATGATTGTATTTAATATCTGGTTTAGATCTTCCCAAAATTTTTTCACTTTCTCACATGCCCAAATTGCATGTATTGTTGTTCCCGTTTCCTTTCTACAGTGAAAACATCTGTCTGATACTGTTGGGTCCCATTTATTTAACTTTTGGGGTGTGATGTATAGCCTGTGTAACCAATTATATTGTATCATTCGTAACCTCGTGTTTATTGTATTTCTCATTGTTCCGGAGCATAGCTTTTCCCATGTTTCATTCTTTATCTTTATGTTTAAATCTTTTTCCCATTTTTGTTTAGGTTTAGAGTTTGTTTCTTCATTTTCCTTTTCTTGCAGTTTGATGTACATGTTTGTTATATTTTTTTTAATTATCATTGTGTCTGTAATCACATATTCAAAATTGCTTCCTTCTGATAACCTCAGACTGTTTCCCAATTTGTCCTTCAAGTAGGTTTTCAGTTGGTGGTATGCAAAAATTGTATCGTGAGTTATATTATATTTGTCCTTCATTTGTTCAAAAGATAATAATTTATTTCCCAAAAAACAATTTTCTATTCTTTTGATCCCTTTTCTCTCCCATTCTCTGAAGGAAAGGTTATCTATTGTGAAAGGGATTAGTTGATTTTGTGTCAATATTAATTTTGGTAGTTGATAATTTATTTTATTCCTTTCTACGTGAATCTTCTTCCAAATGTTGAGCAGATGATGCAATACTGGTGAATTCCTATGTTGCACCAATTTTTCATCCCACTTATATAATATATGTTCAGGTATCTTCTCCCCTATTTTATCTAGCTCTAATCTGGTCCAATCTGGTTTTTCCCTTGTTTGATAAAAATCTGACAGGTATTTTAATTGCTCTATAATAATTTTTAAAGTTTGGTAGTTGTAAGCCTCCTTGTTTGTACCATTCTGTTAATTTATCTAGCACTATCCTAGGTTTCCCCCCTTCCATAAGAATTTCCTTATTATTTTCTTTAGCTCCTTGAAGAATTTCTCTGTTAGGTGAATTGGTAATGATTGAAATAGGTATTATATCCTTGGGAAGATGTTCATTTTAATACAGTTTATCCTTCCTATCAGTGTTAGTGGTAAGTTTTTCCAGTGCTCTAAGTCGTCTTGTAATTTTTTCATTAATGGCTGATAATTTAGTTTGTATAGATGGCCGAGATTATTATTTAGTTGTATACCTAGGTATCGAATTGCTTCTGTTTGCCATCTAAATGGTGATTCTTTCTTAAACTTTGTGAAATCTGCATTATTCATTGGCATTGCTTCACTTTTATTTGCGTTGATCTTGTACCCCGATACTTCTCCATATTCCTTCAATTTCTTATGTAATTCTTTTATTGATATTTCTAGTTCTGTTAAGTATATTATAACTTCATCTGCCAATAGACTGATTTTATATTCCTTCTCTTTTATTTTTATCCCTCTTATTTTATTTTCTGTTCTTATCAGTTCTGCTAGTGGTTCTGTGGCTAATGCGAACAGTGAGGGAGATAGTGGACATCCCTGCCTTGTTGATCTGCTTAATTTAAATTGGTTTGATATATATCCATTTACTGTCACTTTCGCCAATGGTCCCTTATATAATGCTTTAATCCAATTAATATATTTCTCTGGTAGGTTGAATTTTTGTAGTACTTTGAATAAATAATTCGATTCTACTCTGTAAAAGGCTTCCTCTGCATCTAACGCAACCACCACTGTTGGAGTTTTGTTTCCTTGTACTGCATGGATTAAGTTAATGAATTTACAGATATTGTCCATTGCTCATCTTTTTTTTAATAAATCCAGTTTGATCTAGTTTTACTATTTTTGGTACACAGTCAGCCAATCTGTTTGCTAATAGTTTAGCTAGTACCTTATAATCTGTGTTAAGTAGAGATATTGGTCTATACGGTGCTAGTGTTAGTGGATCTTTCCCCGTCTTTGGTATCACTGTAATTATTGCTGTTTTGTATGAATCTGGCAAGTTTTGTGTTTTTTCAATCTGGTTCATTACTTCCAGGAGAGGAGGAATTAATAAGTCTTTAAATGTTTTATAAAATTCAATTGGGAGTCCATCATCTCCTGATGTTTTATTGTTCGGTAGTTTTTTTAATATCTCCTGTATTTCTTCTATTTCAAATGGTTTTATTAATTTATTTTGCTCCTCCGTTTGCAATTTTGGTAGTTCAATTTTAGTTAGAAATTCATCTATTTTATCTTCTTTCCCTTCGTTTTCAGATTGATATAGTTGTTCTTAGAATTCCCTGAAGTTTTCGTTGATCTCTGCTGGGTTATATGTAATTTGTTTGTCCTTTTTCCTTGATGCCAATACCGTTCTTTTAGTTTGTTCTGTCTTAAGTTGCCACGCTAGTATTTTGTGCATTTTTTCTCCTAGCTCATAATACTTCTGTTTTGTCTTCATTATGTTCTTCTCCACCGTACATGTTTGTAGTGTTTCATATGTTATTTTTTGTCTGTCAATTCTCTTCTTTTGTTGTATCTTCCTTTATTGCTAATTCTTTTTCTGTATTTGTTATTTCCCTTTCCAACTGTTCTATTTCCCGATTGTAGTCCTTCTTCATCTTAGTTATATAACTTATTATCTGTCCTCTGATGAATGCTTTCATTGCGTCCCATAGTATAAACTTATCTTTCACTGATTCCGTATTTATTTCAAAGTACATTTTAATTTGTCACTCAATGAATTTTCTAAAATTCTGTCTTTTAAGTAGCATGGAGTTTAATCTCCATCTATACATTCTCGGTGGGATGTCCTCCAGCTCTATTGCCAATAACAGAGGTAAGTGATCCGATAACAATCTAGCTTTATATTCCGTTTTCTTAACTCTTCCTTGAATGTGGGCTGATAACAGGAATAGGTCTATCCTTGAGTACGTTTTATGTCTAACCAAATAATATGAATATTCCTTTTCCTTTGGGTGTTGTTTCCTCCATATATCCAAAAGTTGCATTTCCTGCATTGATTTAATTATAAATTTGGTTACTTTGTTCTTTCTGTTAGTCTTTTTTCCAGTTTTATCCATGTTTGAGTCCAAATGAAGGTTAAAATAATAACAGATCCAGCAGGGATGTATGTAATGATAAAATGTCAGATATATTCAGAATTTTGGAATTTATTCAATGTATACGCACCTAATGAAGAAGATCAAAAAAAAATTGCAGGAGCTTCAGTAAGAAGATTCATACATGTGAGTTCATGCACCACCAGATGCAGGGAAGTTTCTGTCCCATTAACATCTTCCTGAATGAACCTCACATGAGTGAAATTATTTTGCCCTTGCTCTGTACCAACTGTTCTCTCTCTGTAACTTTGCACTTATGTATTGTGTCTTACTTGTCATCTTGTGTGTGGGATGTCTAGCTGGGTTACTTGCAAAACAAACTTTCTTACTGAATCTTGGTTGACATGACAATCAACTTAAAGTTTAACTGGAGTGGTCTATAGTGAAACACTTCACACAAGTCAGAGTGAAATTCCATTTGCCACTTCTTAGCTCGTCTTACCAATTGATCTAGATCCAGTTGTAAAACTAGTTTTCCTCGCTATCCCCTACACCATTTTCTTCCAGCTTAGAGTGGAATCTTCAAAATTCCTTAGAATCTCCTCCTCATTAGAGGAATCAAAAGAATATTAGATTAGCACTTTGCAGAAAACCTCTTTAAACATCTCATCATTTTTCACCAACAAAGCCCCAATTCAGCTCAAGAAGTTGGACCATCTTTCTATCCAGAGATAACACTTTTGACTTCAATGATTTCAACTCATCAGCCTTCAACTCTTGTTTTTCTCTCACAAGAGATATCATCTGACCTGAGTGTTTCCAGCAATATCTGCTTCATTTCAGATTTCCAGCATTTGGTATCTCATGGTACCAGCAGTATTTCTCTTATTTACCCTTCTCTGTTTTTGTTCATCTCAGATTCACACTTACTTCAGACAGATCAACGACAATGACTAAATCTTTAGCACCATCTTTTGGACAACATGATCACCACTTTTGTCTCTTTTCCACATCACCCAGACATCACTTTTGTCACTCCATCCTCGACCCTCTTTTCTGCTCCTTTAACATTTCCTATAACTTTTCAAATTTCTGACTGCTCCCCATTTTAATGAAAGGACATTATCATGAAATATGAGTTTTTTTTGTTTTCTCTCTCCACAGATGCTGCCTGATCTGACATTTCCAGAACCTTCATGTCAGACTTCTGCCATGTGTGGCAGTTTTATTTTGCCTCTGCAATACAAACTTATGAATGCAGGACTGGACCATTCATATCCCCCCCCCCCCCCACACCCCCAGGCTGATTATGCCATTCAATTAGTTGCAGGATAATCTACAGTGCCTTCAATAATGTTTGGGACAAAAACACTTTTTTACGTTATTTGCCCCTCTGATCCATAGTTTAAAATTTGTAAATAACAATTCACATGAGATTGAAGTGAACATTGCAGATTTTTTTCAAGGTTATTTGTACACATTTTGGTTTGATCACATAGAAATTACAGCACTTTTATGAATAGTTCCCTCATTTCAGGACACCATAATATTTGGAACATAGCAATAGTATGTATATTGGTTATCATTTTTTTTTAATTTAGACATATACACTGTAAGAGCCCATTTTGGCTGTGTCACCCAATTTATACCCAATTAACCTACTTCCCTGGTACGTTTCGAATGGTGGGAGGAAACCAGAGCTCCCGGGGAAAACCCATGCAGACATGGGGAGAACATACAAACTCTTTACAGATAGTGTGAGATTTGATGCCCAGTCTCGATCATGTCGCTAAAAGGTGTTGCGCTAACCACTATGCCAACTCTGTGTCATGTTTAGTACTTTGTTGCATATCCCTTTCATGCAATGATTGCTTGAAGTCTGTAATTCATAAACATCAGCAGGTACTAAGGTGGCCATTCCAAAAGGAGGGCATGGTCCATATATATACACACACACATGTTGTGTTCGCATTTGTTGTTTTCACAATCCAGTCATCTTGTTTTTGTGGCTAACTAGTGGTTTGCTTCTTGCAGTGTAAGCTCTGTATTTCTGTTCATAAAATCTTCTGCAGATAATATTCATTGACACATCTACACCTACTGTAGTGATTGACTGCTAATGATACTCCTGACCACTAGAGGGAGTCAGAGACTAACTTGTTGCAGCTGGGTTGAATTTAAGATGGATATCTCCACATGATCATGTGTTTAGTTAAGCTAATAAAAAGTACCCAAGTTTCTTTATTACAATAAAAGAAATATCACACCGACCTCTGGAAGAGGGTTTCTGATCTAATGGACAGGTGTTAGGGGATTTTTCTTCATTATGATGAAAATTCTTCTGTCATCAACAGTGAGGATCTTCCTTGGCCTACCAGTCTGTTTGAAATTACTGAAATGACCAGCACACTCTTTCTTCTTAATATGATCTAAACTTTGGTCATTCTAATGTTTGGACGATGTCTCCTACTGTTGTATGTTTGTTTTTCAGTCTCATAATAGCTTCTTTAACTTTCATTGTCATGACTCTGGACCTTATGATGAAAAATGCCAACTACAGACTCCAAAGGTGATCAAAAGCTTAGAAGCAAGCCTAGCTCTCTTATACCTACACCAATGAAGCAATTAAACAGCTGAGTATTCATAAACACCTGTGAAGCCATATGTCCCAAACATTATGGTGTCCTGAAATGAGGGGAACTATTTATAAAATGTGCTGTAATTTCTAGAGGGTCAAACCAAACTGCATGAGAATAACCATGAATATAATCTGAAATGTGCACTTCAATCTGATGTGATTTGTTTGATTACAAATGTAAAACTGTGGAACATAGGGACAAATATGTCTTTGTATCATCAAGTTGTCCATAAGACTCCTATGGACGTCTAATACTCATTGTGTAAAGCGACATGTCATTACACCATCTTTGAAAATATTGACTCCAACAGTGCTCCTCCTTGCTTTGGATTTCCTGTCACCTCCATCTCTTCAATTATAATGTGACTATAAATTTCCTAGCACATAGTTTCATTCGGATATGTCATATTTAATTTTATCTTCTATTTTAAGAAAATATTTCAATGCAGGGTTGGGCAAAAAAATCAATTTTAAAATATTTTGAGCAAAAGAGTTTGGTGCTTAATTAAATTAGTCTTCAAGTCTCCCTCAAAGAAATACAGCCCAGAGAGTCAACATGAAAACTACACCCTTAATTACTGCCCATCAAATGCATTTGCTCCAAATTTTCAAAATGGTCATTTTAAAAGCAGCATTAATTTACATTAAATACAAGTGCTGGAGAAACTCAGCAGCTCATGCAGCATCTCCAGAAGTAAAGGGTAACCAATATTTTCGACCTGAGCTCTTCATCAAGCTATGAACAAACAACAGGCAGGTATCTGAATAAAAAGGTGGAAGAGGAGAAAGTAAAGGAGAGGAGATAGAAACAGGCGAGGGGAGAAGCACAGGCTAATAAATAAAAAGTCATACATGGATAGAGTTGAGAGGGTAGAAGAGAAAAAAGCTAAGAAGTGATAATTCCATTCAATTATTTTCATTCCTATCTGCCAGATTTTTGCAGATGTTATATCCTACCCATATATAACCTCTTTCTAGGCAAGTAAGAAATTCAATAGTTTCATAACTGTGACTGAGGTATTTTTAAAATAAAAGTGACAGGAAAAAAAATAGCAGTAGATCTGATAATCAGTAGCAAGGATATCATCACATCATTTGTTCATCAAAAGTATTGGAGAAATTCAAATCATCCAGTAGCATCTGTGTCGGGAAGGGAATATTCAAGGTTTCAGATTGAGGCCCTCCAACACAGTGGTTTTCAAACTTTATCTTTCCACTCACATACCACTTTAAGTAATCTCTACGCCTGTGATTAGTAAGGGGTTGCTTAAGGTGGCACGTGAGAAAAAAACAACATTGAGAATCACTGCTCTAGACCCAATTGTTATGGAAATATTTTGCTTGAGAAAAATTGTCATTGGCCCATTTCCTATGGAGTTAATGAAACCGTGCACATAACGAGTCAATGAGGTACAATTAAAACAGTGGTTTTCAAATTCTTTCTTCCCACTCACATACCACCTGAAGCTTTCCCTTACTAATCACAGAACAACTCTGGCATAGGGAACACTTAAAGTGGTATGTGAGTGGGAAGAAAAAGTTTGAAAAACACTGATCTACCAGAACTGAGAGTAGAGAGGGAAGGGAGCTGGTATGAAGAGGATAGGGGGAGAGATGAAAATAGGAGCTAGTCAGTGATTGGTGGAACAAGGGGAGAGGAATGATGGGCAGATGGATCCAGGAGTGGTTGGGGGATAGGTGAAATTAGGAAACAGAAGGCCATTTCGTGTCAGGCCTCCACATGGAGGCTGGCTACAAGAGCGGATCGAAAACTTAAAATTTACCTTTCAGACAGCAGCACTAAAAGGCTGTGCCAGTGTCCCTTGTAGCGCCCTCCAGAGGTGATGGAGGCAGAGCGACTGGTGCCGTAGTGCCACCTGTCATAAATACGCAGCAGAGCAATGGCCATCTTCCCTACCCATAATCCCCCACATAGCTGGAACTGCTCTGTGGTTCCCAGAACAGTTCCAGCTGCATGGGGGATTATGGGTAGGGAAGATGGCCATTGCTCTGCTGCGTTTTCCTCAGAGAGCAGCCCAGAAGGCCAAAGCGGCCCCGTGAAGCTGTCATAGCCGACACCAGCCGCCCCCTGATGGCTCCTGCCAGCCCCACCGTCACCTGATGACCTCCGCTCTCCCAACAGCCCTTGCTGCGCTGACGTCCCCCCAGCCGCCGCCCCTGCCTTGACGGGGTCATGGAGGGAGAGAGGTGAGTGGGGAGATCATCAGCCCATCCCTAACCAGCTGCTTGCAGCGGCTGTGCATTCGGGTCAGGTGGCAGGGTGCAGTGCTCTGCCGATTATCCTTCCCCAAGAAGGGCTGGAATTGATACCTTTGATCCATCCCGGCGCATTCAGAGAGGTAAGTGTTTAGGCATAAGGGCGAAGACCTTAGCCTTTACAAGCAGGTGTTGTCCCTGCTTGAAAGTGCCTAGAGGCTGGAGGATGATGAGAGGCCTATAATTAGTTTTTTACTTCTTGAATTCATAATACTATTAAAGTGAAGGGTGTCATTGAATGTTCAGAAACACAACTGTAAATTGCACTGGAAGCTGCATTGAGATAATGAGTAAATAATTTGTTTTATAGCTGTTGTTTGAAAAATTTACCTGCACACAAAAAAGAATTTCCCTACTATTCTTAAACAATGCTATTGGAATATTTTAGATATGCATGAAGAGAGCCAATCTAATGATTTAATGTGTTATTCAAAGGATGGAACTTTGATCAGTACAGCACTCCCATTTTATTGCACTAATGTGCCAGTCAAATAATATAACCAATCAAGGCTCTGGAGTGGAGCTTGTGCCCAGTCATCTAACTCAGTGCTATGAATACTACCACTCAAACATTACTAACAATCTACAAATAACTATGCAAGTGTGGGAAAGAAGAACAACACAGGAAAGACACAGCTGAATGTGAAAAATATGGGGGAATCATTGCTGGATTGGGGCAATGAAGCCAAATCAAATGAAGGATGACAAAAATGGAACTTCAATGTTTATTTTAAAAGTAGCAGCCTTTTAAATATTCAAAGCACAAGTGTTCACCTTATTTCCTGCCTCTACCAATATTAAATGCTTGCCTTTCCATATCTTTAAAATAACATTTCTGAAAGCCCACAAGAGGAATTGATGGGGCAGAATTTGTCAGGTGTGGCCAAGAAGGATTCCTGACACTATGTGGATCAGCCGACTAGAGAAGAAGCTAAACTGGATCTACTACTGAGTAATGAACCTGGTCAGGTGACAGACCTCTCGGTGTGAGAGCATTTTGGTGAGAGTGACCACAACTCTCTGAGCTTTAGCATAGCTATGGACAAGGATAAAAGCAAGCAAAATGGAAAAGTGTTTAATTGGGGAAGAACTTATTATGTCGAGATGAGGCAGGATCTAGTGAGAGTAAATTGGGAGCAGATGTTCTCGGGAGAAAAATTAGAACTAATGTGGAGGATGTTTAGGCACCACTTGTGTGGAGTTCTGGATAGGTTTGTCCCACTGAGGCAGGGAAAAAGAGGGAAAGAAAAGGGAAGCAGATAGTTAAGAGGAAGATGGAAGTATACATTAGATTTAGGAAGCATTTAATGAGAATTATTTGGTAGCCAGAAAGGAACTTACAAAAGGATGTAGGAGAGCCAGAAGTGGGCATGAAAAGGGCTTAGCAGTAGAATTAAGGAAACCCCTAAGGTGTTCTATGCTTACGTGAAGAACAAAAGGATGACATGAAGAATAGAAGGATGACGTGAGTGAAGGTAAAGCTGCTTAAGGATAAAGGAGGCCACATGTACATGAAGTTGGAGGAAGTTGGGAAGATCCTAAATGAATATTTTGCTTCAGTATTCACCAGAGAAAAGTACCTATGTGCTGGACATGTTGAGATTAAGAAAGAGAAAGTGCTGGATCTTTTTAAAAATATTAGGATTGATAAATACCCAGGTCCAGTTGAGATATACCCCAGGTTTCTGTGGGAAGGGACGGAAGAGATTGCTGGGGACATTGGTAATGATCTTTGTGTCCTCCTTGGCAACAGGGAAGGTGCTGGAGGATTGGAGATTGGCAAATGTGGTTCCCTTCTTTAAAAAAAATCATTGGGAGAATCTAGTGAATTATAGGCCAGTGAGTCTTACAACAGTGGTGGTCAATCTAATGGAAAGGATTCTTAAGGACAGGATTTGTGAGCATTTAGAGATGTACTGCCTTCCCAGGATTGTTTTTTGAAGAGAAGGTTATGCCTCACCAGCCTAATTTAAATTTTTGAGGAAGTAACAAAATAAATTGATGAAGGTAGGGTGGTAGATGTGGTGAATATAGACTTTAGTTAGGCATTTGACATAATCCCCCATGGGAGACTCATTCAGCAAGGCAGGGGGCATGGAACCTATGGAACCTTGGGTGTGTGGATATAGAATTGGTTTGCCTGTAGAAAGCAGAGATTAGTAGTGGACAGAAAGTATTCTGCCTGGAGGTCAATGACTAGTAAACTAGTAAACTGTTCTGGGACACCTGCTCTTTGTGACTTTCATAAATGATCTGGATGAAGAAGTAGAGGAATGGGTTAGATGATAAGTTTGCAGATGATATAAAGGTTGGAGGTGTTGTGGATGGAGTTGAAGGCTGTCGTAGGTTACAACAGCAGAAAGACAGGATGAAGTTTTGGGCAGAAAAGTGGCAGATGGAGTTCAATCCAGATAAGCATGAAGTGCCACATTTTGGCAGGTCAAAGCTAAAGGCAGAGTACATAGTTAATGGTAGGATACTGAACAGTATAGATGAACAGAGTGATCTTGGGATTCAAATCCATAGATCTCTCAAAGTCGACGCACAGGTTGAAAGGACAGTTAAGAAGGCCTATGGTATGTTGGGCTTCATTTATCAGGGGATTGAGGTCAGGAGTCATGAGGTAATGCTGCAACTATATAAGTCTCTGGTGAGCCACAGTCAGAATCAGAATATTGTGTTCAGTTCTGGTCACCTCATTACAGTAAAGATGTGGAAACTATGAAGAAGGTGCAGAGGAGATTTACTAGGATCTTGCCTGGATTGGAGAACATGCCTCATGAGGAAAGATTAGTAGAGTTGGGTCTTTTCTCTTTGAAGCGAAGAAGTCTACAAGATTATGAAAGATATAGATCAGGTAGAGAGTCAGCACCTTTTTCCCAGGGTGGGAATAGCAAACACCAGAGATCATCTGTACAAAGTGAAGGGAGGAAAATTTAGAGATTCATCAGGGGTAAGTTTTTTTTTGCACAGAGAGTTGTAGATGCCTGGCATGCATTGCTAGGGGTGCTAGTGGAGACTGGAACAATCAGGGCATTTAAGAGACTTTTAGACATGTACATGGATAAAAGAAAAATAGAGGGTTATGAGGTAAGGGGATCATTTTTTTTTATAAATGGGTCAACACAATATTGTGGGCTGAATGGCCTGTACTTGGTTGTAATGTTCTATGTTCTATGCTCCAAGTTGGTTGTGAGTCACCCATCACTAAGTCACACATGGGTGGAGTGGAATCACATACAAACCAGTCAGATTTCAAGATTTTCTCCCCTTCATTTGACTTCAGTGAACTTCATCAGTTTTTTTTTAAACAAGAGTCTGGTAGCTTTAGTAATCATCCAGTACTAAGACAAGATGATCTTTTTTTAACAATTTCAAGATTGTTATTGAATTTCAATTCCATACATTCCGAGTGAGATTTGAACCAGGGTTTCTTCTTCCCATCCGAAGGAGGGAGCAAAGAGTCAGTATGGAGTGGGATGAGTCATTTAACATGCAGATCCATGTGAAGAATTTCTTTGCATGATGCTAAAGAATATAATTATTATCCCAAATATTCCCTGCCAATCCTTATTCCTCAGTCAATATTTCTACAGAACAGATTACCTAGTCAATATCACAATACTGCATCTGGGAGCTTGTTTTGCAAAATTTAGCTGCCTCATTTCTACTTTGCCACATTAACTACACTTCACAGTTTAGGAATTAATTCAAGCAGTCCTGAAAGCTGAAAGGTGCAAGTCAGATTTTTTATTGGACCTACTCCTCCTTGCCCACTGATACGATCAGTTGGGCCATTAAAACCTGTCTATTTGTTCCAAAGCTCCATGACAGTAATGCAAAAACCTTACATTTCACATGCATCCCTCTTCATCTTTACAGACATCCTGAGAGTGCCACTTGAAAGGTTAAAAATATTACTATTCCATTTGACCCATTTGAAATCCTCACAATCTTGCCTGTGTATAAGAATTTAATTAGAGCCAATTAGTGCACATTTTGAAAGCAGCTTTAATAGAGACCCATGAACTTTGGGATATGCAACAGAAATCGTTTAACTTGACCCTGGGCTAACTACCTGAGTAATTTCAGTGTCCATTATTCCATCTGTTGAAAATGCATTGGAACACTTCTTACTTGTGGTGTTATAATTTTGTTAGGTCTTGTGCAGTGAATCACTCTCTCATCTTTTAGACAGGGGGTTGTAGATTCAAACCCATTCCAGGCAATAAAGATCAAATTATGACAATGTGGTACTGATACAGAGAGAATGCAACACAGTTCGGTGGGGGTTGTAAACTAAGGCCCCATATAACTTCTCAAGGGATAAAAAAAAAGTCGCTGCAGTATTTCAAAGAAATTTCTCTGATGACTCGGTAAATATTAATCTCTCAGCCAACATCAGAAAAAGAAAAGATGAGCTGGTTCTTATTGGTATCTTTAGAACCTTGCACTCAGCAACTCAAATTTCATGTCACAACAATGACCAGACTTCAGAAGTATTTATCTCCTTGCAAAAGTGAAATCCTGAAGAATGGAAACTGACTGTATAAGTCTATCTTTTACAAAGTATTACCTTCAAAACCTATCAACAGTTGAATATGTATTTCATTATTCTGTAAGGTTTCTCCCTTAAAATGAGAGGTAGAAAAAATACTTCATCTTAATATGATTTTTGTCATTTCATCACTGTTCACTTCAATATAATTAAGTTTGATTGAAAGAATTTCCCCTTGTGTGATTTCATATAAATTATGCCTTTCTAATTACATGCTCAGTGTTTACCGGATAGGTCTCAGATGAAGCTTGTTATTTTCAAGTAACTGTGGCCAAGGTGAATCTAATAATGACCCAGCATGGGAATCCAAAAGCTGGTTAGTCTTTAACAACTCTCATATATCCAGGGAGACTAATTTATCCACCAAATAGAAAGCAATGCATTTGAACAGCTGTTTGTCTTCTTCTTTGGCTTGGCTTCGTGGACAAAGTTTTATGGAGGGGTATGTCCACGTCTGCTGCAGGCTCGTTGGTGATTGACAAGTACGATGCGGGACAGACAGGCACGGTTGCAGCGGTTGTACAGGTGGATTAAAAGCAAGGAACCAAAATCCAGTAATGATGCTCAAAAGGAACATGGAAATAGCTGATGTAAAAAAAGACAAAGACCCCTTTGATTCCTTTCCCATAATCCTGCAAGTTGTTTGATAAAACAACGTTGTAATTAAACTCAGCAAATTAGGATAGAGTAACAGAAGAAACCCTTGCAATGTCACCTTTTCATTTCAGGCATATTTGAGTTTAAAGTAGAGCTAAATAGAGTTTGATAGACCAGGCACTAGTCAAAAAATCCACTATGCAAAGGAAAAATCATGCAAATTATGTTAGCTGAGGAACAAGTGATGGGCCAGCAGTCATAGTTGGTGCAACTCATCCAGGAGACCTTTGTTTGCCAGACAAAGAAACATGGACTAGAAAGGACATCTTGGCTCAGCCCATGAAGCTGATGGTTGCGCCGTGATAAAGTGAGATGCTAGTCCCTTTAAGGTAGTAGTGGTGGTAATCTACAAGTGTAATTTAAGAGTCCAAGGGCCACTCACATGGAGGCCACTCAACAAACCAGGTCAACACCTTTACTCTGCTGCAACATCAAGAACCTCTTAGCAGCTAAGCACTTCATTCCACATACCATTGCCACACTGACATGTAAATGTAAAGATTCCACTATTGTCAGGCAACACTACATTTAGAATGTAACATATGTATACTACAAGGAAGACAGAGAGTCACCACTTTGTTCAATGTCCCTCACAGACACAAGGCCCCGGTTAGGAATGAATTCATGACCTCTGCTTTACACACAAGTACTCTAACCACTGAGCTATTGGAGCCTGACCATGGCTTCTTCTTTTGCCAAATTGAGGTCACCCACAAATTGGAGGAACAATACCTTGCATTCTCCCTTGATAGTCTCCATATCATCCTGACCAATTTCCTTTAACTGCCTCCCAAAATTTCCCCGTTTCCCTACACCTCAATCTCATTTCTTCCAGCTTCACACCCCTTCATGCACCTATCAGAGAGTTACCCTTCCTAGCCATCTACACTGTCCCCTTTTCTCTTCTAAATTGTTTTATCTTGTACCCTCCAAACCTATTATCTCTTACTTGTGCAGTGAGATGAGCTGACTCCACCCCCATCTACCCATATATAACCTTGGTTTCCCACCTAAACCCTGAGCCCTTCTGAAGATCACTGAAAGATCCTAGCCTCAGTTATAAGCTAATAAAAGCATATGTTCTCCCTCCAGTTGTGTGAGCTTTTATTCACGCTACAATTTTATCAGCTTATTCCCTAAATGATGGAAGCGCTACTCAAGCCTGGTATGCTGCCGATAGACCCTCTGTCTCTCGACATGGTTGAGGAGCTCACGTGCTGGGTAGACAGCTTCCAGACCTACCTGAACGCGACCAGAGACGTCTTCCACACCAATGAACTCAGAAGGTCCGAACTCATTTCCAGGGTAGGAACGAAAGGGTATGCAGTCATCAGGGACTGCACTACATATGATACTGCTATCAAGGTGTTGACGTCTAGGTACCTTAAGTCACAAAACGAGGTCCTAGCGAGGCATTGACTCGCTCTACATCACCAATGGCTAGGAGAGACTATCGATAACTACCTTCTAAATCTGTGGAGGCTTGCCAAGAAGTACAGGTATGAAGCAGCTACGGGCCACATTCATGAGGAAGAACAGATTCGGGACACGCTAGTCACGGGGATCTGCTTGAGATACATGAGGCAGCGACTGCTAAAGTCGGGTACGAAGGACCTAGTTAAGCACGTTGAATTGGCCAAATCGTTGGAACAGGCCAAGCTCAAGAACAACGTCCTCGAAACTAGTGACCTCACTCACTCAGGTGACCCCCTCCAAGGACAAGCTGCTCCCACTACCCCAGCCCCAAATGGCTGCCACTTCCCATGCCAGTGACCGCTCCCACGCTAGGAAGTGCTTTTTCTGCGCCAAGAGCTAGCATCCCCAATCTCGTTGCCCAGCTAAAGGCTCAGTGTGTTCTAGCTGTGGTAAGAAAGGACATTAGGCGAGGGATTGCCACTCAAGGGGAAGCCTGAGGAAATCCACGCCATACACCACTCTCAGATCTGATTCCAGCCCCAAATCATCTGCCCGGATTCATGCAAACCCACTTGCTGCGCTACACACCCATGGAGGGTGGCAGTGAGGAAACGGTGCAAAAAGGGTCAGCGGCCATCTTGCCGTGACCCAAATTCAAACTCAGTGCCATCATCGTCAGAGGAGGAAGGAGGGTGGCTATCTTGCCGCATCGCAAGGTCAACACCATCTTACCCATAGGCAACCCAGGATGGTGGAGGCCACTCAAGCAAGGAGTATGGAGTCTATGGAGTTCTAGCCTCGATGGTTCTACATCAGGACAGACCTCACCAACTCAGATACTCCATAGTGACTGTGCAAGTAAACAGACATTCCACTAAAATGCCTGATCGACACAGGCTCTACTGAAAGCTTCATAGACTCATGGACTGTGCAAGAGTATAACCCTAAAGATGTATCCTTTCAATTATCGTATATTCCTTGCGTCTCAATTGCACTTTACACATATTCAACAACATTGCATAGTGCATTTGTCGTTTGAATGGGGGGAATTTTGTAAGATTTGCCTGTATGTACTTGATGAATTGTGTGCTCCGGTGCCGTTGGGTCTGGACTTCCTGTGTCACCTTAAAAACATGACCTTGGAGTATTATGGTCCCCTCCCCCTATAATGGTCCAGAACGAGGGGCCTCTAAAATCAGAAACCACATGTAGCCCCTCAACACTGAATATTTACCCCCACCTCTCTTCCCAAATCTGTTCTCTGACTGCAAACCTATTGCTACCAAGAACAGGAGATATAGCACATCAGACCAAGATTTCATACAGTCTGAGACACAATGTTTGCTCGACGAAGGTATCATCAAACCTAGTACCAACCTGTGGAGAGCGCAAGTGGTAGTAGTAAAATGGGAAAACAAGTCCAGGCTAGTAACTGACTATAGCCAACTATTAATCGGTACACACTCCTGGACACATACCCTCTCCCTCGAATTTCAGACATGGTGAATGATATTGCTCAGTATCGGGTCTATTTGACTATCGACCGGAAAGCTGCTAATCAGCAGCTGCCAATCCATTGCAAGGACTGTCCATGTACGGCATTTGAGGCTAATGGTCGTCTCTATCAATTCTGTAGGGTCCCTTTCGGTATTACTAATGGGATTTCTATCTTCCAGAGGCAGATGGGTGGAATGGTGAATGAGTATGGGTTGAAGGCTACCTTCCCCTACCTCGCTAACATCATCATCTGTGGCCATAACTTAGAAGACCATGACGCCAACCTCCAGCGCTTTCTCTATGCAGAAAAATCCCTAAACCTTACTTTTTACTCTAGCAAATGTGTGTTCAGAACTAAACATCTGGCTATCCTTGGCTACGTGGTGGAGAATGGCATCATTGGCCCCAATCCCGATAGGATGCGCCCCCTGTTAGAGCTCCCCATTCCCAGGACACGATGGCTTTGAGGATATGCCTGGAGTTTTTCTCATATTACGGCCAGTGGATCCCTCAATATGCTGATAAGGTTCGCCCTCTCTTAAAAGCCACCATCTTCCCCCTCTCAGCTGAAGCCCAGAAGGCTTTTAACTACCTCCAAAATCACATTGCAAAAGCCATCATGCACATGGTGAATGAGAATGTACCTTTCAGCCAGGTGGGCAGGTCAGTTGTATTCTTTTCTTGGACATTGCAAGGCCATGAACTCGGGAACCCCTCTGTGGAAAAGGAGGCTCAAGCCATTTGTAGAAGCTGAGAAGCACTGGAGACACTACCTGGCTGGTAGGGAATTTACACTCCTCACTGACAAGAGGGGCAAAATTAAAATGACAAAATTGCTAGGTAGAGGATCGAACTCTCCACCTACAATTATGACATTGTCTATCAGCCAGGAGCCCTTATGACCCTCCAGATGCTGTGAATTTGCACACACCAGTCAAATGCGGTCACTGCATAATGAGCTCTGCCATCTAGGGATTACCTGTATCATTCATTTTGTCCAGGCCTACCCATGGAAGACGGTCAGGGAAATGACCAGCTTTGGCCAGGTCTGCACAGAGTTCATCCCACTTCTACCGCCCTGTAAAGGTGCATCTGGTCAAGTCATCCAGGGCCTTCAAATGCCTAATTGTTGATTTTAAGGGACCTCTACCCTCCACGAATAGGAACACTTTCTTCCTTTCTATCATTGACGAGTACTCCTACTTCCCATTTGCCATTCCGTATTCAGACATGTCCACTTCATTGGTTATAGAGGCCATAGATTCCATTTTCATCCTGTTCGGGTGTCCCGACTATATTCATAATGACAGGGGGCTCTTCCTTTATGAACAATGAGCTATGTCAGTACCTGCTGGTGAAGGACATCACATCCACCAGGACTATTAGCTACAACCCCCAGGAGAACAGCATGTTGAAAAGTAGAACACCACGGTCTGGAAGGCTATCAAACTGGCCCTGAAATCAAGAGGCATTCCAGACTCACGCTGGCAGGAAGTCTTTCCTATGATACTCCATTTCATCCAGTCACTTCTATGTACTGCGACCAACGCTACTCCTCACGAGCTCCTATTCGATTTTGAAAGAAGGTCAGCATCAGGAACTACACTCCCAACCTGGCTCACTACTCCTGGTCTAGTCCTTCTCAGAAAGCAGATGAGGAGAAGCAAGACCAACCCCCTGGTGGAAAGGGTGAAACTGCTCCACGCCAACCTATGTGGAGTACCTGGATGGCAGAGAGGACACTGTTTCCATCAGGGACTTGGCACCTACCGGAACAGAGGGTCTGTTGCCTCAAGTGCCACTGGAAGCCACAGAGCTCATTCCTGCCACCCCCTGTCAGGGCCTCAGGGGATCTGGTTCAGGAGGAAAGTGCATCCCCCTCCACCATAGAGCCAGAGACCCAGCCCACCTCTCCTCCCTCACAAAGGGACCAGCAGACCAAAGGATCCCAAGCCCCTCCCGTGCTTAGGCGCTCCACCAGGATCTCCAGACCCCCAGAGGGCTTAAATTTGTAAATAATTGTATATATTTTTTAATTATTTTTTTTGTGAATCAGTGTTCTCTGTCTTCATCCACAGACCCTAAATTCTGCAGGAAAGGGTGGATGCAGTGAACTGAGATTTACTGGTGGTCCTTTATACTGATGGCTTTAACCGCATCCCAGCTCCACCACCATATATATAACCCTAGTTTCCTGCCTAAAACCTGAGCACCACTGAAGACCACTGTAAGACCCTATCCTCAGTTAGGAACTAATAAAAGTGTATGTTCTCCTTCCATTCATGAGAGCTTTTATTCACCCTACAACCTGTTGGCCTTTGCTCCTCCCCTCCCCTTCCTCCCTCCTCACTCCAACTTTCTGTTCAGATATCTACCTGTTTTTCCAGGTTCCTGATGAAGAGCTCAGGCCGAAAACATTGATTAACTATTACTCCTTATGGATGCTGTGTTACCTGCTGAGATTCTTCAACATGTTTGTCTACTGTGCTCGATCCCAGAATCTGCAGAATTTCTTGTTTAACTCAAAGCCTTTTCTGCCTTCCATAAAACGGGCATGGTGCATCCTCATTTCTAAATAGTTGTTTGAATTCAAACTAAACATTCAGCACTCACTTTTACAAATGGTGAAGTAACAAATAGTGATAATCTGTAAATAAATTACCTCACAGGATTTCGTACCAAATTGTCATTGGAGGATGGAAAATTGAAACCGTATTAATACAAGAAAAAACGTAATTTATGAGATGAGGCATTTGAGACTGGTAAACCCATCAAAAGACTTCTATTAACAAATCACAGTAACAGTGAATTCAATCACTAAATGAGTTTCTTGTTAAAATGGAGGATCAACCAGTCAATGCCCAGAAGATCTCCTCAGTCTGCCAAGAAATTAGATTGCTTTTATCTCTATTCAAAAAGACACTCTACTGATGTTGGGAGAGCTAACTGGACAGCTTCAAGACTGACTGTAGAATATTCAAATACCTTCCAAAATTTACAGAGTATACTAACTCAGGGATTGCTTTTACCTATTAAGACATTCATTCCATGGGTGTTTCAGTGGCAACCTCACATTCAGCATTGGAGATGTCATTATGGGCATATGGAAAAACTCGAGGAGCATCGAGGATCTTGAGGATAGAGGTAAATATATATCTTCTGTGGAGTCTTTTTAAACGAGACTCCTCTGAGGAGTGACATGGTCCCAGACCAACTTTTCCAAGGCTGTCATCATACAGCCACGAGACTTTCTTCAGGGTTATCTTTGGTCATCTGCGTGTACCTGGACCAGTCTCGTATGGAGATACAGGTCATTCAACTCCCTGAACGGATGTGCAGGACACACTAAGCAGTTATGGGATGTCAACGTTTTCAACAAAGGATCATTCCTGATTTCTGTCATGGCTCTAGCTTGCCACTCATTGCTGCATCACGGAAGTCACCCTTGCTCGAGAAAAAGGTTATTTAACTTGATTTGATTCACTGAGGAACACATGGGATTTTAGATATCGAGTTTTTCCACCAATGCCAGCTTCCCAGTAGTGCAAATTCCCATAAATAAACCAGACCTTTACATGAACATAGCAGGTTTATCACACTCTTCTTGCAAGGGAGGGCGTAGCCCAGAATAATTTATTGAGGTAGCACATGATTCCGTCCTTCTGGGCACACTTCCCGAAAGGATGATGCTGGGGAGAAAGCATGGCCTTCAACTTTGGGAGTTTCTTTTCCAGTCTCAGCAGCTGATATCACAGCAGCCATCAAAACATACAGAGGGGTTGTGGTATCAAATAATTAATTGCTTGCATCAATTTGAGCTTGTCTTGAGGTGCATGCTGAGCAGTTGTGGAGAATTCATGAGATTTGATGAGGTTTGATGAAGCAGTAGATGTAAACCTATCAAAAGATATCTTACAAAAGGCTGTATCAGCATGGATTGAAAATTGCCATAGTAACAGGAATTATAAAGTAGTCATGAAAGTCAGTTTTCCAGACAGGAGTCATGGTGGAATTCCCCACAGCTTACTTCAAGGATCACTGATTTTTTTTAATAAGATTTGATGAGATTCATATGGTACATATGTACTTCCAAAAGACATTTGATTAGATGCCACAAACATCCCCCTGCCTGAATTCTTCTTGGAGACTGCAAATTAGTCAAGTTCAGAGGGATCTAGTTGTATGAGCACAGGAATCATTAAAAGCAAGTTAGTAAAAACACAAAAAGCTGGAGAGACTCAGCAGATCATACAGTGTCCTTTATGTAGCAAAGGTAAAAATATATAACCATCGTTTAGGCTGGAGACCTTCATCAAGGTATGAGAGAATGTCGGTAGGCATCCGAACAAAAAGATGGGGGGCGGGGGGAAGGAGGGTGTCAAAGGCAGGAGGTGATAGGTGGACAAGGAAAGAAAGGGTCAGCAGCGAGCAGGGGGAGGAGAGATGGTTGGGTGGGTAGAGGGGGAAGAGAGGGGAAAGATTGGAAAGGGGGAGGGGAAATAAAAGGCAACCAGGTTAGAAGAAAGCAGAGAAGTCAATGCTAATGCCATCTGGATGGAGAGTGCCCAGACAGAAAATAAGGTGTTGTTCCTCCAACCTGCATGTGGTCAGGGTGGGATAGTACACAAGGCCATGGACAGACATGTGAGTGTGGGAGTGTGACCTAGGATTGAAATGGTTGGCTACTGGGAGATCTCTGTTGTGGTAGACAGAGAGGAGATGCTGAGCAAACAATCTCCCAATCTGCGACCAGACTCTCCGATGAAAAAAAGGCCACAAAGGGAGCCCCGGACTATGGTAAGGGAGGAGGTGTGATTGCAAGTGTTGCACCTCCTGCGGCCACAGGGGAAAGTGCTGAGTGGTGGGGGGAGGAGCGGTAGGTGGGGAGGGATGAGTGCACAAGGGAATCACAGACGAAGCAGTCCCTGCAGAAGCCCAAGAGTGGAGGAGAAGGAAAAATGTGTCTGGTGGGTGGGATCCTGTTGTAAGTGCCAGAAATTCCAACGGATAAAGTGTTGGATGCAGAGGCTAGTGGGGTGGTAGGTAAGGATGAGGGGGATTCTATGTTTGTTGTATCTTTTTGTAACAATATTTTTGTAATAATGCTTTTATTTTTTTTAATGATTGGTGAGTGATGGAACTTCCTAGGGGTGCAATGCTGTGTGGTTAATCTCATCTGTCTCGTGATCCTACCGGCAAGTACCTATTCAGAAGTCACATCACCTGCCAATCAAAGATGAACTCTGAACACCCCAATGTGCACACCTGGCCATAGGTCCCTTTAATCACCGAGTGATTATCTGGGCCAGACCCTCCAGCTTACTGCACTATAAAGTCCACCTCATGGAGTAGCTCTTTCTCTTTTGCTCATCAGTCCTGAGATGACGCCTGGTCCACTCCAACTCTGGACAACGCTGGAGGAGTAGTTGGTGAAGTGTGCACTGCATAGGGATTGGGGCTGTTGTAGACTTGTAAATAGCATCTAAGCCATGTTATCAGACAAGAACAGCAGGCAGTATATTGTCGTCCTTGATTGTGATACTACAATTCTGAATAAACATTTGGTAGATTCAGTCATCCTTGTCTCTAATGTGTTGAGTTGAACTTGCTTGTATGAGTGTAAGCTGATGCTAGTATCAGTAGGGTTGAGTCCAATATGACTGATTATCCTGTGTTGTGTGATTGAGAATACTAGTGTGTGTAATCCCCATTGTGATCCCCTTAAGTGTTTCAATAAAGATCAGACTCATGGCTCTTTAAACCCATCAAAACTGTTTCCTTTCTCACACAACAATTAGCTCTGTGAGCAGATTTAAGGAGTATCAGCTGGACACACGGGGTCACAATGTTTGAGATTACTGTATACTCATTAGCATGTGTATGGGTTTCCTGTCGTGAGAAGAACGGTAGAATGAGCTGAAAGTTTGGACCTACGTAAGGAGGAGATTGGGCCACATGTGATGGCCCCTCATCGAGAAGTCAGGATTTCCCAAGACAGAGGGGAGTCATTAGGGTGGGGGGCAGGGTGCTTCTGGGCTTATGGCAACTCTCCTGAGACACCAATGGGGGATTATGGAACAATTAGGCCAATAGGGTGCCCAGAAAAATAGGGAAATAGAATCACTCCAGAATCACTATTGTGCCCAAGTTCGAGCTACTCATTTAGAAATGAAAGTCATGGAGGCAGTTTCCAAGATGATTAAAATGGAGCAGCTGCAAGCAGCTCATTGGTTTGATTGGCAGCTCAACTCAGTTATTGTGCAGCAGTTGAAGGGGTTGACACGTGGTTGGGGGATGGGGATATGGGGATGTGTGGAAACTGCTGCATGCGCCCTCCCGCTGCATGGCTGAGCCTTTGCAAGCCTGACAAGTGACCATGTGTCCCAGACCCGCCATAAGGTCATCCCACCGACCCTCCAAAATTGCGGGGATCTCAGGTGAACACTTTGAAATCGCAAAAACCTAGGACTACACCACCAAGGAGCTAAATGGACTAGGTGACCAATACCACTAGCGGCCAGGAGAACACCTAGCCATGTGACTGCTACAGCTGTGGGATGAGGGGAACCCCAATATCCACTTTTCTCATCTGGAAGCATGCTCCCCAGGCAATCTGCCTAACCAACAGATGATTAATAATGCAATGTGGGTGCCGACAGAAGGAGTCAATGATGACACTACCCTATGGGAATGGGTGGTGACTGCATGTGGGCCAGGTTCCCTGCTCTTTTAGAATGAAACCTACACGGCTGACCATAGAGGCTCACCATTAGCGAAGGGACAAGGGTTGTTAGGGAATGGACTCTAATCACAGGTATCCATGGGGGTGCCCATTAGCGCCACTTCCCCGAGAACACGAGGGTGACTGGTACCTTGGTGGGTGATTTAGTCACCACCACACACCCAGACTTTAGAGGGGTGGTCTTGCCCCTCATAGGACCAGCGACCAGGGAAGCTTTCTGGGAAGCCATTTCACTCCTGGAGAGACTAGAATACGTGGAGCTGGGAGCACCCGCTCAAGTTAGCAGTGCTGAAACAAAGGTCAGTGATGCCATCCTGCTGGTGACTCGCAGAGAAATGTATATGGCCCAAATGCTCACCAGCATGGTTCATGCCTACATTCATGGGATACCATATATGGTCTCTGGAATGAATAAGGGTGGAAGTCCACCCTCCACACCTCCTCCGGCAGAGGTGACCCCTGACCCCTGACTCACTCAGCGCAGAACTTAGATCCCTACTGTGAGAGGAAATAGCCCATAATGTGACAGCAGGAGACTGCCTGCTGTTTGGCAGACCTCCATCCCCCTCCAATAGGATGGAAGCCTGGGGTCACCAGCAGTCTTGTCCTGCCCAAGCAACCTGAGACCATATATTCCAGTGGCTATACATTGGGAGAAGGGGAATGCCCAGTGCTGGATGGCACTAGTAGACACTGCTGACAAGCACGCCATAATCCCTAGAAATCCTGCAGGTTGGAGAAGACCACAGGTTTCCACAGACATGTTAAGAGGGTCCATTATTCCAGCCAGAGACATTACCTTCCATTTCTGCATAGGCAATGAATCTCTCGTGACCTGTGCCCGATCTAGTTGCCACCTCCCCTGAGGGCATTCCAGGCATGAATATGCTCAAGGGACAGTCACTTCACACCAGCAAAGAGAGATTCAAACTTTGGGGTGGCCCAGGCAACCATTGTACTCGGTGCCTTTAAATGAGTACCATTCTTCATTCCCCCCCCTCCCAAGAAAGGTTTGCAGGGCTGAAACAAAGGTCAGTGATGCCATCCGTTTTACAGGTTTGACAGAGTATATAGAAATATTTGTGAGAGATAAATTGGGAAAGGTTTGTTAGTGTAGGTCACATACAAACACTTTAAAAGAGATCTTATTTGAAATACTGGAGTTCTGCTAATACTAGACATGTTTGGGCCTCACAGCCTTTGAAAGTGCTTTGGAGAGTGCCCAAGATACTTTACAAATGGATTGTTGTTTACAAAAAGGCAACAGATGAAAGAGCTTGTCAGAGCTGCTGATTGTCTGGAACTGTGGAGGGTGATGTGGTTTTGCAAGTAGAGAGAGTCAAATAGGTTTTCTTTCAGAGAGAGAGAGAGAGAGAGAGAGAGAGATCAGTTCCACAATGCTACAGCCAGCAATAGCAGCTTGTGGAAAACTCCATTTGGAAGACAGGTTGTGAGTTCTTGGTTTAGCCTGGTCAAACCCCTTGTGGTTCATGAAAGAGGAGAGGAATGGCTGTCTAATGTTTCACTTGGAATTAGTGAAACAAAAAGGAACTCTGTGGTGACCTGAAAGAAAGAGGTGATCATCTGGAGAACCCTGAAGGGGCAAGTTTCATCAGCAAGACACACTAGTGGCTGATGGAAATAAATCAGTTGTGAATGTCCTGGAACAACAAATCTCTCTCTGAAAACTGACAAGAACCTTCCTGAATGGTAACCATTTACCTTTCAAGCACCAAAGCCTGGTGAACTTTATAAATGTTAAATTCTGTGCACAGTATTAGAATTGCCTGCAACCAGTGAACTTGGAGCAATGAGAAGTGAGATCGGACTGTGAATCAAAGAACTTTTCTAAACTTACACACACACACACACACACACACATTATATACACGAGCGATTAGAATTAGAAGGATGGTTAAGTTGGTTAGTTAAGTCAATAGTGATAAGTTAAAGTGTGATTCTGTTTTCATGTTTAAAAATAATTAAAAGCAACTTTTGATTAAGTAACCATTCGTCTTGGTGAATAACTATGGTGAATATCATTATCAGTCCTCTGGGCTCATAACACTGGAAAGAATAATCAGATCCATCGTTTTCTCTTTAATAGCCTGGTCTGGCCTCTGTGCAAGAAAAATAGCACGTGGCGCTTGACCATTGACTACAGATACAAGTAGCAAGTTGTAGTCCTTGGTTGTGATACAAGTCTGTATGAACAGTTGCTGTTATTGGTAATCGCTGTACCTGATGTGACGACTGGGTTGTACTGCGCTTACTTGAGTGTAAGCAGTTGCTAGTATCAATAATGTTTAGCCCGATGTGACTGATTATGCTGTGTTATTTGATTGACACTACTAGTATGTGTTATTCCTATTGCAATCTTCTTATATGTATTTCAATAAAGATCATTCCTGTACATTTAGCCTGTAATTCAATACAGTCAAGCCAAAATGTATACAAATAAAATACGGAGTGTGCACTTTAATCTCAAGTAAATGGTTTGAATACAAATTTAAAACTGTGGAGCACAGGGGCAAATAAAGGGAAAAAAATGATTTATGATCAGCCTTAATAGCTGAGATTAAGAATGATTTGGAACAGGATTTGAACATAATATTTTCAGATGAAGATTGGTACTCTCCTCTCAGCTTGGTTAATGATTCTTCATTCTGTGCAAGACCTTGCATATTACAATATAAGGTGGTACTTAGAACACACATGTCCAAACTTAAATTATCTCATTTTTGTGCAGATATTGATCCACTATGTGAGAAATGTAACATTTTTGAAGATTCACTGATCCATCTGTTTTGGGAGTGCCCAAATTTAGAAAGATTTTGGAAAGAAATTTTCCAAACTTTATCAATGATTTTTAAGATCGATATCGAACTATATGTTAATTGCTTTGTTTGGTTTTCATGTGTACCAGATATACATCTGTCTGCAACTCAGGAGAAAATTTTAGCCTTTATCACGCTGATAGCCAGACGAGCAATTTTATTGAAATGGAAAGATGACTCTTTCTCTACTCATACACAGTGGTTTCGTGATGTAACGTCCTATTTAAGCTTGAAGAAAATTAGATACAACATTAAAGATAGAAAGTTTTAATTCACAGAACAAATTGATTAGAGGAAGGGGGTAGATCAGATTTAGTTTTAGTATTTTTCTTTTTATCAATTTTTATTTGGATTAACTTGATAAATATGGGTTTAACATGGTTATTATAGATTAATTCAATAACTTGTTTCTCATGTGGATCAAGGAACTGTAATGTAATTGCATCCTTTTTTTGTTCTTGTATGTACATGAGATGATTGTTATATTTTCCTTAAAGTTTTGTATGCAAGTCTATATGTTAAACTCAATAAAAATATTTTTAAAAGATAAAGGAAAAGGTTAATGTGTTAAAGCAGCTTGTCTCAGCTTAAGTACATGACTAGAATCAATACTAAATCATCTTTAATAATGCACCTTCGCCCAGATTTCTCTTGCCTCATTCCTTTTGTAAAAAGAAATTAAATGTGCATTGGGAATGAGGATCCAAATCTTACCTTCAGATTGGCATTCAAAAAAATTATTTCAAAGTGGCAATATTGAAATAAAGTGAAAGGATAGTAAAGGCTGAGCTGAGGCATTGGTTGCCAGAAGGATTAAATAAAGCTAGGTTCTGCCAACATTATCAGCCAACCTCATTCAAAATCCATCTGCCTTCATAGCCCAAGTGCTGAGACTGCCCTGTGCACTGCTTTTTAATTTCTACTGGCTATAGGAACCATTGAAATGAACCCAACTTTTGCTGAGTGCCACAGATCTTAGGAAAATGACAATCACTTTATTTCTGTCCAGAAGCTATGATTCTCTTGTTTGTTGTAGATGCTGCTTTAATTGCTTTGATATATCTTTCATATACAGTGTTCCACACATACAAACATTCTGAGAAAACAGGAGAAGTTAACAGAAACAGAAAAGCAAAAGAAATTTTTAATATTTCAGGTCAAAAAGGTTCCCTCAAAACTGGAAGATGTTAAAGATAATCTGGTGGCTTTTGCTTATGTTGCAGGCAGCACACCAATTTCATATTGGAGGCTTAAAATGTACGCAAAACAGAAACAACATGAGAGAGAACAGGCTCTAAGATTTTTCAGCGCTGTGCTGGAGATCTTGGTAAGGATATAAAGAGATGTGTTCCATTAACAGGAGTGAAACACAAAAATCTGCAGACGCTTTGATTGCAGTTAAAAACCACATTGAAATGCTAGAGGAACTCAGCCATTCTGGCAGTGTTCATAGGAGATAAAAATATTTCGGGCCTGAGCCTTTCTTTAAGGAATAAGTTAAAAAAAAACAGGTGATCTCAGAATAGAGACAGTGGTAGCTGGGGAGGAGTCCAAACCAATAAAAAGTGTTAATGGGATATAATAAGAGGAGGGGTCCATTCTCTGTACTGAATGTCTCAAAGTCCTTCATAAATGCAACCAGGCCCCCTCCACCACCACCCTCCAGGTAGAAAAAACCACTCCTCTCCACTGCCACCCTCTTCTGGCTGGTCATACTTGTCCTTACCCTCAATAACTTCTCCTTTGACTCATCCCACTTTCTCCAGGTCCAAGGCACAGCCACGGTACATGCCTGGGCCCCAACTTTTCGTTGGCCTTTTTTTGGCTTCGTGGAGCAATCCATACTACAAGCTACACAGGCAAAGTCCCTCAAATCTTCCTCCACTACACCGATGACTCTTTTGGTGCTGCCTCGTGCACCCATGATGAACTTGTCGACTTAATCCACTTTGCTGCCAACTTCCACCCCGACCTCAAATTCACAGTCCATTTCTAACAACACCATCTCTTTCCTCAATCTCTGTCTCCAACTCAGGAGACAAACTCTTGATAGATATCTTCTACAAACCCTCCAACTCCCACAGCTTCCATGGCTAAACCTTTTCACACTCTGTCCCCTGTAAGGATTCTATTCCATTACCTAATTTCCTCTGTCTTCATCACATCTAAACCCAGGTCGAGGACGTCCATGCCAGATCATCAAAGATGTGCTCCTTCTTCAAACAATGTGGCTTTCCTCTACAAGCATCAGCTCAGCACTCACCCACATACCTTCCATTACTGGCATATCTACCCTGGCCCCCTCCACGCCACAAGGACAGGGTTCCTCTCATCTTTACCTACAACCCCACCATCTTCACCATCCAAAATATTGCCTCTGCCATTTCCACCACCTACTATGCGATCCCACCACTAGACACATTCTCCTCTCGCAGGGACCGCTCCCTCCATTACTCCCTTGCTCACTCCTCCCTGCCTACCAATCATCCCCTTGGAACTTCCTACTGGGACCAAAGGAGATGCTCCACTTGAGCCCACACCTCCTCCCTCAACACCATTCGGGGCCACAAACAGTCCTTCCAAGAGAAGCAACATTTCACTTATGAATCTGCAGGGACCATCTACTACATCCAGTGCTCCTGTGGACAAGTTGATAGGGTGGTTGATAAGCTCTATGGTGTGTTGAAATGAAACACGAAAGTCTGCAGACACTGTGGTTGTAGTGTGCTGGAGGACCTCAGCCAGTCTTGCCGCATCCATAGATGAGGTTGAGAGCTGTGCTTGTGAGAGAACAAGTGTCTACCAATATATGCACATGAATGCAAGGGTGATCCACAGTCTACAGTGAGAGAAGTGAAGAGACTAATAGTCAGTGCAGTGCAGGTACCAAAAATCCTTATGGGGACCAAACTGGGAGGCCTGGAACTGGAGCTGGAAACCATGTGGTGCAACATAGTTGTGGAAGCAAGTAGCCAGAAAGGACACATGGCTGTGGAAGTGAGTCTGGCTGAGTACATGGGATAGAGCTTGAGAGCACCAGGGATTGCAGAAGGGAGCAGTGAGAGAGGATCTAATAGAACTCCCTTTGAAGAGAGAAGAAGAATTTCCTCAGGGTAAGCATCCTTCACAGTGAAAGCAACCAAAGAAAGTGAAGCACAAAAATCTATATATGCTGTGGTTGTTGTAAAAACACAAAAATGCTGCAGGATCTCAGCAGGTCTTGCAGCCTCCATAGACTATGTTTGAGGTATTGGCTTTCATTAACAGTGGGATTAAGTTTAAGAGCTATGAGATAATGTTACAGCTATACAAGAATTTGGCGAGACCCCAATTGGAATACTATGTTTAGTTCTGGTCACCTCATTACAAGAAAGATGTTCCAGAGAGGGTGCAGACAATATTTTCAAGGATGTTGCCTGGATTGGGGAGTTTGCCTTATAAAGATTGGTTGAGTGAACTTGGTCTTTTCTCCTTGGAGCAACAGATGATGAGGAGTGATCTGATGGAGGTGTGCAAGATAATGATAAGCATTGATTATGTGGATGGACAGTAGCTTTTTCCAGGGCTAAAAGGTCTAACATGAGGGGGGAGGGGGCACAATTTCGGGTGCTTGGGAGTAAGTACAGGGGGGGGGGGGGGATTGTAAGAGGTGAATTATTCACTCAGAGAGGAATGGGTGCATCAAATGCTTTGGCAGCATTGGTGGAGTCAGGTACAATAGGATCTTTAAAGAAACTGAGATGGATACACGGAACATTTTTAAAAATGGAGGGTTATACAGTAGGGAAATTGTTAAAGTTATTAGTTCACCACAACACTCTGAACTGAAGGGCCTGTACGGTGTTGTAGATTTCTATGTTCCATGTTCCGAGATAATGGGCTTATATTTCCCACTTTGTCTTCTTCATTTTTTGAACAGGGAGTCATGTTGGCTGTTTTCTAATATTCTTGTACCTTTCTGGAATTTAGTGAGTTTTGGGAAAAAAAACTGCAACCAATGACCACTTCCTTTCAAAGGAGTACAGGCTACCAGATCCCAATGATTTGTCTGTCTCTAGCCATTTGTTTTATTCTGATACATTATCCCTTATGATTGGGATTTTTACCAATTCTTCTGCTATTTCAAATTAACCAATCTGTTATCCACGGGATATTTGCAGTATCCTCCGCAATGAAGATAGATGCAAAATAATGTCATTACTTTGTTTCTCATTATTAATCCAATAGTCTTATTCTTTGGAGGTCCCACACTTACCTGAGCCACCTTCTCCCTATTTTAATATCCATAGAAACGGTGTTTATTTTGATAATAGCATGATATCCTGAAGTCCTTGCAGTATTATTTTCAGTCGACATATGTCCAGCCAGGAGCAGGAATCCTCCTGAAATTTACCTGGGCTAACTACTGCCTTGCATTTGATTCCTTCTCCATTCCCACAGCTGTATTGACATATATCCTGGCTCTGACTTGGGATTTACCAATGGGTTCCTCCAGTCTTGGCAAGCAGCTTAATTCTTCAAACCAGCAAACTGTTCGAGGAGGTGAGACATTGGTTGTTGGCTCATTCTCAAATCAACAGTAACTTGAGCTGAAACCCATGATTTAATTAAAACCGCTCTTTTTCCTCCTGAAAGTAACTCAAAAGGCATTCCAAACTTTATTTCAAATAATTTCCACGCAGGCCGAGAATAAAAGATTTGATACAAATGAAAGATCCGATAATTACCAGATCTCTTTTATTTACTTAGCGCTGGCAGTGGCCAAGAAATGTATAGCGATTACTTGGAAGAATAGAAATGTATTGTCTTTAGATAGGTGGTATTCAGAGATGAAGTTTTGTTTGGTTATGGAAAGAATATCTTTTTCTATACAAGATAAGAGGTCTTTTTATGAGTTAAAATGGACCCCATTCATTGATTATATACAATTTAAATAAGTTTGAATTAATCTTTTTTTTTAAACTTTTTTTAATTATATATTTTTTCTTTCTTTTTCTTTTTTTTTCTTTTTTTAGTTTTTTATTATTAGTTGTTTTTTTTTCGTTTAAGTTCTTTTTGTTTTTGTTTTTTCATATATATTCTTATATAATAAAAAAATTTTGGATTAATAATTAATACTTAATTATTATTTTTTTGTTTTTTATATATATCGATCTTTTTTTTAAGATATATTTTTTTAATTATACTAATAGTATCAATTCTTCACTCTTTATCGTGGGGGTGGGGAGGGGGGGTTTAGGGGTTAAAAATAGTTTTTTTTTAGTCTTAGTTTTTAGTTGTTAGGGGAGATGCTGAGATTGGTATTGTATTAACTATGTTACTTTGTACTTGTATTACTTTATTTTGTATTTTTTCTGTACGTGAATTACTTACTTTCTTCATATGTTAAAATTAATAAATAAAGTTTCAAAAAAAAAACTAATGAAAGATCCATTGGTCTCATTCTTTACCTTCAGCTCTAGATTGAGTACCACCAAAGTAAGTACCAACTTGGTTGCTACGATATTGATATCGCTGATGATTTCGCTGCTAAGCTTCATTTCCAAACCCCATCTCTCTCCTCCCCCCACCCCTCCCCCATGGATGCTGTAGCAGTAAGTTAAAGGGAGGAAATTGTACTTGCTATCAAAAAGGCAATTGTTTACACCCAAAAAAATCCTTTGCAGAAATGTCCTCAACTATTTCTAGGATTTGTAACATAAAGATAAGCAACACAGAACTGTATAATAAATTTTAAAAAGTAGAATAATGTTTTCAGTGATAACAATTTAAATAACATTATTACAATGGAGCAAGAGTTTTCAAATTATTGGGTGTGCTTCATAATGCAATAGTTGATGCAAATACTACATAGCTCTTTTATAATTAGTTACATTGCAACATGTACTAAATGTGCTCCATTAACATCTAATGCAGTGTAGCATTTGTAGCTGTAATTACAATGTAATTATTAATGCCTATCATTAAGGGTTACCAATTCCATTGACCTTCAGTGAAGAATATCATAACCATTCATTTGACAGAGTAAACCAACTCGATTTCTTTAAGTACCAGTTGGCACTGCAGCTGGATTGAAGTGGGTAAAATAGATTTGGGTCTGGAACAGGAAATGGGCTACAGCTTGCTTTGCACACTGCCCAATCTACTTTGATGTTAGTCCAGTGTATATGAAAGCGAGAATACCTTGAAAAACCAAGGGCATCATGTGATTGGACTTTCAAGACATGACCACACACCCACTGCTGTTGATTGCCTTCATTAAAGGGTAACCTTTTGTTAACTTTAGCTCTGACATTTAGCAACAGCATCGGTTAAATTAATACCATTCCATGATGACAAAGATATGGAAGTGAACAATGTTGCCTAGCTTGAGAAATACCATCAGTCTTGGCCATTTGCCCTATATATGGAGCAAGTCCAAATGTTTTTGTGGGTAAACAACATTACCAGTGTTCCAGGGAGATCACGGAACACAGAATCACCAATATATGGGAAAAGAAAGAAGGAAATATTGTTGATGGCTAGGTGAAAACTGTCTGAAACATTGATGAGTTTCTTGCACCACAAACCATGGTTAAGATCTGATGCAATGGCTTTTTAAAAACATTGAATGGAAATTTTATCTGGGCACCTTCAGAGATTTTCAAGTTTAAGCTCAGTGAAAGCAACCAGAGAACACAGGAGATGATGGGAATATGATCAGGCAAAGGAGGCACTGTCCAGATTTATTTAGACTGGCTACTGTGACATTATTTAGTTTACAAATCATTGGATGAGAGAACAGAGGTGAAACTTGCAGAACAATAATCAAGGGAACTCACTGGTTAGCCACCAGTATGGAATGGCCTTGACCAACTATCAAGCAATTCTGCTCACAGCACAATTCTAAGGAGCAAACCACAAACAAGCCCATGGAGATGGCAATGGCAGGATGGTCTTCTTCATGCTCAAGTCATAAAGATGCCACTGGAGGGTTCAGCAGGAAACTAATTAGACACATGACTGCAAAAGGCATAAATGCTGCAAGGTGCAGAGAGTATGTGGACAGAAAGAGCCATTTGACCATGGAAAGCTTGATTAAAATGGTATGGTCATACAACTGTCCCTGAGCAAGGCATATTGGAGGTTTTTTAAAAAGTACTGTCATTGTGAGCCATCTCAGTTTCCTTCACATTCAATGAATCACAGGTGTCACCTCATGAGGGCAGCATACGCATATTGGAATTAGAGGATGTGGAAGTAAAACAGTCTGTAGACACTGTGGTTGAAGGAAAAAACACAATGCTGGAGAAACTCAGAAGTTCAAACAGTGTCCTTTTCACAGCAAAGATAGAGATACATAACGAACGTTTTGCACTTGGGCTCTTCATCAAGGTATGGAAAAATGTCGGCAGACATCTGAACATAAAGATAAAGGGCGGGGAGGAAGTGTGGGGAGAGGAGCATGGTCCCAAAGGCAGGAGGTACTAGGTTGAGATGGGAGGGAGGGCAGAGCAGCAAGTGGAGGAGGAGTGATGGCAAGGTGAAGGCATCCATCCTGATAAAATAATTATAAACATGTATATTGATCTAGCATCAGAATGATGTACTACAGACAAGGATGTGCATTGGAAATACCTATACTTGATCTGTTGAGGAAGACAAAACAGTGTTGAGTCAGGATGCCAGAATGATCAATGAATGAGAGTTCATTGTCATGTACATATATATATATATATATATATATATATACACATATTGTATAGTTGCATTGAAATTCTTGCTTGCTGCACCTGCTCAAGGACATAAAATAAATTAAGAAACAAAAGTATCAATTAATTTACTACACAAAAGCAAAAAAAAGATACATTTTCAGAGTTGAAGTTGGTGAAAAAAATGTGGACTGGTCTTTGGTGGTCCTGAAGTACTCCTTATGATTGGAGCAGTGCCAGGAAGTTCCAGGACCTGATAGCTCTGGCAACAAAAAGTTCATGTTTGACTGGCACCTGCTTAGTACCAAAGGTTTAGATGGGGTATAGTTTGTTAAGTTTGTCCAGGATGGATTCCTGTCTCAGTATAGCTGACAGGCTGATTAGGGGGAATGTCATATTAGATCTAGTATTAGGTCATGAACTGGGTCAGGTCACAGATCTCTCAGTGGGTAAACATTTGGGGGACAGCGACCACCTCTCCCTGGCCTTTAGCATGGTCATGGACCATGATAGAATCAGAGGACAGGAAAATATTTAATTGGGAAAGTGGGGTGGACGATGTTAAGGGATCTCTTGTTGGATGTTAGGGATAAATTTGTCTGCTGAGGCAGAGAGAAGGAACTATGGTTGACAAGAGAGGTGGAAAATCTAGTCAGGTGGAAGAAGGCTGCATACATAAGGTTTAGGCAGCAAGGATCAGATAGGTCTCTTGAAGATTATTGGTTAGCAAGAAAGAAGCTTAAGAGGGGGCTGAGGAGAGCAAGAAGGGGTCATGAAGTTTTGGAAAGTACATAGAACACGACAGCACAGTCCCTTCAGCCCTTGATGTTGTGCCAACCCATAGATTCCTTCCTCAAAAAAAAATACTAACCCTCCCTTACCCCATAACCCTCTACTTTTCTTCCATCCATGTGTCTGTCTAAGAGTCTTTTAAATGCCTGGAATGTTTCAGCCTCCACCACCATTCCCAGCAAGGCATTCTAGGTACCCACAACTCTGTGTAAAAACAAATTATCCCTGATGTTTCCCCTTAACTTCCCTCCCTTCACTTTATACACATGTCCTCTGGTGTTTGCTGTTCCTGCCCAAGGAAACAGGTGCTGGCTGACTTCCCTATCGATGGCTCTCATAATCTTGTAAACTCTATCAGGTCTCCTCTCATCCTTCTCGGCTCCAAACAGAAAAATCCCAACTCTGCTAACCTTGCCTTGTAGGACTGGTTTTCCCAATCCAGGCAACATACTGGTAAATCTCCTCTACAGCCTCTCCATAGCTTCCACATCCTTCCTATAAAGAGGTGACCAGAACAGAGGAAAAACCCAAGGCATTCTTCACTTATCTGAAGAACAGAAGGATAACAGGAGTGAAGGTTGGATTGATTAAAGATAAAGATGGGAAGGCATCCTGGAGGCTGTGGAAGTGGGTGAGATCTTCAGTATTCACTAAGGAGAGGGATCTTCATGACAAGGAGGATGATATGGGTGGGTTTAATGTAGATATTAAGAGAGAGGATGTGTTGGAGTAACTAAAATGCATTAGGATGGATAAGTCCCCAAGGCCTGACGGAATATGCCCAGGCTACTCCATGAGGCAAGGGAGGAGATTGCTGATTCTCTGGCTAGGACCTTTTAGCCCTCATTATCTACAGGAATGGTACCAGATGATTGGAGGGTGGCAAATGCTGTCAAGATAATAGTGATAGTCCAGGTAATTATAGACAAATGACCCTTACATCTGTGGTAGGTAAGCTCTCAGCTGGCACTGTGGGGGCATTTGCAGGCATTGTCCCCCAATAGGTTATTGTACCCACCCCCCCCCCCTATATGCAGCACTGACATCACTAATCCCCATGTGATACAAGGACTGCATTTGTCTGTTATGTCAGAGGGAGGGGATGTGTGATGGTGGCGCCCAGAGAAGGTTTATAGCAGGTAGGCACCACCACCACTGAGTGAGTTAACACTGAGCAAGTTTTTGAACATCTGATTATGCCCCCCTCAGTTACCCCAATGCCACCCAATTAGACTTGTTCTGATGTTGACCCTGGGCAAGCTGTTGAAAGAATTCTTACTGGTCTGATCAGGAACATTCAGCATGGCTTTGTGAAGGGTAAATCATGTATCACAAGCCTGATAGAGTTATTTGAGGAGTTGACTAGACATATTGATGAGGGTAGTGCAGTGGATGTGGTCTACATGGATTTTAGTAAGGCATTTGACAAGGTTCCACATGGTAGGCTTATTCAGAAAGTCAGAAGGCATGGGATCCAGGAAAGCTTGGCCATGTGAATTCAGAATTGGCTTGCACGCTAAAAGAGGATTGTGGTGGAGAGAATAAATTCAGATTGGATGGTTGCAACTAGTGATGCCACAGAGATCAGCTCTGAGGCCTCTGCTTTTTGTGATTTTAATTACCGGTAGCGACTTAACTGAGGGGGTAGAAGGGTGGGTAGGCAAGTTTGCAAATGACACAAAGGTTGGTGGTGTTGTGAAAAGTGTGGAAGATTATAGAAGATTGCAGAGGGACATTGAGAGAATGTTGAGCTGGACTGAATGGCAGTTGGAGTTCAACCCAGAGAAGTGCGAGATGGTACACTTTGGAAGGACAAACTCCAATGCAGATATAAAGTTAATGGCAGGATTCTTGGTGATGTGGAAGAACAAAGAGATCTGGGGGTCCATTTCCACGGATCCCTGAAAGTTGCCTCACAGGTAGACCTTAAGCTAATGGGGTGTTAGCTTTCATAAATCAAGGGATTGAATTTACGAACCATGAGATAATAATGCAGCTCTACAATACTCTAGTTAGACCAAACCTGGAGTACTGTGTCCATCTCTGGTCACCTCATTATTGACAAGACGTGGAAGCCATGGAAAGGTTGCAAAGGAGATTTACCAGGATGCTACCTGCTTTAGAGAGTGTGCGTTATGAGCAGAGATCAAAGGAGCTGGAGCTTTACTCTTTGGAGAGAAGGAGGATAAAAGAAGACATGATAGAGGTATACAAGATATTAAGGCAAATAGATAGAGTGGACAGCCTATGCTTCCTTCCCAGGGCACCACTGTTCAATACAAGAGGGCATGGCTTTAAGGTAATGGGTGGGAAGTTCAAAGGAGATATTAGAGAAAGGTGTTTTTTTAAAAACCCAGAGAGTGGTTGGTGCATGGAATGCACTACCTGGGTCAGCGGTGGAGGCAGGTACATGGGTGAATTTCAAGAGATGACTAGACAAGCATATGGAGGAATTTAAAGTGGAGGGTTATGAGGTAGGCAGAGTCCAAAGGTCAGCACAACACTGTGGGCCGAAGGGCCTGTACCATTCTATGTTCATGCTTCAAGATGCACAAGCCCTGATGAAACAGACCACTGATTAGATCTCTTAGAACTACCCAAACCCATGTAAAGATATAAGTGCAGTCAAACCACTTATTAGGTCCATCACCAACCAAATTATCATGGGAAATGAGAAATCAATGGCTACTCCATCATTACCTAGAAATGTTCCAGGATGAGAATGCTGCAAACAAACAGCTCTCTCCTCATGGTAGGTATTACCATCAAAGGATTGGTTACAATTCAGTGGTACCATTCCCAGTGGAATTTTACTGCTGAAAAGAAACATGAAGATTGGGTTAAAAGTCAATGAAGCAACTGATGTCTAGAAGCAGATAGGCCAGCGCTTAGGCCAACGATGCAAAGGTAATGTTCTTAGGAGTTCAGGGTGTGACCCAATGAGGGAGATTGGTATTGTGATTACCTTAGATGTGCCACGATAATCTTGGTTGACAATCGCAACAAAGAAAACACCTTCCATGACATTAAAAGAATATTAAGAGCATTGATCAAAAGCCTGGGATTTACATCACTGACCATTTATTATCTGCCAGTGAGAACTGGATAGGTTTCTATTTTGCTGTGGGACAGCAAATGTAACAAATTTCAAGCGATGTAGCAACAAGGTTCTGGGGCAGAAGGTGCTCATTCATGAGGCCAGAATAAGGTTGTAGCATAAGCCTGAAATAAAGGAGAGCAATCAGATGAATGGGGTTTTCAGAGTGGAATATCCCAGGGTATACATCAGTCTGGAGTCTACGGGGATTTAGAGTGGAAGTCAAGATGTAAAAATAGAGTGAAGGCTCCTACTCAAACATGAATAACTCAACAAACAACTGAAGCAAAAGTGATTGTAATTGCATTCACTGTACTTAACAATGTACCATGTAAAATGTATTAACGTAGCTGCTCTGCTGATCAGTGTTATTAGCCTGTGTTGTGTTTAAAATTAACAGTTAATGTTTAAAAATTATTGTTATGCATCATTACATGGACAATTAAGATAACATGATAATTAGAGTACAGGATGTGTGATCAAACGTATGTGCAACTAATTTGAGAAGAGATCTATTGAAATTAATAGTGCCTGGAGTAGATACTTCAGAGATGCTCATATCTCTCATGTAAAGAATTCAGTGTTTGCCAGATGAGCAGACTGAGTAAAAGTGACAAATGTTTGATCAGATTTGTAACCGTTAATATATGTAATTAGCTGATATGATTTTATCTAAGTGAATAGTAAAAGATAGTAGTAATAGGAGAGATTGGAGGGCTCATCCAATGAAGCTATTTGGGTGGAAGTGAGGAATAGGAAAGGCATGAAAACAATAAACCATATTATAAGGAGGTATTAGGTGGTATATTATAAACCACCTAATGAACAGAGGGAATTAGAGGAGCAAATTTGTAAGGAGATAGCATATATGTGTAGTAAACATAAGGTGGTGATTGTAGGAGATTTTAAACTTTCCACACATCGACTGGGATGCTCATACTGTAAAAGGGCTGGATGGGTTGGAATTTGTCAAATGTGTTCAGAAAAGTTTTCTAAATCAAAACATGGAAGAACCAACTAGAGAGGGAATTGCATTGGATCTCCTATTAGAGAAAGAGATGGGTCAGGAGACTGAGGTTTGTGTTGGGGAATAGTGATCATAATATTATTAGTTTTAGGTTAAAAATAGAGAAGGATAGAGCTGGGCCTGAGGGTTGAGATATTTGAATGGAACTAGGCTAATTTCGAGGAGATGCGAAAGGATTTAGAAGGTGTGGATTGGGATCATTTATTTTCTGGGAAGGATGCAACAGATGAATGGAGGATATTCAAAGGAGGAATTTTGAGAATAGAGTCAGTCTGTCCCTGTGAGGATTAAAGGAAAGGCTAGAAAATATAGGGAGCCTTGACTTTCAAGAGTTATTAGGAATTTGGTTCGGGGGAAGAGGGATGTGTTCAATAGGTATGGACAGGAGGGAATAAATGAGGCACTTGAGGAATATATGAGGCACTTGAGGAATATAAAGAATGCAAAAAAAAAATCAAGAAAGAAATTAGAAAGGCTAAAAGGAGATTTGAGGATGCTTTGACAGGAGTTAAAAATAAATCCAAAGGGTCTCTACAGATACATTAAAAGTAACAAAAAGTGAGGGATAAAATTGGGCACCTTGAGGATCAGAGGGGTAGGCTATGTGAGGAATCAGAAGAGATTGGGGAAATTTTTAATTAATTTATTTCTTCAATATTCACTCAGGAAATATTCAGCCAGGTGAAATAAGGAAAACTGGTAGTGAGGACATAGATAATATATAAATTAATGAGGAGGTAGTACTGGCTATTTTAAAGAGAATAAAGGTGGATAAATATCCAGGTCCCAACAAGGATTTGAAGGAGGTTAATGTATAAATAGTGGCAACTCTACAGAAATGTTTAAAATGTCATTAGCCATGGGAGAGGTACCGAAGGACTAAAGGGTAGCTCATGTTGTTCCATTGTTTAAAAAAGGCTCTAAAATTTAACCTGATAATTATAGGCCTGTGAATCTGACATCAGTGGTAGGTAAATTAATGGAGAGTGTTTTTAGAGATGGTTTATATACAATGATTTGAATAGACAGCGATTGATTAGGAGTAGTCAACATGGTTTTGTGCACGGTAGATCATGTTTAACAAATCTTAGAGTTTTTTGAGGAGGTTACTAAGAAGGTTGATAAGCAGAAGGCTGTGGACGTTGTCTATATGGACTTTAGTAAGGCTTTTGACAAGGTTACGCATAAGAAGTTGGTTGGGAAGGTTCACTCGTTAGGTATGTTAAATCCATTTCACTACTTCAACAATGGTTGGATGGGAGATGCCAGACTGTAGAGGTGGAAAATTGTTTGTCAAATTGGAGGCCAGCAAATCGTGGAGTGCCTCAGGGATCGGTTCTGGTCCATTATTATTTGTCATATACATTAATGATCTGGATGATCGGGTGGTAAATTGGATTAGTAAGTATGCAGGTAATACTAAGATTGGTGGTGTTGTGGACAGTGAGGAAGGTTTTCAAAGCTTGCAGTGGGATATAGGAAAGTTAGAAGAGAGGGCTGAAAATTGGCAGATGGAGTTTAATACTGAGAAGTGTGAGGTGCTACATTTTAGTAGGACTGATCACCAAAGGTCTTACATGTTAAATGGTAGACAATTGAGGAGTGCAGTAGAACAAAGGGATTCTGATACACAATTCCATGAAAGTTGAGTCACATGTAGATGGGTGGTGAAGAAAGCATTTAGTATGATGGCCTTCATAAATCAGAATATTGAGTTCAGGAGTTGGGATGTCATGTTGAAGTTGTATAAGGCAATGGTAATGCCAAATTTGGAATACTGTTTGCCGTTTTTGTTGCTGAATTATAGGAAGAATATTGACAAAATAGAGAGAGTGTGGAGAAGATTTACAAGAATGTTGCTTGGGTTTCAGGATTTGAGTTACAGGAAAAGGTTAAATAGGCATGGACTTTATTTCCTGGAATGTAGAAGATTGAGGGGTGATTTGATAGAGGTATTTAAAATTATGAGGAGGACAGAGAAAGTAAATGTGGACAGACTCTTTCCATTGAGAGTGGGGGAGATTCAAGCAAGATGACATGGATTGAGATTGAAAAAGAAAAAGCTTTGGGGAAACATGAGGGGGAATTTCTTCACTCAGAGGGTGGTGGAAGTGTGGACTGAAGTTTCGGACAAAGTGGTAGGTATGGGCTCGATTTTAATATTTAAGGAATGAGAGAGGCGTGGAATGTTATGATCTGGGTGCAGATCAATGAGACTAGGTAGGAGAAGGTGTTCAGCATGGACTAGAAGGGCAAAACTGGCCTGTTTCTGTGCTGTAATTATATATTAAATAATATAGGCATCTCTCTGTCTCTGCTGTCTTTTCCTCCTAGATTCATTGTAGGAACAGGCTTCAGTTCCAAATTTCTAATATGGTCAGAAATCAGCTAGTGATGACTGAAGGAGTGAAAGACAATGTGCGTACTTACATCTTCAGCAACCTCTCAGGTGGGATAAATTAAGGAATGAGGGGAAAGTGGTTGAGGGACAGTACTGTAGATTGGGCTTATGGATTTCTTGTTGGATAAATGGTGGCAGACTTTGCAATGCCCTTTATATCTGTTAGCAATACCACTATTATGGGTTTTGAATCATGCAGTTGTGTTTATGCTCAGATGCCTGCTGCAGGATTCCCCTCTCTCCTGTAGTAGAGCATAATGTGTCAGTGGATGTCAAGTGAACTATTTGGGTAATGAGACTCTCGTGGCTGAACACCTCTTTTAGTGAATACCACTTGACAAATTGTGAGATCATTAAACACCTTCCTGTGCTCCATTATGTTCAATAAGCAACAAACTTGCCATGGGCCTTCATCACCACTTCTCACTACCTTCCAAGAATTTCTGCATGGCCTCTCTCACCTGTGGATCGAAGACATCTTTCCTTTGATCTAGGACTCTTATAAGCTTCTATTGTGTGGTTGGTGGCAAAAGATTAAAAAGACAAAAGTCAATAAAAGAGTCTTGCACCAAATCAAACAAGCTGACAGCCAAATAACTGAGGGAATATATCAGAAAGAAGCCACATTATTGATGCTGATGCCATTTAATTTCAAGCTGTAACTTCCAAGAATCAACAAAAAAAATGATTTTTAATAAACCGTAAGTATAGAGTATATATAAAATAAGTACAAACAAATGCACTATAGAAATCAGGAGAAACCTTTTATTCAGAGAACTGTTGAATTTGTAGCTCTAATTTCTTTTTTTGCACATGGTATAATTATAAATTATAGGGGAAGATTGATGTTGCAGGGAAAGGAACGGAGACTGAGGTAGAGTATTAACATCAGACTAGACTAGCAAGGTACAACAGCTGATGAACTCCATCCACAAAACTATTTTCCAAGATAAATTTTATGCATTATGTCATCCATAAAATGTAAGTGGATTAAAGCCAATAAATACAAGACATGAAGAGTCCCAGGTCACTTTGGGGGAACTATAAAAAGTGAAGAATCAAACAAACCATTTAAGTGAAAAATGATGTTTGTTTCAAATAAATAAACTTTTTGAAATCAGTAACAGATGGTTCCAGTTATTTTTTTTTCCAGTTGTCGAAAACCTAATAGATTTCTTGGGAAAATCCCAAATGCCATTACTGGTAAATTTTTAAGAATCAGAGCAGCCAGCTGGCCATGTTCTTCCCAGAGGGAGATGCAGGATTCCCAAACAGCTGTCTGCACACAGGAATAGCGTTGCCACTGATCCACTGTGGGTTCCAAGTGGGAAGCTGAACAGTAAGTGAGGACATCTCTGCTCCCAAGAGAACTCTATTCCAAAACATCACACATTTATTAGTACTTCTCAAACTTTTAGCACTATTTATCAGTCATAACAGAAAATTAAGAATCATTCTGCAATAGCATTAGCTAAAATAGAACCATGATTTCAAAATCAAGCAAGAATTCAATATTGGAATGTTATATAACCCTACAGATGTTATATCTGCCCAAGAAAGTAAACTGTTACAGAACTAACTGCACAGAATTTGCCAGTGGAAAATACCATGGTCAGGCTCATAATTCAGTTTCTGTCCTATTTTTCACTCAGCTAACAGGATCATTTTAACATTTGTTCCAACTGTTTAAGAGGGGATATTGGTCTCACTGTACATTATACATCTAAAGTTGGACAAACATTGATGCATGAGTCAGCCTGCATAGACTTGGCTATTTTATACCCAACATATACCACACTGGCTCACAATCTGGATCTCAAATTCCAATCATTACAGTCATGTTACTTATTGTTTATTACCAGAGCTGTCCCTTCTCCTGGCCAGCAACCACTCTGGAGTTTCACCTCACGATGAGTAATCAGACCTGTGTTCTAGGCAGGAAAACTGAACCAAATGGAAGTTGTCACTCTAGTAAAACACCCAGTGATTGGGGACAAACCAGAAAACCCCTTGACTGACAGAAATCAAAAACATCCCCTAACAAACCAAAACATCCTCCAATTGACAAACAATGCAGAAGCACCCCCTGACTGACAAAACTGAACCCCCCCCCCCCACACACAATCCCTGACAGACAGAAATAGCCTTTACCACTGTTTTTTTTTCCCCAAAAGTGCTCAATGAGAAGCCAATCGTTGATGCTTCTTACACACGCTGACTGAATGTATAAGTACTACACCTGGATAATAGAGGAAATGTTTGAAATTATTTTTGTCATTACAAGATCAACAGTTCTTGCAGAGAAGATCATTCATACCATTTATTGATCTATTGTTGGCCATTCTGGCACTGAAGCCTGTTGTACACAATTTTTATAAATTTGAATGCAGAGCAACTACACAGACACCTTGCCTGTATTAGTTCATGAAGAACCCGTGATAAACATAAAAATCATTTGCACTTTATATAGTGACCTCTACAATGTTTGGGACAAAGACATTTTTTTTTTCCGTTATTTGACCCTGTTCTCCACAGTTTTCAATTTATAATCAAACAGATCATTAAAGTGCACATTCCAGATTTTATTCAAGGTCATTGGTATACATTTTGGTTTGACCATGTAGAAATTACAGCATAGTCCCCTCATTTCAGCGCACCATAATGTTTGGGACATTTGGCTTCTCAGGTGCTTTTGAGTACTTAGGTATGTTTAATTGCTTCATTGGTGCACGTATAAAAGGAACTAGGCTTGCTTCTAAGCTTTTGATCACTTTTAGAGTCTGCACTTATCGCTCTAGCACCTCTTTAAAAAAAAAGGCAAAATAAACAAGTGGGAAATTTAACAGTGGCCAGATATTAAATACAGGCAGGGTCGATGTCTTGCCTCCTCCCTGAGTGCTCTTCTGGATATACAAGGAACCAGTTTCTTCCATGAACAGTAGTCTTGTCCTCCTTCCTCGTCCTTCTGTTCACTCTCAATTATACAACATAGTAGCCATTAAGGCAAGGTCTCGCAAGACCTCCTTGTCACTATTTATTTTGGTGCATTGGACACCCCTGCACTATTTTCCGTGGATATGCCAGTGCCCCTCCCCCTCCACCTACTGTTACCCTAATGCTCCTCTTAGCTTTGTTCTGAGGGCATCATTGAATACAGGGGATTTTACAGAAGCGGGAGTTGATATGTGGAGTGGGGAGAGGGAGTAGTGGCTGGCAGGGAAAAATACTACGAATAGTATTAGGATATTTGATCATTTTTGATAAGCTCCAGCAACTAAAAAATTAGCCCTGCCCCCTGCTTGTGGCTCTAAAGAATCCCATTGATCTCTTTTTTTATACTGCAAAACGACCATCCCTGGAATTTTTTTAAAATCCACTTTCATAAAGTGATAAAGGATATGAACCTTCTATTAATCCTTAGAGAAAGTTGGAAGAAGTTATTTTTTAACATTTAGATTAGAAAATATCTATTGACGGGAGGATCTATTGAAGATTTTTGAGATTTCCTCATATTTTTCAAGAACCAAAAATTATCTTTAACAATATTTATGAGAAGCATAATTTCTGAAAACTCTCTCAGATTTGCATGACAAATCTTGGATAATTGTATCCGGGGGAATACATTATTAGTTAGAGAGTGTAGAATTTGAACTCATTTTCAAATTTTAGCTATTTATACACCAAGTAACAGATTAAAAAGCAGCAAATGGTGCTGGCTTCAAAATAATATTTATTCAGAATTCATACAGCCTTGGGATTTCACACTTCCATGGTTCTTGTTATTTTGCTTCAGCAATTAATAGATCCATCTAATCATCAATTTCTTCTCCAATTAAATTACAGAGCAAGTGATAGTGTTGACACAACAATAAAAGAGATTGATTTCAAATATTAATTAATTGATTGATTGAAAGGAGTTTGCTAATTGCATTTAGGCCTCTGTGGATGAGATTAAATGTTTTTTTTTCATGAATCCAGGCCTTTCCGACATTTTTACACAATACACTCAGATAAGAATTACTAATATAAATGCCAATATCCTTTGAAATTCTCAGTTTTAAAAGATTTAAATTTCAGGAATATTTTGTTTGAATTTCAAGGCATGATCATGGACTTGTTTTGAGACAGGTCTCAGACACAATTTTGTAAATGTGGACAATTATTATAGCGCAAAAATAGAGTGCAGAAATATTTAAAGATAAAAAAACTATTGAAGATGAGCTTAATTTGCTAAATCAACTCTCCTACCAAATATTCAGAGTTTGGCTTTAAGCCTCTGTGCCTTGAGCTAAAGCCAAAATAACTAAAAAGATGTGATATTCCCAAGGAAAAGCAAATCAGGAATTCTAACTGTAAATTGATAAGAACTGAAAGGATTACAACTTATGTATTTTTCACCACAAGTTAAATCATGGCCTTCTCGACACATCCACCCTGTTTTGGTGTTGAAGCTTTCAACTTAAGTAACACAAATTCTGAAGTAATTTGTATTGAGCAAGTTTGCTTCTTTTTCTTTCACACCTGTTTGAGAGGATTTCTGTCTAAAAATTGGTTATCAACCATCACAGACTCGAGAGGAGAGGAAGATAAATATTATGCACAAACATAATATACAGGATTGTAGAGCTCGTCGAAAGAACCAAAGACTTGTTGATCCAAACCAAGGCTTTTATTAGCAAAAGACAGGAGCTCTTCACAGGTGGCCGACCAGTCAGCAATGATCCGACCTGGCTAGGGACACAACCCTTTAAGGCCCAGACAGTAGGCGTGGCTTAGCTCTCAGCCAATCGCTGTAAGCACAGTCTAGATACAGTAACTATATACACTATGTACATTGGTGATAGATCTGTTCTATCACAAGTATATACACATACATATATATATAGTTATCACCCTCTGCCTTCCTCTGTTTCTACCACTCAGTCTCTCACTCTCTAACAACCTTTCCCCAGCACCCTCTTCCTCCCTAGCTCTCATCATCATTCTGACCCTCACATTCACCTACACTCACCTCACGCCCTCCCCGATCCCCTCCCCCAACCCTCTTCCCCCCCCCCCAACCCCAACCCTCACACCCTCCTCTCCCTTCAGGTGTTAAACATACTATTATTTACAAGTTATCTTCTGGTGATCTTTTGAGCGATCACCTCTGAATCACCAATGGACATCACAATAACTAATCAAAAAAAATTTAGCAAAAAATTATTTATCTATTTTTCCTTAGAGCACTGTGAAACTCATCTCTCTTGATGAGTCTATTTCATCATCCAGAAGTGGGACGTGTGTGTCCTTGTTCCCTGTGGTTTGACAGACTGATCAACAGAGAAAGATAGATTTGCATTTGCCCTCTGGTGATTAATGGAAGATAAGTGATTTATTCTTCATTTGTTCCATAGCCAAACGTTTAATCAGATCCTTTGACAACAGTTGAAATTCCTGCTCTGTCCCCATGAGTGATATGTTTGGATTTGCAGAGTTAATTTTCCAAATATCTAAAATCCGAATCCCCAGTGTGTAATTGAAAACAAAGTTCCAAAGAACATTGATTTGTTTTGCTCCCAGCATCTCGTCCGCCATGAAGAGGCAACTTATGAACTGGCAATGTTATCCTAGTAATAACCTCAAAATAGCTAAATATAATAAATAGCAAGATAAAACTGCAGTCATAAACTGGCAAATTTTAGCTGTCCAATCATAGAATATGATGCTGACAGATTTCTGTATGAGCCATGTATACTACTCTGTTAAATTGTACTATGTCCTGCCAAATTTACAGAAGGGTAAAAAGAATGGTGGCCACATCGAAGAAGGTGAAACATATGATGAATGATGTAATACTGCAGGCTCAGGACACAGTGACAGAGGTACTGCATGGAAACAAGACCGTCAGCCCATCGAGTCCACATTGACCTCCATCTTCCCATTTGCATTAAGCAGATTTGTTATTCTCCTCACAATTTTACCAACTCTTCCTAGATTCTACACTGACCTACGCACCAGGAGACATTCACAGCCACCAATTAACTGGCGTGTTGGGAAGGGCATCAGTTTTGGTGGGTTCTCAGAGAGACAAGTATGGACACTAGTCTTACAATCACATGTAACTTTAACACATGGGAGACAAACTGGAGAACATTAAATGTTACTCTTATTTCACTTAAACAATGATATACACATTCACTTCTGACCTAGATTGGACTCTGACAATAGCATACTCTACATGCTCACACCCTGAGTGTACACACTACAAACTGGGAGTCTTACACACACATGGTTCCCTGATCAATGGGGGTGTGGCTCTCTGCAAATATTGATCTATAGCAAAACTACGGCTCAGCTTCTATGCAGTACATACTTTACCCTGAAGACTTCCAATGATGTCACAGAAGCAACCTGGCATGGATCAAACTCTGGAGCTTGGACCACAAGAAAGACAGAAATAAATGTGCTATGCGTCGATGTTTTATACAGTTCTGATCTGGGCGCCTAACCAATAATAACCCTAGGTAATTTAAATGAGCCATTGGCAAGATGACACTAAATGGGAGGCTGGAGCCCAACCTTGATTGACATGTGATGTAATTTCTGAACAAATTTCAGATGGAGGACATGTGACCACTCACAATACACACATTCCAGATAGGCAGGGAGGCCACATTTCCTCCACAAACTGCATTCCACCCCTCAGAAGTCACATTACTCTGCAATCACTGCAAAGACAATCAATAACTCTATGTACATGTTATAATTATAAAAAAAAAATAAAAAATAGAACCAAAAGAGGTGTTAAAAACAATACCAATCAAGCAGATCAATAGGTGATTAAATAGCTGATCAAGGCACCAATCACCTTCATGCTCCCTGGGAAGTCTCTGGCATTGGCATCCCCATAGATATCCACAATCACTGCCCATTCCCTAACAATCCTTGTCTCCTCACCAACAGCGTGCCACTGCAGCCAGCAGTACAGGTCCTATTCTAGGAGGGCAGGGAATCTGGCCTGGACCACAGTCAGCACCTGGACCACAGTCAGCACCCATACCCATTGGGTGTAAGATATTGCCACTCATCTGTTGGTCAGACAGACTGCCCAGGCTGCTCTCTTACCAATGAGAGGGAAGGACATTGGTGGCCCCCTTGTCTCACAGCCGAAGCAGTGGCATGGTTAGGTGTTCACCTGGCCGCTACTGGTGTAGATACCCTCGTTCAATTAGCTCCTTGGCAGGGTAGTCCCAGATTCCACAATTTCACTAACTGCACAATGCCCACCTGAGATCCCCCCCCCCCACCCCACCATCTTCAGCCTCCTCTCTCTTTTTGGAAAAAAAAACACACAATTGGTGGAGAAACTCAGCAGGTCCAACAGTGCCTTTATGTAGTAAAGATACATCACTAATGTTTCAGGCTTAAGGCCTTCAAGGTGTTGGAGGTCTTTTGGAGGGTTGGCGTGGTGCCCTTGTGGCAGGTCTGGGACCGCATGGTCACTGGTTGGGCTTGCAAAGGTTTGGGCCCAGAGGGAAGAGGACTTGTGTCATCGAACAGTTTCATCAAGGTCATCATGATCCATCTACACATACCCAGCCCCCAACTATGTGTCGAACACCTCCCCCTGCTGGAAAATTAGTCTGAATTTTCCTGGGACAAGCTGGAAGCCAGACCAGTGAGCTGCTTGCAACTGCTGTGTTTTAATCAGCTTTGAGGCTGCTTCCATGACTTTAATTTCTAGTTTAGTTATTCACATTTGGGCAATCTGTGCTGCCTTCTATAGTGCACCACAATGATGTTGCTGGGATTCTATCTCCCTATCTTTCTGGGCACCCTGATTACTTAAATCGGATGTAATACCCCGTAGCACTTAGGTGAAGTAGGGTTATCAGTAACCATAGGGCTCCCCCATAACTCCCTTGGCCTCAGACTACCCTAGTTCCTCAAGGAAGGAGACCATGTGGTGCCCTATCTTTGCTCCACTGCGGTCCAGCCTATCGATCCAGTCATTGGTCATTGGTCCACCAGGGGACTTTATATTTTGACCCTGAGGTTCTTTTCCTATTTGTAGGTCACCTCTGCTCATGAGCAGGTACACAATCACATACACTTGTTAGTACAATCTCCCACATGGTTAGTATTTCATGCGTGTCCAGTCAAAATTCTTTGAACCCTGCTTGCAGTGCCAATTGTTGTATTGGAAAGAGTATCAGGTTAGGTGGGTTCACGAGACTGGACACAAGTGTAATAATCACATGCAACTTTAATCAACACATGGGAGAATGTTAAATGGTTCTCAATTACTACTTTTCCTAAGCAACGATATAGACATTCACCTCGGACCTAGATTGGACTCCGACAATAGTGAATCTATACTTGACTTGCTCACACACTTGAGTACACACAGTACAAACATGGACTCTTACACACACCCAGTTCCCTATACCAAAAAAGGTGCGGCTCTCTGCAAGTATTGATCTATAACAATACTATGGCTCATCTTCAGTGTAGTGTACACCTTGCCTGTGATACTTCCAGTGATGTTCACACTTGCGACCTGGTGTGGAGTGATGTACAGGGCTTGGACCACGAGGCAGAGAGAAAAAATGTGCTACGCATTGATGTTTTACACAGTTCTGATCTGGGCGCCTAACCAGTAATGCTCTAGATAATTTAAATGAGCCAACAGCAAGGTGTGCCGTAATGGGTAGCTGGAGTCCAACCTTGATTGACAGATGATGTGACTTCCAAATAAGTTTCAGACAGTGAAGACATGCGACCAGCCCCCAATATACACATTCCTGACAGGCAGGGAGGTCACATTTCCTCCACACACATTAACTTGCATATCTTTAAAATCTGGGAGGAAAAGGGGCACCGAGAGGAAAACCACAAGGAGAACAGATAAACTCAATGAAGACAGCATCCAAGGTCAGGGTTCAACCCAGGTCACTCATACTTCAATCAGTGACACCATTGCTGACCGATTTGGATCTCAAACTCAGGAACAGTCTGTTCCCAAAGGGTGAAACACCACTCCAGCATATATCACACAGCCTGTCTAAATGAGCCATTAACAGAGAAGCAAGCCCTGAAGTTATCACAGCTCCAATTCAAAGGGGGAGCAGCCTCCATCTGCAGTGATCACTCTGCAGGATGATGATATGTGCACCAATTAGTAGAGAAGAGTGATACAACTCCTATGGCCCCTCTTTTAGATATGCTGCCATCTGTGTGGCACATATGCTCTCCTTGTGCCATTAGGAAGAGGTTTCCAGGATTTAGACTCAGCAACATTGATGCAAAGCTAACATATTTCTGCTTAGACTGTGTGCGACTTACACAGTCACATTCCAAATCTCTCAACCAATTATATACAGGCTTTTGTGTACAAAATTAAAGTTTTCATTCAGAAAGTTCTCTAAACTCTGTCTGACTCTGCATCAATAAAACTATGATTCTAGGTTCTGCATTTGGAACCGGTGTATATCATAGCTCACAGACTTGGTGAGTTTGCACTAAAACAAGTAGAACAGCAATGTCAAAGGAAAATAATTTAACAATAAATATGTGTCTGTGTTGAAGGAAATTTATCAGATACAAACTGCATTGATGTTGAAGCTGAATGACTGGAACAAAATTGATGATCAAGTTAAAGGAATTATTGAAGAAAAGGACAAATATATCAGAAACATATCAATTATGCTTATCACATCAACTCCCTTCAGGAATCTGATATTAGACTCATCAAGATGTCTCAATTGGGAAACCAAGGATAGCACTAGATAAATTAACAGAATGGTACAAACAAGGAGGCTTACAACTACCAAACTTTAAGAATTATTAGAGAGCAGCACAATTAAGATACCTATCAGATTTTTATCAAACAAAGGAAAAAACCAGATTGGACCACATTAGAGGTAGATAAAATAGGGGAGAAGATACCAGAGCATATACTCTATAAGTGGGATGAAAAATTGGTGCAACGTAGGAATTCACCAGTATTGCACTATCTGCTCAACATTTGGAAGAAGATTCACATAGAAAGGAATAAAATAAATTATCAACTACCAAAATTAATATTGACACAAAATCAACTAATCCTTTTCACAATAAATAACCTTTCCTTCAGAGAATGGGAGAGAAAAGGGATCAAAAGAATAGAAAATTGTTTTTTGGGAAATAAATTATTATCTTTTGAACAAATGAAGGACAAATATAATATAACTCACAATACAAGGTTTGCATACCACCAACTGAAAACCTACTTGAAAGACAAATTGGGAAACAGTCTGAGGTTACTAGAAGGAAGCAATTTTGAATATGTGATTTACAGTCGCAATGATAATTAAACAATATATAACAAACATGTACATCAAATTTCAAGAAAAGGAGAACGAGGAAACAAACTGTAAACCTAAACAAAAATGGGAACAAGATCTAAACATAAAGATAAAGAATGAAACATGGGAAAAGCTATGCTCCGGAACTATGAGAAATACAATAAACATGAGTTTACGCATGATACAATATAATTGGTTACACAGGCTATGCATCACACCCCAAAAGTTAAATAAATGGGACCCAACAGTATCAGACAGATGTTTTCGCTGTAAAAAGGAAACGGGAACAACAATACATGCAATTTGGACATGTGAGAAAGTGGAAAAATTTTGGGAAGATCTAAACCAGATATTAAATAAAATCACAAAAAGCAATATATCAAAAAAAACCCAGAGATCTTCCTTCTAAGTAATATAAGAAATAAAGAATTTGGACTCGATTTGGATGGAGCACAAAAAAGATTTATTATGATAGCCCTAGCTGTAGCAAAAAAATGTATTATGTCAACCTGGAAATTAGAAGACAACAATGGTACATAGAAATAAATAAATGTATTCCATTAGAAAAAATAACATATAATTTAAGAAATAACATCACAATATTTGAACAAATATGGGAACCATACATGAAATACAATAGAGAAATCCTACCATGAGCCTCCACCACCTAAAATGACAGAAGGAGAAGACAACGAAATGAACTGATTCAGTATATAAAAGTAAAAGATAAAAATTTCTTGTTTATTTTATTAAGTGACGACATTGTTTAACGGATTTAATGTATCCTATAGATTGAACTTTGAATAAATGGAAAGGGGGGAGAGGGAGGGAGGGAAGGGAGGGGGAAAAAAGGGGAGAAAATGACACTATATATTCAAGAGAAAAATGTCTGTATGTATTTTGGTCAGTATGGTTTATTGTGTGAAAAATAAAAAAATTTTAAAAAAATGTCTCAATTAATATTAGAGACCATAGAGTAACTTGAGAAATAATCTGAAGCATACAAGAGGAAGGGTCTCCCACTTCTCAGGCTATGGTCTGTAGTTAACAAAGATAATAAACAAAAATTGTACAGAGTTCAATGGACCCAAAAGTCTTTGAATCCTGCACAATGCAAGACAGTCTGTGGCAGAGGACAGTGAAGATTTGCACATCACCATGGATGTGAAGACAACAGATTTCCTTGCAACATTAATGAACCAGATGGTTTTTACAATAATCCTGTCATTACATAGGCATTTTAATGATACTCTTCTCACCAAAAACCAGAAGCAATCAGTCAAATGAATGCATTTGGCATTAATGTGATATTATTGTTCAATATGGGAATCAAGAAATTCAATCATAATTAAAGTCGATATAAATCCAGAGTATTCATTCCTCACCTTGACAACATAAGAAGATAGAAATTTTAAATTTGGACATACTGCACAGTATCAGGCCTTTCTGGCTGATGATTCTGTGCCACCCAAATAACCCAGATTAACCTCTAATCCCCATTCTCTTTGAAGGATGGGGGTGGGGGAAACTTCAGTACCCAAAAGGAAACCCATGCAGACACAGGGAGAATGTACATACTCCTTATAGGCAGTGCTGGATTCGATCCCAGGTTGCTGGTGCTATAATAGCATCATAACTGCTCAGCTAACCATGCCATCTGGGTAGCTTTAGCTATCCAATCAGCTCAGTCCTAAATACTACTGGAGTAGTTCAACAGCCCAATGACCTAGGCACAAATATCTTTCGCTGATTCAACCACTTTTCCTCATTCACGTGGAAGATTCATTTTGAAGCTCCACAGATCATGAATCTGTCAATGCCAGTGAGAATCTGGGCAGCATTGGGCTTATAATTGTTAAATAACATTTATGCCACAGACCACCAGGCAATGATCATCTCGAAGGAAGAATTTAACATTCCACCCTTGACATTCAGTAACAATTAGCATTCATCATATGTTGTGCTATCAACATTTCAGTAGTCATCATTAATCAGGAATATAACTGGACCAGACACAAACATTGTGCCTACCAGATAGGATAGAGACTCACTTGCTGATTTCCCTTAGTCTTTAGGTTATGTGCCATGAGCATGAAGAAATACTTTCTGCTCTCCTGGACAAATGCCACACAAGCTTAACACCATTCAGAACAAAGCAGCCTGTTTTTTTACCACACCATGCATCACTCTCGTTAATGCCCATCATTATTTGCTGGACCATAGCTGCAATTTGTACTGTCTGTAAAATTTGATGCGTAAATGTCTCTTCCAAATCTCAGCCTCAACTATCTAAAGGAGATGTGCATGGAATCTACTGGAGGCAAGGCTAGGACTTTTCACTTTGGAGCATAGAAGGATGAGAGGAGACTTGATAGAGGTCTACATGATTATGAGAGGCGTAGATAGGGTGGACAGCCAGCCCCTGCTCCCTTGGACAGGATCAGCAAACACCAGAGGACATGTGTACAAAGTTAAGGGAGGGAGTCAGCAGGAGTAAGTTTTTGAACACAGAGTTGTGGGTGCTTGCAAAGCCTTGCTGGGGATGGTGGTGGAAGCTGAAACATTGTTTTAAAAAAAAAAGACTCAGACACATGGATGAAGGAAAAATAGAGGGTTATGGGGTAGGGAGGCTTTAGTACATTTTTTTTTAGGAAGTAATTTATGGGTCAGCACATTATCAAGGGCCTGTACTGAGCTGTAGTCTTCTATGAACTTTCAAAATTCCTTCCTGGTGATACAAAATCCAGTTTGGGAATATATGACAGATCCTTCATCACTACTGAATCAAAATTGTAGTTCTCCCCTCCTACTTATAATCAAAGTTGAGATCTCAATGCAAGTTTGGTCCATACTCTTCATAATTCAATTGCTTCTGCACAAAAAGGATAATGGAAATGTAGAACAAATGCTGTGGATACATATCAATTTTAATGTCCAGATTGATATTGATGCTTTACTATTTTTGAACAGCAAAGAACATAGAGCAAAGACAGTCAAATCAGTCTTTAATGCAAATCAGATAGAACCTAATTTGAATGGTAGGAAGGTTTCAAACATCTTCTATTCTTAAGAATCAGAGGATATATTGCTGGTTCAAACAACAAAAGCAGAGGGCTCTCAATTTCCCCCCTGGATTACCTCATTTTGACCAGATAGCTGATAACTTCATCTCATCATAATAAATTTGTTCTTAATGTATGGACTTCATTGTAGAGGCCAATATTTGTTGCCCATCCCTGATAACTTAATTGAGAATCTTGTTAGGCAACTTGAGAAAGCAGAAAAGAAGTTAATAAAGGAGTAGAGTTGACTATAAAGAGATTGCATCAGGCAGATTGCATCAAATAGCATGGATCATCTAGACGGCAATCTGACAGTTTCATCGTCATTCAAAACAACCAAATGTTAGGAAAATGATGGTGATACCACCCCATTCCCAAACTTTTTAAATTTACATTTCCAAACATCAGCAATCTCAATCACGCACATGTCAGAATGAACTCTCTTTATTTTCCTCAAAATGCTACTTCACAATGTGAGAGATGAGTAAAACTGATATAAAAATATGAAGATGCGGAAACTAGTATAGATATATGTGTAATGAATAAAGCCAGTATGAATAGGATAAGAATAGATAATAGAATGTAGGAAGTAAAGTTAGTCTGAATAAGATAAGGGTCTTCTAGCCTTAGACAGAATTAGCAAGTTCTGCATGTAAGAAGTTAGTCAGCCCTGAGAGTCAGGAAGGTGTGAATAAGGACAATGACATGATGGGACACCGACAGGATACCCCCTGGTCCTCCAAGTTCACAGAAACAGCACGTAGGCAGACAGGATTGCCTAATGCCAAACTCATCCAGGAGGCAGAAGAATGTAAGGGGGAGGGTACTTCTATACTGAAATAAACTGTATAAAAGTTGGGTGAGCCCCAGGATATGTGTGTATTCCCAGGGTAAGGGGAAGCACCCAACTTTGCATTGTTGTGTAATAAATGTTCTTTGTTCTCAATTTTTGTCTCGAGCAATTTCTGTGAAGGTACTTCTGCTTCTAACAACAAGACATAATAGAAGCTTACCTAGAGCTTTCAAACCAAGGTTCATTTGTCTGAAAACACAGCAGCAAAATGGAAATCAAGTTTTCATCATCAAAAGGACAGATGTTCTTTTTGCAATTATTCTTTTCAAAGCTAATGGGGGAAAAAAATCTTTAAAATCTTTCTCTTAGACACCATTTTGCAAGTTTCAAACTGGAATAAACAGGAGGAAGGTCTGAATTGATCATAAAAACAACAGCACTTTCAGATGACAAATATTTGGTGGTTACCCAATTATCAAGCAGATCTTTACTGAATGTTTAGAAGAAATGTTCCATGATCTAGCTAAGGTAAAAAAAAAAGTGTTTAGGAGAAAGCTAGGTAAGTATGAGAGAGAAAAAGAATGAAAAGATATGCAAACAGGTTTTGCTGATGAAGGATGGGAGAAAACAGGTATGAAACAAAGAGTGGAACACATCCATTGGCAAAGAGCTTATTTCTCCGCTGTAAATTCTATACAAACTTAGGAATATTGGTTGGCTATTACTCTTCCCAAGTTTGACAACATCTTCTACAAAATACCTTAACAAGTTTAAGAGCAAATGTCAAACAGTGATTACTGTATTACTGAAGCTGTTGATCCAGTGCAACATCGATTTGCCCTGTTTTACCAAATGTGACAGTATTGATCCAGTTACTTTAGTAAACCAGGGAACCAGCTCTCTGCTGCACAACAAGGCTTTTGTCTTCTGTATCCCACCATACCTCATCCCCACATTACTCTGTGTCTAGATGCTCAAGTTTTCCAGGTAGTAAGTCACTGATTGCTGTTATCACCTGTGGACAGAGTTCTAGTTCTAGAGCCAACCCTGGATCCCTTGCACCTGCTGGAGTGAAAAATCATTGGTCCTCACTTGCTTTGTTTCCAGAAATATTCAAGGGACCAGCGAGGGACAACAGCTCTGTGTTTCATTTTGCTTACTTTCTCTTGGTTTAATGGAGGCACAACAGCTCTGTGTTTCATTTTGCTTACTTTCACTTGGTTTAATGGAGGCACAACAGCTCTGTGTTTCATTTTGCTTACTTTCACTTGGTTTAATGGAGGCACAACAGCTCTGTGTTTCATTTTGCTTACTTTCACTTGGTTTAATGGAGGGACAACAGCCCTGTGTTTCATTTTGCTTACTTTCTCTTGGTTTAATGGAGGCACAACAGCTCTGTGTTTCATTTTGCTTACTTTCACTTGGTTTAATGGAGGCACAACAGCTCTGTGTTTCATTTTGCTTACTTTCACTTGGTTTAATGGAGGCACAACAGCTCTGTGTTTCATTTTGCTTACTTTCACTTGGTTTAATGGAGGCTCCCTATCTTGTGTGGAGAGTAGTAGACTACCCAGAATCAGGTATTTCTTGACCTAACAGGTTTCCTGGTGTTTGAATGAGACAACTGACCTTGTTAATGGAATTAATGTCCCTAAGCTTGAACAATGATGAGCAAGTTCCACATGGCTTTTTTCCATGAATATTAATCTCTAAACACAGACAAAAAAAAGTGACACACAGCATCCATTGGATTCCCCCTTTCTAAGGTTGACAGCTGAAACTTGCACCATTGAGCCACCATAAGGTAACAATGGCCGTAAATTGTGCACTGTGCAATCTTGCAATTGTGCTGGTACAGCCCCAATCACAGCAGAAGAGGGAAAATGAGGACGACCAGAAGGCAATCAGAACACCATCTCGAGGTAGTGTGTAAGGCACCAGCAAGCTGTCCCTTCATTCAATCAAGGACTGGGTCACAGTCAACATAGCTAGCAAAATAATGGCAGTCAATGCTGATGCATCAAGACCAATCCAGAATGCAATTGAGGAAACCATATTCAAACAATCGTTTAACCGTGTGAGGAAGGTCTTTGCTGATGGCTGTGAGGGCCAAATCTAATGACTTCTTGAATGATAGATGTTGGTTACAACGCAGCAGAGGGCAAAAGCATGTAATTATAAAAGAGAATGAATCTGCAGAATGTGCTGTACCATATCTACAAATCAATTTATGAGATGAAGGACCAGTAGAATTATAATCTTTATGCCACTAGTGGCTGCTATCTCAGAGGAGGTGCAGAAATTGGACACTAATTCCTCTCTCTCAATCAAGTGAGTCAGTGAGGTTTTTGTGATGTATCTGCACAATACTCCACACTCATGATTTCCTATAATGTACACCTTGCATTTTTGATGTGATTATTGCATTGCCTCCCATACTTAAGTACAGGTTGCCTTGTCTGGGTAGAATGCAAAACAAAGCTATTCACTATTATCTTGCTATATATGGCAATAAGCAATGCAATTCGAGATAGCTAGTAATTTACGTAGATTTTACGAGACTGAGAGACATGCTGAGTGTGTCAGGCCATAAATTGGGAGTTGTCAGTGACCAAGATCATTGTTAGGCAAGTGATGCTGGTACAAAGTCTGAAGAAACATGCATGCATAATGGTACATTAATTGGGAAATGGGACATTGATGCCCTTGTTTCCACTTAACTGTGCACAATAGGTCATTAAGTGCTTCAGTTCATCATTCAGGTCACCACCACTGGCATGGACCAATACATCTCCTTTTTCATAGACCTGAGGAGCTCTGCCAAGGCATCTAAGACCAGTCTGAAACCAGAGACCTGCTCCACAAGTCTCTTTCTCATTGCATTAAAAAGCTACAAAATGGATTTCAATGCTGGTTGAAGGAATTGAATACTCTCGTTTAAGAGATGAGCCCATAACAGGATTCCATGCAGATTACCTGCAATGTTGCCTGATGACATCAATATTCCCAGCATTACTACAAGCATTCACCAATTTTTTTTGGGGGGGGGGGTGGGGTTCACTTTTTTCTCTCTCTTCACACATGACTAACGCATAATTTCAGTTTTTCTTTCTCTCTGTCTTGTCTGATCCCAGCCACTATTTTGCAAAACTAATTATCACCTTTGGCCTCACCTCTCATACCATGTCCCTCCATTCTTTCCACACCTTAGCATGATTTTTTTTCTACAGTTCTGATGAAGCGTTGTTTGACCATTACGAGTCAGACCTCCGCCTTGAAGTCAGCTACAGGAGTGGATGGAAAACTAAGAACTTACCATTTAGAAAGCAGCCCGAAAAGGTTGCTCCAGCATCCCATTCATATCCAGAGGTGTCTCGTAGTGCCCTCTGGAGCCAATGGATGCAGGGCGACTGTGCCACACCACCACCCATCATATATATGTGGCAGAGCACTAACAGTTTTCCCAACCCATAAGCCCCCCACGTAGATGGAACCGCTCTGTGGTTCCCAGAACAGTTCCAGCTGTGTGGGCTATTATGGGTAGGGAAGCCGGCCATTGTTCTGCCATGTTTTGAGCCACAGAGAACGGCCCCAACTGTCCCCACTGCCCCGCCAGTCCCTGCCGTCCCGAAGGTCCCCGCTGACAGCTCCCACTGCCCAACAGCTCCTGCCCACCGGCCCTGCCTTGGAGGGAGAGGGTTGAATTGGGAGATGGGTCGCAGGCTGATGGCATCATCAGCCAGTCGCTTGCAGCAGCTGTATATTCAGATCAGGTGGCGGAGCACAGAGCTCCGCTGATTATCCTTCCCCGAGAAGAATTGGAATTGGCACCTCTGAGCTGGCCACAGAGCATTCAGGAAGGTATGTCTTTAGCCATAAGGGTAAAGAACCTCCGCCTTTACAGATGGGTGTTTGGTCTACCTGAAAATGTCTGTTGACCCAAAACATCAGCTCTGGTTCGTTCCCCATTGTTGCGCTTGACCTGTTAAGTGCTTCAAACATTTTTTGTCTTGATTTTGATTTCTAACAATGTACAGCTTATACTCCAATTATAGCATTCAATGCTGCACAATTACTTTTGGATAAGTGTACCCCAAAACTCCCATTTTCACCTACCAACCTAGAGTATGAAAGAAATTTCATCATCACATTTTTCAGCAGATGAGCATAACACTCAGTCCAAAAAATGTGACCTTGTCACATCCCTTGATGCACTTGTTGGAAGAATGATAATGATCATCAAGGCAGATATCTATCAGCTGCTTATTTCACTTGTCTGTATAATGGAGAAAGGAATTCACTGCAGTGTTAAAAAAAAATGTCGGTGAAATGTTGATTTAATTAAACCTCTGAAAGTTCTTTGTTTCTTTTCTTGGTTCTCAGATATAAACAGTTTTTTTTCAAATCAGTGATGGCTTGAAACATTAAATTAGAATTCCTGATTTCCTTGTGTTGAGCTAATTAGACTAAATTAGGCACAAACTTGCAAAGGTTCATTTCAGTTTATGGGATCCATCAGTAAAGGAGGTCTTTTATTACCAGCGTATTTCAATGTTAGAAATTTCTAATTTAAACATATTTTGCATTAAATTCCAAACATTTTCAAATGGATCAACCCACCTCTTAATACAAAATTGGCTTTTACATTAATCCTTTAATGCAAATACACTAAAGCATTTTATGAGCACATAGTCAAACTAAAGTTGCTTCCGAATGAATAACAAAGAATTAAATATACAATGCCAAGAAACGTTCAGCAGAACAGGCAGGCATCTGCAGGAATAAAAAGATTTGGCAGTTTTACTTTGAATTTCCAACATTTATTGTAGCTTGGTTTTGTGCAAGTTTGGGTTTTATGGAAGTGCAGTACCGAGAGACGATTCCACAGAGATTGTAGCCTGAACAACTGAAGGCACCACCACCGGTGATGGGGAAGTGCACAAGCACAGCATTGCTGAGTGACCAGAAGGTTAGAGAGATTCCAGAGCAAAGCGGTAGCAGGTCATGCAGATGCTGAAAATCCGAAGGAAAGACCAAAAGGCTGAAAACACTGAACAGGTTAGAAAAGAGAAAGGGAGCTGGTGCTTTAGATCAATGGCTGATTTCTGTTGAAGGCTCTGATGGAATTCCAAGTGTTTCAAGTATTAACAGAGGACCTCATTCCACGGGTACTGCAGGACCTGGTGGATATTTCCAGCATTTGCTGCTTTTATTTTAGATCAACTCAATATTTATTTTTAAATGAAATGGCATCCAAGGGGGAATTGGACCAGCATTTCTCTGCCCTGCTCACACTAATGAGTCCAACATTTTCCAGTGGTGGTAATGGATGAGGTCACCATAACCTTCATGTTCATTGTCACACTTGCTGCAAGAACTGGAGATTTTAGGGGCCACATACAATTATTGCTGAACAGTGTCAGTATAGGAGAATAATATTACTTTATTGCTTTTGCATGATAGAACAGCCAGTAGTTTGCTCCTGTGCTATCCAAAATCCACAGACTATTCTGGAATGATCAATAACTGCTTTCTCCAGTGTTTAGCTGCCAAGGTACATTCAATACCGTCTGGAGTTCATCCAACTCCAGCACCAATTCCTTAACTCAGCTTGTCAGGAGCTGCAGCTGGATGCACTTCTTGCAGATGAAGTCACTAGGGGTACTGACAGCCCACATTCTGCAAGAGGAGCATTCCCCTGCCTTGGCTGCCATTCCCACTGTTTATGATTAGATGGAAAAAATGATGTAAAATCTGCCCTTCTCTGGGTCTACCAGCTGAATCTTTTTTGTTCTTCAAATAGACTGGCCTTTTTTTTTAAACATCAGCTCCTCACTTCCTACCTGTTCTCACCGAAGCCTGTTGAGCCAAAGCCTTACCACTGACAGCCCACTCCTACTGAGATCATTGACGATGAATGCAGGACTGATCCTAATCTTCATCTTCTTTCCCAGTTCCACATTATGCACCCCTCCTCTTCTCCCACAATTGTGTCAGATTTATGGAATGTGGATGTAAAGTTCTCATATGCACCTTTTTTCTGAACATTCCCCAGACCAGTCTCATTCTTCTTCCAGGGAACAGGGACCTCTCATCTGACTAAGCAGTGGTAGCTCAGCAAAAGCACATTGAGGAAGAAAGCATCCCTTTGTTCATTGAGTCATCAGTGCAGCTTGCATTCTGGAGAGGGAAATCCTGGGGATAGGTCTCAGCATCTGAGTGACCACAGTCATATTCTGTGCCTTGTAAATCCAGTGTGACCTGTTCTGTTGAGTTTCTCCAGCACCTTTGCATATGCTACATGATCTGCCCATTTCTATTCTCAAGGAGCCCCAGACACTGCAAGTTACATTGGGACAGAGAGAATATGCCATTCAGCCAACTGCCCCTGGGCTTCATTTTACAGATCCAGTATGCCATCTAATTTCTGCACACTGTTTGCAATTACAGCTTTATAAAGCCTGCTGCTCTATTTGTCTGCTATTAAATAATTGAATAGTATTCCCCTGTGAAACAAAAGATGAAAAAACAAAAATAATATTCTGCATGATCACAGATTTGGCTAAAATCTACAAGTCATTTGATTGAAAAACAGGATGCTGACTGTAAATAAGACAAATGACTGCTTCAATGTAAAGAGGCCCTTATCTTTCCTGGGCACAATTTATCACTTTCTGACACAACCACCATTACTTTAATGGATTACTATTGTGAAGTAATTGTTGCTTTGGAACGGCTCTCCTGCTGTTCTTCTCTTGCAGGAACAGACGGAGCAGTTAGCAATGAGGTGAATGTTATTTTTCTCCCCTCCAACCTGCCGCCGTTGGTTGTCAGATTCATTCACAAGATCACAGGATAAAGGAACAGAAGTAGGCCATTCGGCCAAAAAAATCTACTCTGCCCCGAGCTAAACCATTTTCCCATCTAGTTCCAATTTCCATCCTTTTCCCCCATATCCCTTGATGCCTTGACTAATTAGATATCTATTAATTTCCTCCTAAATCCCTTCACACCTGTACGTGGGAACACATTCCATAAATCCATGACCCTCTGGCTAAAGAAATTTCTCCTCATCCCGGTTTTAAGTGGGTTCCCTTCAATTCTGTGCTATCTTGTCCTGGACTTGCACACCAAGAGAAACAACTTACTCACATCTACTCTGCCCAATCCTTTCAGCATTCAAAATGTTTCTATGAGATCCCCTCTCATTCTTCTATACTCCAGTGAATACAGTCCAAGAACCAATAAACACTCCTCATATGTTAGCCCTTGAATTCCAGGAATCATCCTCATAAATCTTCTCTGAATTCTCTCTGACATCAGTACACCCCTTCTAAGGGGCCTAAAACTGCACACAGGTCTCACCAGTGCCCCTCAGAGCCTCATCCACACTGCCTTACCCTTGTACACTATTCCTCTTGAAAAGAATCCCGGCATAGCATTCGCTTTCCTAAATGCCGATCCAACCTGGTGGTCCAAGTGAACATTTCACCTGCACCTCAGTGGCACCTGCTTGAGAAAAGGCTCAGAGCTGCAAAACAGCAAAAATATATTTTCCCCCAAACCAAACATTTTTTTAAAAACTGGTTTTGATTAGGTTCAGGACAATTGTAGTCTGATCTTAGCTTCCAATGATGTTAAGGAAGGGTGGAAATTATGAAAATGGCTCTTGGTCTATAAACCTCACCATTCCTTGAAGTTTAGGTTTAGAATTCAATCCATCTTGCCACTGTATCTATCTAATACTTTGTCCATTTTAATTTTGTACCCTTCTACCCATGTACTCTACGAGTTTAACTATTGAATTATTACCAAAAATGTTTAACGTATTGCACAGACAATGCTGCAGTTCTATTAAGTACAGAAGATTAAGTAATAATCTAACTGGTGTGTGTGAAATAGTTAATGGATATGTCAAGGTGGATAACAGGAAACCTTTCCTCTGGAGTAGGAGCCCAAACCAGGAACACAGTACTATAGCCTGAGCTTGACCACTTTAGATGATTTTGTGAAGATCCCATTGTTGGAGATTTGTGTGCAGACTGATTTTGAGAAGCAACAGGGTAAATGAGCTGAATTTGTTTCAAACTCAAGGTTAATTAGCAGTGACCATTCGTCTGTCTGCCAAACCAAGTGCAAAATTCTTGATAGCCAGGCAAACAGCCATTATTTTCCCATCTTCATATCTCTAATAATATTTGATTTTGATTTAATTGAGATTTTTAGCCCCCTTCTAGGCCAAGTATCTATGCCACCCAAATACACCCATGTGACCAATGACCCTCCTAATCCCATACGTCTTTGGAAGGCGGGAGGATATCAGAGCACCCAGAAGAAACCCACACTGTCAAAGGGAGAATGTACAAACTTCTCAAGACCTTGGTGGATTGGAACCGGGGCCACTGGCTCTGTAAAAGCATAGCCCAGGTCTCTCACAATGGGACCTTCCACTCTCCCTGCAAGAAGCTGGAAATTGTCAAGGGACTGCTACAGAAAAGGAGAAATCCTTGCACCTCCATTGCACTCTTAGGTGAACTAGGGTTGCGCCTGGTCACCTTTGGTTGATCGTGCTAAGCACGCATTGTAATAAAATTGCAGATGAAATGTTGGAATCTGCTTCTGAATCTCACCCCCTTTAATAGCAATGGGACAGACATCAAAATGAATGGGGAAATGTGAGGGATCCACTACTGAACCCCCATTTACTCATCCAATAACTTCCACCCCGATTAATATTTTAATGGGTCAAATTCAGTTTTTGCCCTAAAATCCTAACATCCCACCTCACCTTGGGAGCAAGCAATTCACAACATGGGATAAAAACGTTGAAGTAGCTGCATATCAATTCAATGGCCAATAAATAGACTAAGAGAGCCCTCTGGAGGGAAGTCAATGCAAGAACCTTTCAGATCTGTGGTATTTCTCTCTTCATTAAAACAAAGGCTATTTATTGCCCTTTGTGTGAAAATTTACCCCCTAGTCTTTTTCTTCACCAGTCAATATAGATATGCATCTCTTATTAGTTAGACATTGAAATCCATTCCCAAGCAAGCTAAATGCCTCAAGCAGCTATACTCACTGGAGCTTAAAATCATTTGTTCATGTTAGCAAACTGTCTTGGGAGTGCCTACGGGTAAAGAAAGCACCTGTGTAATGTCAACATGGTCAAAATTCAGTTCAGCTCGGTGGTGAGGGAGAAATGGCTAAATAGGAATTTTGAACACCGTGGCTAAATCCAATGTGAAGCCTGCAGATAATTTTAAATGCATTTTATCATTCATCTCATGTCCTATTTTGATTGATCTGGATTGATTGAACCTGGCTGGCCCCATGATATTTGGGTTTCCAGGTTGCTTGATCCAAATTGATTTGCTGACAGCAACAAGATTAAGTTCTGGAAAAGCAGGCTTTTAGTCAGCATGGTCCTCAAACACCTTCCATCCTTGGATACAGAATTCTTTAGGCGTCTATTGTAACAGAATATTGGAATATTTTGGGGTGATAAATTGGGAAAAGTTAGAGTAGGTTACATACATATACACTTTAAAACAGATCTTATTTGAAATACTGGAGAATTCATATCCAGAGTGACTTTGCAGAAGTTGTGAAGAATGCCTGTGGAGATTTCACAAGTTGGTGTTAATTGAATTGACATTATGGAATGAATAGACTATTGTCTTTAAAACAACAGCAAGAAATATACTGTCTCTTGATAGCTTTTTGCAAGGCTTTTGAAGAGTTCACAGAAAAGTCACTGATGGGTTCTTGTTTACCTAAAAACAACAGATGAACCAGAAGACTGATTTCTATTGTTTGATGGAGAAGGTCAGGTGTTTTTGCAAGCAGTATGTGTGGGAGTGAGAGAGAGAGGGAGAAGGGTCAAGCAAGTGGTCTAAGTCAATATGAGAGAGAGAGAGAGAGAGAGAGAGAGAGAGAGAGAGAGAGAGAGAGAAGCTTGCTGGAACTGAAGCAGAAGCTCCAGAGTGGTGGATGGCTGGAAGTGCAATCTGTTTCTCTTGGAATAAGGGGAACAGAAAGGAAGAGATTATTATCTGGAGAACCTTGATGGGGCAAGTTTCATCAGCAAGACATGGAGGTGACTAATGGTAGTGCCTCAGTTGTGGAAATCCTGAAACAACACATCTCTCTCTCTCTCTGCAAAACCTACAAGAACCTTCCTGAGCGGTAAACATTTACCTTTCGAGCATCAAAGCCTGGTAAACTTTATACACGTTAAATTCTGTGCACAGTGTAAGAATTGCCTGCACCCAGTGAACTTGGAAGAATGAGAAGTGAGATTGGACTGTGAACCAAAGAACTTTCCTAAATTTACACACACATTACATACACATGTGCTTAGAATTAGAAGGAGGTAAAGTAAGTTAAAAATAGAGATAAGTTAAAGTTTGATTCTGTTTTCATGGTTAAAGATAATTAAAAGCAAATTTTGTTTAAGTAACCATTTGTCATCGTGAATATCTATTGCTCCTGTGTTTTGGGGTCCTTTGGGCTCGTAACACTATCTGTCAGATTTCAACACTGATCTGATTTCCCTCATTTTATCATTTACTTCCAAACTCATTCCACTGTTCCATCTCTCCCTGCTCCTTAATATCCACCAGTGACAAGTTTTCCATCACAACGGTGATCTGCCCTTTGACTCTACTCTGTCTCCTTTTGCAACTTAATAAACTGCTTCAGAATCACTTAAGGCTTTTACAGGTGCATTCTATGCTAAAGAATGCACCTGAAGAAGCAGAAGTGGCCCTTTAAATTGCCATTCAGGTGGCAGCATTTATAGCGCAATGCTGGCCAGGATGCTGCAGGATGCAGCTCTGAGCACACTCTCACTCCTACCTAGTATCAGCTGTGATCAGCAGCCTGACCCTTTAACATCCGCTTTCAGCCAGCTGCATTCAGGTGACTGGGGGAGCCACTGAGCTGAGCTGATTATCCCTCTCAGATGAGGGTTACGTAGCTCGGCAAGAGCCCCTCCTGCACATTCGGGTGGCCTCAAAACAGCCGTATATTGCCTAAACATGCGGCTTAACATGTGGGGGAATTGGCCACCTGAAAGTGGCTTTAGAAACATGTTCTCTGGTATCTTGAGTGCCTCAGTGGCTGCAATTGATAAATACACATTTTTTTTCAGAATTTACCAAATTGCTCCAGTTTTGTGCATCTTTTCTCAAGAATCTGTAAATTTCCCAATGAACCTTGTTTATAACAAAATGCAATTTCATTGACAGTTTGACTAAGCAATCAGCATGTTTATGAACATTAGTGCAGATTTGTTAATTTGACTGACACTCCATTAAGCTTTCCAAAAATCTCAACAGCTGTGTTGTAACCATAGTGATATTTTGATGAAATGATTACAGATTCTTCAGCAGAATCAAGTGTCACTGCATTCAGTAACTAACAGTTCAGCAATTAAAGGAAAGCAAATGATTGCAGATACTCAGTATCAAAAACAATACCAGAAAGCGTTGCATTTAGTCAGGCAGTGACTGTGGAGAGAGAAAAAAAAGCTAACATTTCAGGCCAAAATGTTCTTTTTCAAAGTTAGAAAACTTTTTAAATTGCAGAGAAGCGGGGGGAGTCAAATAAAGACCAGATAAAGACTATACAACAAGCTATAATCCACAAAGACTTCCACAGAGCCAAACTGGCTGAGGCTGCAGCAACTCTGAGTGAGGCCTCGGGAGGCCGGCTCAGGCTTATATCCCGGAGGGTGATTGACACCCGACTGGGTGGGCCTTGATCCATTCAGGCCGACTGATTGACAGCCGGCCAGGTGTTGTCCTGGCTCCTTATACTCCTGCAGGGACAGAGGTTGCCCCTGCAGTAGGCCGGTGGTGTACCACCACATTCACCCCCTTCTTTAAAATTGTCCTGGGCGGGCCAGTAACAAGGAATCCCACCCACTATGTACATACAATATTTATAGGTTGAGACGATTCGGCGGCCGCAGGGGTCTCTGTGACCGTCGTAGGACTGGCTCCTGATCACTGGTCAGAGGAGAAGCTGGCGGCAGGGTTGTGTGTGGCTGGTGTGGTGCCGAGCGGAGGGGTGGCCAGGGTCGATGTTTGCAGGTCGTATTGGATGGGTGGGGGGCAGGTTCGTCTCCTAAGGCTGAAGTGGGCCCCTGGTGGTCAAGGAGGCCCTGCTGCCTGGGGACGGGGATGTATGCCCGATCAGCGTCGTCCTGGGTTGGAGGGTGGCGTGGTGGGTGCTCCTGCTGGTGCCAGGTCCCTGGTTGAGATGTTGTTCTCCCTGACACTGCCGAACCTAACGTAAGCGTAGTTATGGTTTGCATGAAGGAGGAAAACCTGCTCTACCAGGGCTTCGGCCTTGTGTATTCATACACGCTGATGCAGAAGCACCGGTCCCGGGGATGTGAGCCATGTTGGGAGTGACATTCCAGTCACTGACCTTCTGGGGAACGAGAACAAATGTTCATGAGGGGTCTCGTTTGTAGCCGTGCACAACAGTGACTGAATGGCATGGAGAGCCTCGGCAGGACGTCCTGCCAGTACTCAATGGCCCACCCTTTTGACCTGAGAGCCAGGAGGGCTGCCTTTCAGACCACCCCATTCTCATGTTCCACTTGCCCGTTGCCTCTCGGGTTATAGCTTGTCGTGCGACTGGTCACGATGCCCCTCGCCATCAGGTACTGACGCAGCTCGTTGCTCATGAAGCTAGACCCCCAGTCACTGTGAATGAAGGCGAGGTAGCCAAACATGGTGAAAATCTGCCCCAAGTCCCTGATGACGGTGGCCATGGAGGTGTCCGGACAAGGGATAGCGAAAGGGAAGCGTGAGTACTCATCCACTATCGTGCGGAAGTAGACATTTCGGTTCGTGGAAGGCAGGGGCCCTTTGAAGTCCATGCCGAGACACTCGAAAGGCCAAGTAGCCTTTACAACGTGGGCCAGGGGGGGTGGAAGAGGCGGGGTTTACACTCCGCACAGACCCGACAGGCCTCGGTCATGTCCCTAACGTCCCTGATGGTGTATTGCAGATTTTGGGACTTAATGAAGTGGTACAACCAGGTGACGCCTGGATGGCAGAGGGACTCATGCAATGCCTGCAACCCATCGTCATGCATAGACGCACAGGTGCGAGAGAAGCATCAGGGGAGTTGTTAAACTTCCCGGGGCAGTACTGCATGTCGTAGCTGTAGGTTGCCAACTCGACTCTCCAGCGCAGGATTGTGTCGTTCTTGATCTTGCTCTTGTGGGTAGTTTTAAACGTGAACACCACAGGCCACTGTTCTGCCGGCCAGGTAGTGGTGCCAGTGGCGGACCGCTTCCACAATTGCCTGGGCGTCCTTTTCAATGGCGGAGTGCCCTAGCTCAGAGCCGCGGAGGGTCCTGGAGAAGGCGACAACGGGGCGCCTCGCTTGGTTGAGGGTAGCAGTGAGGGCCACCTCAGAGGCATCGCTCTCTACCTGGAAGGGGGAGTCCTCATCCAAAGCCTGCATCGTTGCATCTGTGATGTCTTGCCTGATGTGGGTGAAGGGTGCCTGCACCTCAGGTGGGAGGGGAAAAGTTGTGGCTTGGGCCAGTGGCCGGACCTTGTCCGAGAAGCAAAGAACCCACTGCGAGTAATAAGAGAACAGGCCCAGGCACCTGCAGAGAGCCTTTAGCATGAAGGGTGGGGAGGGAGGGGTAACTCCATTAATGGGCGCATTAATCCTTTCCGGATCTGGGCCGACAACTCCATGGGCCACAATGTACCCCAGGATGGAGAGGCAGGTGGTGCTGAACACACACTGTTGTGAGTGAGGTTCAGCTCCGCGGCCGTCTGGAGGAATTTTTCCAGGTTAGCCTCGTGGTCCTGCTGGTCACGGCCGCAGATAGTGATGTAATCCAGATATGGGAACATCGCCTTCAACTTGTGCCGGTCTACCATGTGATCGATCTCCCGCTGGAAGATGGAGACCCCGTTCGTGACCCCAAAAGGAATCCGGCGGAACTGATACAGGCGCCCATCCACCTCAAAGGTGGTGTAGGGCTTGTCCTTTGGGTGGATAGGGATTTGGTGATACACCAACTTCAGGCCAATCATGGAGAAAATCCGGTAGCGGGCTATCACATTGACCATGTCGGCAATCCTCAGCAGGGGGGTAGGCATCCAGCTGGGTGTACCGATTAATGGTCTGGCTGTAATCCACGACCATCCTTGGCTTACTTCCCCCGTTTGACCACCAGGACTTGGGCTTTCCAAGGGCTGTTACTGGGCTCTAAAACACCTTCTGCCAGGAGTTGCTGCACCTCCGCCTTGATGAAGTCCCCGTCTGCAGCTTGCAGCCTAGCGCAAGATGTGGAAAGAGCGCCGGTGGGGTGATGCGCAGTGTGGAGAGGCCGCAGGTTGGCCAGGGCTGGTAGGTTGGCATGCTGTGCAATGTGAGTGGAGGTTGGGGCCCCCTCAAAGGCAAGGGTGACACTCTGCAGGTGGCACTGGAAATCCAGGCCCAGGAGGAGTGGTGCGCAGAGTTTGGGCATAACCAGGAGCCTGAATCATCTGTAAGTCTCCCCTCCCACCGTTATATTGATTGAGCAGCACCCGAGGGTATCAACAGTCTTATCCTTGGTGGCAAAGGTGATCGAGCAGGTGGTGGGGTAGAACTTTAACCTTAAGGAGTGGGCCACACTCGGGTGAATGAAGCTCTCGGTGCTACCACTGTCCAACAGGCACCTTGTTACCTGCCCGTTGACTCACACGTCCATCATTGAGCGCCTGAGATCATGGGGGATGTCCCTGGTCAGCATGGTGGTGGTCAGGACTGTCTCGGAGTCGTCACTATCTGGAGGGATGGGAAGCATCGATAGGGCGGCCTGGTCATCGCCTGTATTGACCACATCGACATCGGTCGTGAGGTGCAGCATGTGGTAGCCAATTGCCTCCGGAGGCATGGGGAGCGTCGGTAGGGTGGCCTGGTCATTGCATGCATTGACCATGTCATTCTCAATGTCGTCGGGGGCCCTCCGTGTCAGGAGCTGCCAGACCCAAGATGGTGGTGGCGGCACATGGGGGGCTGCTGCATGGCTGACCTCCTTCCCCAGCCATGTCCGCTGCACCGGGGAATTGATGTCCTCATGGCCGGCGACAGTGATATTGTTACCTCAGCCAGAAGTGATAGCACGCCGTGAGCCAGAAGTGACATCACTGTAGTTCTTAGTGAGCGGGGCCAGCAAGGGCAGGGGCTGGTGCAGATGTTTGGGGCATACGCTGTGACGGTTGCTAGCGGGGCCGGGTGCTGCGCAGTCGAAGTTGGGGAAGGGGAAAGTCGTTGCGGGGACAATGGCGCCACCCAGCACGCACACGTGGGGGGTCTGCAGGGGAGGTTATAGAGGGCTGCTGAGTGGCTGGCAGGTTTAGAGAGGCACACTTTTGCAAAGTGGCCTTTCTTGCCGCACCGGGAACAATACTGGTTCCTAGCTGGGCAGTTTTGGCGTGATCGTCGATCTGACCCACACCAGGACCCACATTACTTACAGGGGTGCCAGGCGCCTGCTGTAGCGATGTTCTCCTCCTCAGCTTGGACTGGGGCTGCAGCTGCAGTGTGAGAGGGCCATGAGGGAGCCTGGGGGAACCTGGAATCAAAGGCTTCGATGAGCAGGGCTGCTGCTTCCAGGGCTTGGACCACTTCCACAGTCCTGGTTAGGGCATAGATGTTGTCTTCCAGCAGCTTCTGCTGGACAGCCCTCGGGCGGAGGTGTCACGGATCAGCCTCTCGACCTCCTCTACACCTACCCCGGGTTCAACCAGACACGGTCGGGCCAACTCTCGCAAGTGTCCCAGGTAAGACTCAGACGTCTCCCCGGGTTGCTGGGCTTGGGTGTTGAGGAGGTACCTTGCACAGACCACATTCATGGAGGGGGCTTGTACAAGTTCTTGAGAGTGTCCATTGCATTCTTGTACGTGGAGCAGCCTTTGCTTACCTGGAAGGCATGGGGACCCAGCTTTGACCGGAGTAGGACCAACCTCTTCCAATCAGAGTCCAGGATGTCGCCCTCATGTGCCTCGATGATTGCCTCGACCGCATGCTGCCAGATCTCGAAACATGTCTGGGCTTCGGGGTGGCGTGGGTCAACCTCGAGGCTCCCTGCACACAGGAGTTTTTCCATAGCCGCCATGAGATAATTGTGTGGATTAAATTGTGGTGCACTGTTAGCCAGAATCAAACACACACAAAGATAAAGACTGTACAACAGACTTTAATCCACAAAGACTTCCACAGAGCCAGGCTGGCTATGGCTGCAGCAACTCAGTGTGAGGCCTCGGGAGGCCGCCGCAGGCTTATGTCCCAGAGAGTGATTGACACCCGACCGGGTGGGGCTTGATCCATTCAGGCCAACTGATTGACAGCCGGCCACCCCTTGCAGTAGGCCAGTGGTGTACCACCACATGAAAGCATAAGAAATATGCATGATAAGGTAGAGACCAAGAAAAACAGAATGACACAAGTGGTGTTGTTCAACCAGGAGGCTGATAATGATATGATAATGAGCTTATAATCATATACATTATGCAATGTACATTCAACTTCTTACCTACAACCAGTACAGCACAGAAAAAGGTACCTTCAGCCCTTCTAGTCTGTGCCAAGCCATTTTTTTTTATTCTAGTCCCACTGACCTGCACTCACTCCATAGCCCTCCATACCTCTCCTATCCATGCACCTATCCAAATTCTTCTTAAATGTTAAAATTGAGCTCGCATTGGCCACTTCAGCTGGCAGCTCGTTCCACACTCCCCACCACTCTGTGTGTGAAGAAGTTCACCCTCATATTCCCCCTAAACTTTTCCCCTTTCACTCTTAACCCACGTCCTCTGGTTTGCATCTCACCTACCCTCAGTGGAAATCCTATTCATATTCAGGAGTGAATGGAGATGGTATGCTTACAAACACACATTTCACACAAGAAAAAAAATAATCAAGATAGGTGGATAATAAATATTCAGTTACCTTTGTGCATGAAAAGATAGTGGTGAATATAATAGTGCAGACAGGTCTTATGTGGTGCCAAAGCAGTTTATGATCAGTGCAGCCAGGGGAGGTTCAAGACCTGATAGTCATTGGGGGGAAAAACTGTTCCCAAACCTAGGGGTGCTGGTGATGGACATCCTTTACATTGAAGGAGAAGAAAAAATGGCGACACTGCCAGAGCTGTTGAAATGGCGGCACTGACGCTAGTGCGGACCCGCAAAGAGCGTCTACAAGGGGAAGCAGTGAACTGGAGTGGGACACCAGAAAATGGGGAGGAGATGAACCTCGGGACAGTGACCATGACAGCAGACTAGCGAGGAGCTTTGAGGCTGAAGAACACGCAGGTTGTTGATGACTCGAAACAAGGAACCCATGCAGGCTGCAGTTGTGGCATTAACAGTCTAATTAGTTTAGATTGGTACTGATTTTTTTAAAAAGTCAAACATTAACACATTAACTAATTAACCAAAATATTAACACAAAACTACAACTTGGTTAATGCCTATGGTGCAACAGTGAAGGGGACCTCGGATGCAATAACAGCCAAAGATGAAATTCCATAACCCTGACCAAGGACAGCAGAGAATCTGAAATGTGGGTTGTCCTGGTAACAGCAATCTGACGACAAATTTCTGAAAATTTGGTTTCTCTCTAGAGTGTCCAGAATATTGTGCATCATATAGATGGACATTACATAGCTTAATGCTGATGGGATCCTACTTGCTGCCAGGGAGGGGACTGTTTTAAGATTGGTTAATGTCAGATAGCATTGGAGAGTTTAAGCCAGAGATCCTCTGTGGAGGTGATACACATCCCATAGGCCTGTGTATCAAATAAAGGGTTATTGGCTAAAGAAATGTTGAACCCTTCATTCCTCAGGAGAGTAAACTGCTGAGTTAGATCTCACCCCAGAATCTGGATCAAGGATTGACACTGATTCTCCACACTGGTGACTGTGATCAAGGGAATACCAGGGTGTGGACTGCTGGAATTGGCTCGAGACTGGCTGAAGGGTACCAGGGATTGGAACCAGGATGCAAGAGACTGCTTCCTGATCATGTCAGAGGTGTACATCTGGGGTCTGGGTTGCTGATGGCTTGGGCTAAAGGCTGCAGGAGCTCTGGAGGTGAATCCATCAACACACAGTGACTCAGGGAGGTGGTGGTGGGGGTGGCGGGGGGGACTCTCTTTTGCTTCTCTTTCTCTGACTGTAAGGGGCGCTGTACAAATTTGGCTGATGGCGAATCTTTGTCTGCCTTATGGTCAACTAAAGGAAATTTGTGTAATGTTACACTTTATGTTACATGATAGCAAAAAAAATCTTGAATAAATGAGATAGAAGCACAAGCAGTTGAAGAAATTAACCAGATTGAGCCCCAGTGGGAGAAAAAAAAATTGTCAATGTTTCAGGCCACAACCCTTCATCAAGGCTGAGAGTACAGAGGGGTGATACCAAGTATCAAGAAGACAGAGAGAGTGGGAGGGGAGGGGTGGGGCAGGGTTTGTAGGCAACTGGTGATGGAAGATGGTCAGAGGCAGTTGACGAAGTGCCAGACAAAGGGAGAGAATGACAAGAGAAGCAAAGAGGGCAGGTGGAAGGTGGGAAACCTTTTCCACTTTGGTTCCATTCTCTTCCACCCACATTTTTCCTACTTCACTCTCTTCTTCCCTCCATCTGCCCCTCATTCTACCAATATTGTCCCTTTCTCCAGATTCCATCACTGACAGCATTTGTCTCCACTTACCACCCCTCCCCCACTTACCACCCCTCCCCCACTTACCACCCCTCCCCCACTTACCACCCCTCCCCCACTTACCACCCCTCCCCCACTTACCACCCCTCCCCCACTTACCACCCCTCCCCCACTTACCACCCCTCCCCCACTTACCACCCCTCCCCCACTTACCACCCCTCCCCCACTTACCACCCCTCCCCCACTTACCACCCCTCCCCCACTTACCACCCCTCCCCCACTTACCACCCCTCCCCCACTTACCACCCCTCCCCCACTTACCACCCCTCCCCCACTTACCACCCCTCCCCCACTTACCACCCCTCCCCCACTTACCACCCCTCCCCCACTTACCACCCCTCCCCCACTTACCACCCCTCCCCCACTTACCACCCCTCCCCCACTTACCACCCCTCCCCCACTTACCACCCCTCCCCCACTTACCACCCCTCCCCCACTTACCACCCCTCCCCCACTTACCACCCCTCCCCCACTTACCACCCCTCCCCCACTTACCACCCCTCCCCCACTTACCACCCCTCCCCCACTTACCACCCCTCCCCCACTTACCACCCCTCCCCCACTTACCACCCCTCCCCCACTTACCACCCCTCCCCCACTTACCACCCCTCCCCCACTTACCACCCCTCCCCCACTTACCACCCCTCCCCCACTTACCACCCCTCCCCCACTTACCACCCCTCCCCCACTTACCACCCCTCCCCCACTTACCACCCCTCCCCCACTTACCACCCCTCCCCCACTTACCACCCCTCCCCCACCCTGTCTGACCTCATCTTCCTCCGCCTGACCCCTCTGATAGCTTGGTGCATATACTAACTAACCTCTGTGTAAAAGGCTCCCTCAAATCCCTTTTAAATCTTTCCTCTTCACCTTAAATCTGTACCCTCTAATTTTAGATTCTCATACCCATGGAAAAAGATTATTACTATATTTCTTATTTATGCCACTTTGATTTTAGAAACTTCTATGATTGACCCTCAAATTCTTACACTCCAGGAGCCTATTCAGTATCTCCAGTCCTAGCAACATTCTCATGAATCATTTCCACAGCTTTTGTGACTTCATATCTCTCCTGTCACTAGGTGGCCAGAATTGTACACAAACTCCAAGTAAGGTCTCAATGACATCTTGTACAGGAGTCGATCAACTTCCCTGCTCCAGTACTCAATGCCCTAACTGATGAAGGCAAGCATGTCTTCTTCATCACCCTATCTGTGTGGGGCCACTCTCAATGGAATATGTAGATGAAGCCACATGTCTCTCTTTTCTACAGCACCCTCTAGGTCTCTACTTTTCACTGTGGAAATCCTGCACTGGTTTAACTTATCAAAATAACTCACCTATTATATAGTGCCCATTATATCTCTCTCTCACACACATAGCTCCATAGTGCTGTTCAACTAATAAAGTCCTTTTTGAAGTGTAATTACTTATGTTATGCAAGAAATGTAGTAAAGTTTAACATCAACTTCTTCACACAGAGTAGGAGGAATGTGGAACAAGCTGCCAGCAGAAGTGGTCAATTTTAAGAAAAATTGGATCAGGTACACGGAAAGGAGGGGTACGGTGGGAGATGGACTGGATGCAGGTCAGTGGGACTAGGCAGAATAATAGTGCGGCATAGACTAGAAGGGCTGAAGGGCCTGTTCCAATGGTTCCAAGTAATTAAATAAATAGGGAATTAAACGATAGCATTGGTAATGATGACCTAGAATTATCAGATGGTGGGAAAACTTCTGTAGCTCGCAAATACTCATTGAGAGAATGGAATCTGCCATCTTTGCCTGGCTCCATCTTCATCAGGACTCCAGTCCAAACATAATCAATTCTTCGTTTTTGCAATTTAACAACAATGACAATTGGATAGTTAATGCCAATTTATTACTGGTATCTACATCAATTAAAATAAAGAATAAAAATAATAGTTCTTCAATTGCTTTTAATGCTGGAATATTAGGAACAGTCACATCCAGACCAATGATTCCAGCATTTTACCCCACCTTATTGTGCCAGAACAGGACATGTACTCATAACCTTTTGACTCCAGACCAAAGTGTTCCCATTGAAAGAAGAGTACCCTTAAGAACCACATCAATGAAGTTTCCATCCAGGAGGTTTAAAAAAAAAGCAATGGCCCCCATTGGATAAAGAGTAGGTTTTTAACTCTTAAATAAACCTCTCAATCAACATTAGCAAATAGAGATCAGTTCTGAATATCAGAGAATTCTATTTCAATGTATTGGATCTGAAACTGACCATACAAAATGCTAAGAATAACATGACATTAAAAACAAAGTGAAAATGACAGCAAAGATTTGACAAACAATCCTCTTTCTTTTCAGCAGATGTAATGTAACCTTGCCAATGTTGTTATCAACTCCTAGTTATTTATTCCACAGTATAGAAGTCATGGAGCACCATTACTTTCAGTTTAAACTGCTCAACTGACTGCCTTCTCCACAGGACCAGGTCATGAACTAGATCGATGATTCAGTTGCTATAACAACTTTGCCGCTTGGTCACTGTGAACACAAAGACTGACACGCAGATAATTCTGCCCTGCAGTTTGAACCGCAAAAACACACGAGAGCACTGTATTTTTACAGATGTTGATTCTTCCTCATCGAGTGGCTGCAACAAATAAAAACTTTGTTGGCAGGTGATGAAGTTAATGCATTAATACTCGTGTGCTCTATTTCATACCTGCCTGAAATGCTTACTTAAAAATTACAAGGTTTTTTTTAAATTTAGACATAGACCACAGTAACAGACCCTTTTTGGTCCACAAGCCCATTCTGCCCAATTACTCCCAAATGGCCGACAACTCCGGTACATTTTGAACAGTGAGAGGAAACCAGAGAACCCAGAGGAACCCACACAGACACAGGGAGAACGTGCAAACTCCTTACAGTCAACGCCAGATTCGAACCCCGGTTGCTGGCGCTGTAACAGTGTTGCACTAACTGCTCAGTTGTCACTAAGTTATAGTGTTCTTAAAATGATTATTTTTTAGAAATTTAAAAACTAAAGCATCAAGCAAAGAGAAAAAAATGTGAACCATGCAACTATTCCTATAATCCCTTGCGAGAACAGGACCCGCATTTCTTGATCACTGAGAAGAGGGAAAGCAGGGGATGATGGAGCAGGTGGTGATATATCTCAGTATTGCTTTAATTTTCTTATAACTTTAGATTTCTACCAGTGTTTGTGGGAGCTCAAATGGTTTTTGCCATATGATATTAACATAAATATTCCCTCACTTACAGCTGCTGAGTTTGATCAGAAATAGTAACTTCATTCGAGTTTATCTTCTCAAAGGAAGGAATCAAACCACTTAATGACTGAGCTAATTGTGAATGTGCCAAGATTCAAACCACCAGCCCACAGTTCTGCATGACTCCAGATCACAGCAGGGTCGTCTGGGGGTCATTCATCAAGTACTGTTATCTTTTATGATTTAGCGTCTGATGTCAAAAATGTAGGGAGGCTTTGAACAAATCTCAAATCCATCTGTCTGCCCTTGATGGCAGGGTATGGTTTTGCACAATTATCAGTTTGTCAGTTTAGCAATCAAAGTGAACAACATAGCCCTATACTGACTTCTGGGTGGGTGGAAGTGAGATACCCTTTCTTCACACTGCATTTCATACTCATATTCAGAAAACTTGTTTGTTTCTGTGCCAGCTAAATTTTTTTTAATGTTTCACACCCAGCATCTGCAAGTCCTCAGCAGAGAGTAAGCAAATACAGAGAGAATCATTGATAATTTTAAGTACCAGTCCATGCCAAACGATAAACACATCCCGTGATATCAGGCCAATTTCAATTTTGTTTTGTACATGATCAAACAGACCTGAGTTTAATTCACTTGGTCACCTCACTAGAGATTCCAGAGATGAATGTCAACTCTTCCAGTCCTTTGTACTTGACTGTATACTCTCATTAAATTTGTCCTTATATGAGAATATAGATTTCTAAATATACACACATGTAATAAATTATTGAAAGCTGAGTGGGGACAAGAGCACACGTCTCTTCAAAATGTTAACGAGAATGCTGGGCTGACACCCAAGTGCTGGGTTTAATTTTGAATGTCTGTATTGTAATACAGATGGAGGACCAAAAAGATTCACAAGGCTGAACTGAGACTATATCTTTGCTGCAAAACAATAAGACATAAAACATACCATATTATCGTTTACAGCACAGAAACAGGCCATGTCGGCCCTTCAAGTCCGTACCGGTTCACTTGAACAACTCAACTAGCTCCTCCGCAACCTAGCTCACTAAGTTTTGACCATCAAGCAACCATTTATCTTAATCCCATTTTCTTCTTTCCAAATCCCCTCAGATTCACCACATGAGGCAATTTATAGCAGACATTTAACCAATCAACCTGCACTGCTTTTGGCTGTTGGGAAAATAAACCTTGAGCACCGAATGGAAATGAGTGCAGTCATGGGGAAAACATGAAAATGCCATCCAGACAGCTCCAGAGGTCATGGTTCAAGCTGGACTACTAGAGATGTGTGGCACAAACTCTAACTACCTCAGCTACCCTGCAACCCCTTCTATAATCTGCAACTCCAGAATAATTTATATCAACAACTGTTTCTGGTCCCAACTTTAATAAGTTGGTTTCTCTCTCCATAGATGTGGCCAATCCTGCTGAATATATCGAGGATTGTCTCTTTTCCTATTCATTTCCACCATTCTCACTATTTTTCTTTTGTATAGAAATGTTTCCACTTGTGGAGAAGATCAAAAATAAGAATTCATAAATGCAAGAGTATCCCCTCGGGTATTCAAGTAAAACATCTTTACGCTATGAATATACAGCATCCAACCACAATAACTTGTTGGAAGAATTAAAGTAAATCACAGTTTTACATCATTTCTACTTACAGTCCATGGTTTCAATATACATTCCTCATATCATGCAAGTCCTAGGCCATTCTGATTGTTGGAACTGCTTCAATGCTGTGAGAAAGGAAAACACTCCCATATAGCTCTCTGCCGATCCAGAGTTGCTGACTTTAGATTTGACCAATCAATTGTAGTTGGGTTTATTTGCATCATGGGTGAATTTCCTGGTGGCCATCTTTTACATGTTCTGACAGATGAGCCGTCCTCCTGATTATCCATTCTCTTCAAACAGTGTGGCCCAGGTGAGATATCTGTCTCTTTAACAATGATCTGACCTTCTGCATTGGCTCCCACCAAGATGGCTGGGGGTGGGGGGGGGGGGGGGGGAAGAAAGGAAGAAAGGAGAAGGGAAAGAATCTAGTTGTCTTTTATGGATAACAGATTAAGCACCCTGTAGACCTGATACCCTTCAGGGGACTACACCTGAGCCCAGAGAAAATGAACCTATACAAAATCACTGCACTGGTTCCCTCATTAACATATTCAATAGCTTTTGGTCTGCTTGAGGAAGCCGCAGAGAATGGCATAGAAACTCCAAATGTCAGGCCTCATTGTAATATTCTTTGGAAGGGATATACAGCTTCAATACAAATTAATTCCACTTATTTGTTTCACACTCCAAAAGGCAGGGGGGTAATTTCACTCCAGTCTGCAGGGACGTCAAGTAGAATCCTTATGGCTCAGCTTCAATGGTCAATGACATGCACTTTCTAACTGAACATTGGTCAGCTTAATCCAAGACATTCAAATAGATCTCCCTAGTTTGAGCCCAAGGACTGTTAATTAGAATGGGAGTATAACTATGAAGACAAATAGCTTTTACTCCATATTTATAATCAAAGAGGAAACAGTAATGCTGAAAAATTGAGAAGAAAATAGTCTGGTGAGCTGTAAGAAAAATATATTGAACCATTTTCATCAGACTCCCAGTATTGAGCACCCATTTCCTTGTAACCTCTGGACAACGTTCAAAAGAAGGGAGTAAAATAATGGAAACAAATAGCATAGTTGAGGTATATAACCCCAGAATACAAAAAGATATAATGGAGATAAAAATGAACTCTATCCAAGAACTTGCCCATCCAGTAGTGAAGATTTAAACTGCACTTAATCACTTGCAGTTGACTTAAATTAGTTTCTAAATTCCTGGCCTTAACATTTGATCACTTACAGCTGACTTCAACCTATTTTGTTCTCCTGGCTTCCTTAGTTAAATTTGTGTTTAAATTGGATCAACACAAATCCAACTTAAATAAGGAGGAAAACTTAACTTGGGAGATAATGTTGCTTTAGCAGTGGTTCTCAACCTTTTTCTTTCCACTTACTTACCACTTTAAGTATTCCCTATGTCATAGGTGCTCTGTGATTAGTAAAGGATTGCTTCAGGTGGTACGTGGATGGAAAGAAAAAGTTGAAATCCACTGTTTTAATTGTACCTAATTGACTCGTTATGTGCACAGTTTCATAACTCTAAAGGAAATGGCTCAATGACCATTTTTCTCAAGCAAAATATTTCACTAAATTAGGTCAAGAGCAGTGATTCTCAACCTTCCCTTCCCACTCACATACCACCTGATGCAATCCCTTATTAATCACAGAGCACAGATGGCATAGGGATTACTTCAAGTGGTATGTGAGTGGAAAGAAAAAGATAGAGAACCACTGCTTTAAAGTAAGGGAGGCACTTGTCTTACTGATTATACAGTCACATATTCTTGGGATCTATGTGTGTACGTGGCAGAACTGAAACATATTGACATATGGCCCTACTCTAATTGTGTGTGAACATAGATATGTTAGCTTTTAAAACTGCTTCAATGGCTGATTGGCATGCTGAGCCATGTTAGAGGAAAGCCAGAACAAACCATATTGAAGTCACGTGAGCATTATTCCTTCTCTTGAAGAGATTAATGAGCCTGTAACATTTTTATTGCAATCCACTAGCTTTGCAGTCGCTTTCATTTTTCACAATACTTACTTTTATTTCACATTTTAAAAATTAAATTAACTGTCATGGCAGCAATAGTTGAGTGCAGTAGCTTACAACAAATGCGACAGTACAGCAACACAAAATGTGCTTGCTTAAGATCATAAGGGACAGAATGGGGAGTTGGTCATGCAGTTCCTCAAGCCTGCTCTGCCATTTCTCTATTCAATACTGTCATGGCTTATCTGGTCATTGATTCAACTCCACTTATCCACCTGTTACCAATAATCTTTAATTCTATTATTCAGTAATCTATCTATTGCTTCATTGGGCAGAGAAATCCATAGATTCACTACTCCCTGGGGCAAGTAGTTCCTTCTTATCTGTCTTAAATCTACCCCCCAAATCTTGAAGCTACAATTAGTTCCAGTCTTGGTTTCCAGAAGATATCACTTTCCTGTTTCTATTTCATTCATAATTATATAGAAATGAGGATGTTACATTTTTCAAGACTTTGAGAACAACCTTTGAGATTTTCTTTGACTTCTTGAAAATCTCTTGCCCTGATAGTGCATAGATTAGGGCATTTCTTTCAGGGATCAATTGTCAGGTGCATAGACAACTTGGTCTTTGTAAAGCTGATTCAGAGTTATCAGAGCTTTGATGCCATAGATGTTGGCCTGAAAACTGAGTTTGTGTCTCAAGTTCTATTTTTATATTTTATATTTTTATCCTCTTAGGAGTTGGAAAATGTGATTGTGTTTCAATTCATTGACTGCCTCCTTGTGTATGTGATATCTGACAGGGAAGGATTAATTCAAACTGGGTTGATTTTATCCCTTTAACAAATCTGTAAGGTAGTATCACAAATTTGTTGATTTTAGCTGCTAAGTAACACAAGGGGGAAAATGAAATGAATTAAGGCAATGTTGCTCCTTAAGATCAAGTCAATTGTGCAGGCAAAGGAAGAAAGATGTTGACATTACCTTCAAAAGCTTCAAAAAGATCTCATCTTCTAATCATTTGACTCAATTTCTAATGCTACCAAATGTGTCTGCCGCAAATTACATGCATGGATGTGTTCAGAAATGGATGTCAGACAGAAGGCAGAGCTGATATACATTCCCAAATCATCAAACAGGATAATTTGCATAAAATTACCTTCACATGGCGTACAGAAACAGACCTCAGTCTAACAGTATTTATGCCCTGCATGGGTCCCTCCATCTTCCCTCGTTTATTGCTTTGCGCATAATCTCTTTTTTCTCCTGCTAGTGTTCATTGTGCAACATTTTGGCAAGTATGTTTGGTACAGCAGTGGGGAAAGGTTTAAACTAATTTGGCAGGGGTATGGGAACCAGAGTGATAGGGAAAAGGGTAGGGAAGATAAAGTAATGGCCAGAAAAAGTAAAATAGGAAAAGTAATGTTGGGAGAAGAAAGTAAAAAGTCAGACGGTGCAGTGAGTTTTCGGGTCAATGATAGTGTTAAGAAAATTACAAAGAAAAATAGTGGGCAGAAAAATCAAAAGAAAAGGTTACAGAAGTCGCTAGATATTAAAACGACAAAGAGCATAAGGGCACTTTATCTGAATGCCCGCAGTATTAGAAATAAGGTTAGTGAACTTGAAACGCAAATCGGTACCCATGCCTATGATTTGGTAGCCATCACGGAAACATGGATACAAGGTGACCCTAAATGGGAATTAAACTTTCAAGGGTATCAGGTGGTGCAAAGAGATAGACAGGATGGTAAGGGAGGTGGAGTTGCACTCTTAATCAAAGATGAACTCCAGGCAGTAGTGAGGAATGATATAAGATCTAAAGAGCATAATGTTGAGTCCATTTGGGTAGAGATAAAGAGTAACAAAGGGAAAAAATTATTGCTGGGTTTTATCTATCGCCCACCAAATAACAATAGTTTAGTGGCACAGGAAATAAATAGAGAGATAAGTGAGGCATGTAATAATGATACGGCAGTAGTCATGGGGGACTTTAACTTCCACATAGATTGGGAAAATCAAGTTGGTCGTGGGAGTCTAGAAGAGGACTTCATAGAATGCATCCGTGATAGCTTTCTTGACCAGCATGTTAAGGAACCCACATGAGAAAATGATCTCCTGGATCTCGTGTTGTGCAATGAGATAGGTAGAGTAAATGATGTAATAGTCAGAGACCATCTGGGAAATAGCGATCATAGTAGGATTGAATTTCTCATTCAGATGGAAGGGGAAATAGTTAGATCTAAAACTAATATATTATGCTTAAACAGGGGTGACTACCATAGGATGAGGGAAGAATTGGGCAGAGTGGACTGGGAGCACAGGCTAATTGATGAAACAGTTGAGGAACAGTGGAAGATTTTCAAAGAAATATTTTGTAATGCTCAACAAAAATATATTCCGGTCAGGAAAAAGGACAGCAAGAGAGGGAAAAATCAATCGTGGTTAACAAAGGAAATAAAGGAGAGTATAAAATTGAAGGCGCAGGTGTACAAAGCTGCAAAGAGCAGTGGGAAACGGGAAGATTGGGAAAACTTTAAGAGACAACAAGGGGTTACAAAGCGGGTAATAAGAAATGGGAAAAAGGATTATGAAAGTAAATTGGCACAAAATATAAAAACAGAAAGCAAAAAAAATTTTATACATATATAAAACGGAAGAGGGTGGCCAGAGTTAACATTGGACCTTTGGAGGATGAGAAAGGAAAACTGGTAGCAAAAAATGAGGAAATGGCCGAGGCATTAAACAAATATTTTGTGTCAGTCTTCACGGTGGAAAATACATCCAGCATGCCCAAGTGCGGAGTTAAGGATGCGAATGTTGGGGAGGGCCTTGATAAAATAGTTGTTACAAAGGAAATAGTGATGGAGAAACTAATGGGACTAAAGCCAGACAAATCACCTGGTCCTGATGATATGCATCCAAGGGTTCTGAAGGAAATGGCAGAAGTTATAGTTGATGCATTGGTGGTCATATACCAAAATTCTTTGGATTCTGAGCAGGTCCCGGCAGATTGGAAGACAGCAAATGTCACACCACTTTTTAAGAAGGGAGGCAGGCAGAAGACTGGAAATTATCGGCCAATTAGCTTGGCGTCTGTAGTTGGAAAAATGCTTGAAGCCGTCATTAAAGATGAAATAGTGAAACTTTTGGAACGTAAGGGTTCAATCAGGCAGACGCAGCATGGTTTTAGAAAGGCAAGATCTTGTTTGACAAACTTGTTAGGATTCTTTGAGGATATAATGGGTGCAGTTGATAGAGGAGAACAGGTTGATGTTGTATATTTGGATTTCCAGAAAGCATTTGATAAGGTGCCGCACAAGAGACGTCTCAGTAAGTTACAGGAAAGTGGAGTCCGGGGAAGTATATTGGCCTGGATTGAAAATTGGTTGTCTGACAGGAGACAGAGAGTCGGGATAAATGGGAGTTTTTCAGGTTGGCAGAGAGTGGTAAGTGGGGTGCCGCAGGGGTCGGTGTTAGGCCCACAACTGTTCATCACTTACATTGATGACTTGGAGGAGGGAACAAAATGTGGTGTAGCCAAGTTTGCGGATGACACCAAATTGAGTGGAAGAGCAAATTGTAATGAGGATGTGGAGAGTCTGCAGAGGGATATAGTTAAGCTGGATGAGTGGGCAAAGGTCTGGCAGATGGAGTACAATGTTAGTAAATGTGAGGTTATCCACTTTGGCAAGAAAAGTAAAAGAGCTGAATATTATTTAAAGGGTGAAAAGCTACACCATGCTGTTGTGCAGAGGGACTTGGGAGTGCTTGTGCATGAATCGCAAAAAGTTAGGTTGCAGGTGTAGCAGGTTATTAAGAAGGCAAATGGAATGTTGGCCTTCATCGCTAGAGGAATTGAATTCAGGAGTAGGGAGGTAATGTTGCAACTGTATAAGGTACTGGTGAGACCGCACCTGGAGTACTGTGTCCAGTTCTGGTCTCCATATTTGAGGAAGGATATACTGGCTTTGGAGACTGTCCAGAGGAGGTTTACTAGGTTGATCCCTGGGATGAAGGGGTTGACTTATGATGAAAGATTAAGTCGTCTAGGATTGTATTCACTTGAGTTCAGAAGAATGAGAGGAGATCTTATAGAAACATATAGGATTATGAAGGATATGGATAGGATAGATGTAGGAAGGTTTTTTGAGCTGGCCGGGGAAACTAAAATGAGAGGACACAGTCTCAAAATTCGGGGGAGTAGATTTAGGACAGAGATGAGGAAAAATAGTTTTTCCCAGAGAGTAGTGAATGTTTGGAATTCTCTAACCAGGGAAGTGGTTGAGGCTACCTCATTAAACATATTTAAAATTTGGTTAGATAAATTTTTACATGATAGAGGAATTAGGGGATATGGGGAGAAGGCAGGTAGGTGGAGTTAGGTCATAAATTAGATCAGCCATGATCGTATTGAATGGCGGAGCAGGCTCGATGGCCCATTTTTGGCCTACTCCTGTTCCTACTTCCTATGTTCCTATGTTCCTATCCCCATGTGTCTACCAGTGTTCTTGTCAGTCACTGCTTGACTGCCATTTCCAAATGCTAATTGGTGGAAGGAGTTGATCCTGCATTTCCCTTTTGTCTTTATATTTCATTTTGCTCTAACTTTCCCATCCCGTGAGCCTCTCTCATAATCTTAAAGCATACAATCAGGTTTGTCTTATTAAATAGCCGAAGCCCAAACATGTTCAAACATTCCTAATTATGCCACAGTTACCATACTTTTTAGCATTTGGAAACCTGTGGGGTAAATTCCTTCCTTCTTCATTCGATATTGCTATGCAAAGGCAGATTGTACATTTGCAACAGTCCCTCCACTTCAAAAATAATTCATTTTAGCTGCATCATTTTTGATCATTATTATGAAATTTGACAATATACAATAAGATCCAGATAAATAGCTTTCTCCCATCAATTTCATATTTTGGTAATTGTGCAGACTACAAGCATGTGCTATCAACATTCAGAAGAGAGAAAATGAGAAGAGTGAAAGAAAAGGTCAAATTTTAGCTCAAAGAGCTTTATATTAAAAATACCAAACAAGGTAATTTGCTGTACAATGCATTCCCACTCAGTACTTACTGGTGATTTGCCATTGACTGCCATGCATTCCCAATCAGCATTGCCTTGACTTTCTTTAATAATGGACATGTTGCACTAATGAGGGCTGTTGAACGAAGGCAGAATTAGTTTGCAATCAGAGGTTATTGTCAAAATCATAAGTGGGAACTTAATGTCAAAAAAGAATATATTAGCAGTTAATGAGGGGGCAACATGCTATAAAATATCAAATCAAAGGCATTTAAGACCAGAGTACTGCAGGCCCAAACTGACTAGCTGGGATCTGAGGTTGGATTTTGACATGTTCAATCATATCATTGCACAAGATGATTAAAGGTTATTTATTACTAGCTACACTCTCATGGGCTGTGGGATTTCATGTGTAAAAGAGTTTCTGCCAAACAATTAAAAGAAAATTTGCTGCATTTATATCACACATGCTTTCACCAGTCTTGCTTAAAATGTAAAGTTAGCAGATCTCCATACTATTATGTTTTTGCCCCTGCCACAGTGCTGAAGGTCCACTAAATTGCTTTATTATTGTAAAATAGGTTATCTACCCCTGCTTGTCCTTCCCCGTTTTTATCAGGATTACCATGCCATCCTCCTCAAATGCTCTCTACTGTCACCCAGCATGTAACTGGAGAATTATTGGTAATGGCTTTTCTTCACGCCCTCAGATTGTATTCCATTGTCTCCTAAATTCTGACCAGGTCACCTCTGATTTTACACCTCCATGACTCTATCCAAAAATGCAAAAATGCACAAATACAATATGACACGCAGCTGCACTTGGCCATCACCTCTCCTGATTATTCCTCTGCCTCCAAATTGCCAGCCTGTTGTCAGACATCAAAACAAAATGAGCACAGATCTCCTTCAACTAAACTCTGGAAAGTTCAAAGTCATCATCTCCATCACCTTCACAATCCCATTCCCTGAACCATGATTCTGTCCCTTTCCATGGCTACTAAATGAAAATGAATAGAAGCCATAGAACATTACAGCACAGAATCAGGCCTCTTTGGCCCTTCTAGTCTGTGCCGAATTTTTTTTTTTGCCTAGTCCTACTGACCTGCATCCAGTCCATTCCTCTCCCATCATGTACCTGTCTAAATTCTTCTTAAATGTTAAAATTGAGCCATGTTCACCACCTCAGCTGGCAGATCATTCCATACCCCAACCTCTCTCTGTATGAAGAAGTTTTTTCTCATGTTCCCCCTCAATTTTTCCCCTTTCACTCATAACCCATGTCCTCTGGTTTGTGTCTCATCTAACCTTAGTTGAAAAAGCCTGTCTAGATTTACGGTGTCTATCCCCCTCATAATTTTACATCCCTCCATCAAATCTCCCCTCATTCTTCTACACTCCAGGGAATAAAGTCCAAACCAGTTTAACCTTTCCCTGTAACTCAGTTCCTGAAGTCCGGGAAACATTCCAGTAAATCTTCTCTGAACTCTTTCTATCTTATTGATATATTTCCTGTGGTTAGGTGGCCAAAACTGCACACAACACTCCAAATTTGGCCTCATCAATGTCTTATTCAACTTTACCATAACATCCCAGCTCCTGTACTCAATACTTTGATTTAAGAAGGGCAATATGCCAAAAGCTCTCTTTACAACCCTATCCATCTGTGATGCCATTTTCAGGGAATTATGTATCTGTATTCCCAGATCCCTCGATCCTCTGTTCCTGGCATTGATCACTGAGGCACACTACTAGTCACAGGCCTTCAGTCTGAGAAGCAATCATCCACCACTACTCTCTGGCTTCACCCAACCAGCATTGCCAAACCAGTTCACGACTTCACCATGAATACCTAGCATCTTATCCTTCCTGACTAACCTCCCATGTGGGACCTTGTAAAAGTCCTTACTAAAGTCCATGTAGACAATATCCACAGCTTTTCCTTCATCAACTTTCCTGGTAACCTCCTTGAAAAACTCTATAAGATTAGTTAAATATGACCTACTATGCACAAAGCCATGTTGACTATCCCTAATCAGTTTCTGGTTATTTAAATAATTGTATATCTGATCTCTTAGAACACTTTCAAATAATTTACCTATTACTGACGTCAGCTCAGTGTCCTGTAATTTCCTGGGTTACTTTTGGAGCCTTTTTTAAACAATGGAACAACTTGAGCTACCCTCCAACCCTCTGGCACAACACGTGTGGCTAAGAACATTTTAAATATTTCTCCACTAGCCTTCCTTAAGGTCCAATGGAATATCCAAGGCTCTGAGGATTTATCCACCCTTATTTGCTTTAAGACACCAGGAACTTCCTCCATCTTAATCTGTATAAATTGACCAGAACAGCACGGGCAATCCTTCCCACAAGGATATTAGTCCCCTTCCAGTTCAGATGCAAACCATCCTGTCAGAACAGGTCCCACCTTCCTTGGAAGAGAGCCCAATGATCCATAAACCTGAAGCTCTCCCTCCTACACCATGTCTTTAACTATATGATAAGCTGCATTATCCTCCTATATATAACCTCACTAGCATGTGGCACAGGGTAGCAATCCTGAGATCACAACCTTGAAAGTCCTGTCCTTCAACCTAGTGCCTAACTCCATGAACTCTCCTGGCAGGACCTCCTCACCCTTCTTATTTACGTCATTGGTCCCTATATGGACCATGACATTTGGCTGCTTCACCCTCCCTCCTGAAAAATGCCGTGAACTCTATCTGTGATATCTTGAACCCTGGCATCCGTGAGGCAATGTACCATCTGGGATATTCAATCTCTTCCAAAGAACCTCTTATGTGTCCCTCTAACTATGGAATCCCCTATCACTACAGCTCACTTCTTCTTCCTTTCTTTCTTAGTCATAGGATCAGACTCCATGACAAAGTGGCATGTTGTGGCTTGTGCCTGGTAGGGCCTCCCACTCCCAAGAGTATCCAAAATGGTATACTTGTTACTGAGGGGAATGGCCACAGGGGTGCCCTTCATAGGCTGTCTGTTCCCTTTCCCTCTCCTGACAGCCACTCCTCACACCTCACTCCAGCGCCTCACTCCCCGGGTGGGGGGTGGGGGGTGGTTGGGTAGTGTGCATGTGTGTTATGAGTGAGAAAACAGATTCGATGGTTCTCAAAAGCGGTTTTGTAGTAAATGATTTTATTTACAAAAGATGGGCATGGGAAAATGGTAAGGGGGATAACACATGCAGAGTTTATAGCAAGCGTGGGAAAGGGGTAGTGGCAATAAAACACATACGAGTGTGGCAAAGTTGAACCCTAACCCTAACACAAACCCTAGATTTAACACTAGATCTGCAAGGTTGTGAGCAAGATGGTCTGTGTGTTTCTCCTCAATTTGAACAGTCTTAAGGCCACTACCCCACTCACCCACCAGCCTCCAATTATACGTAGCGGTGATTAGTAAGGAATTGCTTAAGGTGGTATGTGAGTGCAAAGAAAAATATTGAAATCCACTTCTTTCGAGCAATAGTGGCAGTAGATTTTCCCACATTCTTCTATAAATTGTGTGCGTGTTTTATTAAATTGTGTGTATTTTCCCATGTTCTTTTATAGATTGTGCATGTATGTCTCATTAAATTGTGCACCTTTTTCCACCCTTTTATACATTGTGTGCATGTGTTTTATTCCTGCTATGATTTCCCACACTCTTCTAGTAATTGTGTATTAATAAAAGTAACACTTGATAGCAAACCCTTGTGTCCAGACTCATCTCACATGGACATCAACACAACAATGACCAGTGCAGGGACCGACAGAGTTACTGTCAGCATTACTCATTATTATCACCCTAATTTCATACTGGCATACAAGACGTGGGGAATATTTTTAAGCCATTTTTTGGGAAAAAAACAAGTTGGTTGAAATGCCATCAAATACGGCTTGCTGTGTAAAAAGATGCACTGACCCAGAAAAATGCAGGCTTTGTTCGTTTGACCAATGCTGGCATATCGGAGGCTCTTCTTAGTGGAAAAATCACACGAATGCTGTGTAAAAAAACATTTATTTTGCTTTTTCCATTCCCTGCCTCTTTAAGAATCACCCATGCATACAAGAACATCATCAGCGCATCACTAATGGGATAGACATACTGGAACGCCCATTCACATAGGAGCTGACTCAAACTGGATCAGCAATGATACCCCCTCTCTAGGTGACTTGGTTCGGGAGCATTCACATTGGTACATGAACTAATAAATTGCCAGTTAAGTACTGGGTTCAAGTGCTAATGTGAAAGGGGCCATAGATTGGTTGACTTACTCCATTTTGTTGTCCTCAACCTGACCCTCCATTTCCAGCCACTGAAGTTAGCCAATCAGATTTAACTCTCATCTCAATGGTCCCCGCATTGCGCAAGAAAGGATAAAAGGGGAACGCTATCTAGTTAAGCATTGACAAAGCCCACTATCTTTCACAATCAATAAGAATGCCAAGTAAGAATAAAATCCAAGTGATTTATTCCTTCATTAGTGAGTGAGAGACCACCCTGGAAGATGTCCCTCTCCATAGATTTGTACGTTGTTAGCTAATTTCAGTTAAGTGGTGCTAATGAAGGACCAGGTTAGAGACAAGACAATTGATTATCTGAGCTTTGTTTTATATTCCAGTAATATTTTTTTCCCTTGTTCAAATATATACATTCACTTCTGGGAGTTAACTACTGCAAGCCTTTCCGACACTACATTTTTAGTTAAATCAAAGAAAAAAAACCTCTCCTTTCAAAAATTATCATGTTTTACCATTTCACTGTATCTCTTTTGTGTTAATCCTCTTCATTCAAAGTTGTTAAAATGTTGGAAATAGTATCTTTGAATGACTGAATCATTACAACACTAATCTCATTGCTGGTTTCTTGAATGTGGGGATCAAAACTGCCAAAGAGTGGAGTTGACACAACAATATCATTGCGACTGGCCTGCGCCAATATTACCATCAATTCATGGTTTACCTCCTCGAACCTCTCTCTGTCATATTTCACCAGGTTTTCATCTGGTAGTGGATAAGTATAGGATGCTGGATAGCAGTCCCTTGGGACCGGAATCTCGACTTTACAAAGCAGAGGGAGCTCAGTAAACATTTCAAAAATGCGACAAAGGGATCGTGATGTGAGTGGGTTTGCGAAGAACCTGAACTCTTTTAACTTCTTACAAGGCTCTATGGCCAAGATCAACAGATTGATGTGTTCATCACTGATGTTGCACTCCTCCAGGGTTAAGCTCGTCAGAGTGCAAGACGCCCGGGTGAGCAGCTTGAAGAAGGTTGAAGGGAAGAACTCAGCCACGCTATGGCCACTCAAATCCAGCACTTCCAGGTATTCAGCATGCAGACTGTTGGCCAGATATGCCATGTCTGCGTGATTCAGAGAGCAACTGGACACATCCAGGGCCTGCAGAGGAGTTTTTAACGGACTGTGAAGATATAAAAAAAAAGTGCATCATATTTCAAAATAGCATGAGACCTTCTGATGCATGTTCCACTATTTCAAGATGACCCTCACTCTGTCAATGGCACTGAGATACTTATGTACAGTCACCAATGTATTTAGCTTGCACACAAGAAGATCTCAATCCATAATACGATAAATTGTCGAGGAATCCTATTTGTGAAATTGTTGCAGGATAGATATTGGTCAGAACAGAGAGAACCTCTAGTTTTCCTTGAAACAGCATTAAGAGATTTCTAATGTTCATCTGAGAATCAGATGGGGCTGGCAGGCTTGAATTAGAAGGAGAATCAGGATAGACAAGGACTTTCCTCCTTGTGCAGAGGAGGTTGAAAGGGGACTTTACAGAGCCGCCATTCTCAACCATTTTTTAGCTATGGCTTCCCTAGGACTCTGTTCAGAGTTTATGGGACCCCTGTGAAGCAGTCAAGTTTTGGTTTCTTCCGTATTTCTCTCCTACCGATTACATTCTAAAAACTTAAAATATTTATGTTACATGAGGTGAAAAGAAAACAAGACTCTTACTTAAATGTGCTGTGGCCCCCAATGAGAGTCGCAGAGCCCTCATTGACAATGGCTATTATATAGGGTTACCAAATAATGAGGACAAGGATAGGTAATTAGTCATCATCTTTTTCTCAGAAAGATTTAAAAGGGCAAAACACAACTTGCCTGAGGAACTCAGTAGGTCAAACAGTGGGTTTGAATGGTTGATGTTTTGAGCCAAAACCCTACATTGAGACTGGTGCTTTCTGAGCCCCTCACTCACTGCTCCTTCTCTCAACATGGCTTCCCCTCTATTGTGGTCAATAGATCCATCTCCCATATTTCCTCCATCTCCCGAAGATCTGTCCTTAACCCACATCCCTCAAAACAGGACAGGGAGAGGGTTCCTCTTGTTCTCACCTTTCACCTCACTAACCTCAGCACATCATCCTCCGTCTTCAGTCTCGATAAAGGATTTTGGCTCAAAATGTTGACCATTCTTTCTCTCCCACTGTTGCTGCTTGACACACTGAGTTCTCCCAGCAGATTGTGTTTAGCTTCAGATTCCAGCATCTGCAGACTCCCGTGTGTCTTCAAGATCTTATGGGGACCTGAATGGCACCTTTTCTTCATACAGCAATTGGTGGGTACAGATGGGTTCATTGTCATTTTTACATTTAAAAGATAGCTAGGCAGATATGTAGATAAAAACTAATTTCCATGCTGCAAAACTGTACAATGATGACTTAATAGGAAGCATGACTCTGTATGAGTTGCAGAGGCTGTGGGAGCGCTGGAGGTGAATCCATGGACACTCAGCAACTCTAAGGGGACTTGCTTTTGCTTCTCTTTCTCTCATACTGTAAGGAGCATCAGGCATTACTAATGTTGACTCTTTGACTTATGGCAAGCAAAAGTTAAAGTATATCATGCATGTTAAAATTTCAATGCATTACAGTAAAACCCCTATGGAGTCGCCAGATAAGTGTATCTTCCAATTGCTTGATATTTATTCTTATAATGCCTCACTAATATGCCTACATTAAGAATAAACAGTTTAAAAGACAAAAATACTATATTGTACTTACACTAAACAAACTTCACTTGCATGAATATATAAACCTTAAAGAATTTCACTTTATTTTCAGTCACATTTTTTGAAAAGCTTTAATTGTCGCTGCATCTATAGGGTTCTCTGCCTCCAAGGAGTTTCCCGAAAGACGAAAACAAATTTAGATAACTTATTACTTCTCCAAGTTACAGATAAAGCCTCTGACTGGAGAAACTTTTACGAAGCAGGGATGAGGAGACACTTTAAGAGAGTCACCCCAAAGGTGAGCGGCTTCAACCAGCTCCTCATCCTGGGTGATGCCATTGCTGTTTCACACAACTTTGTTCTAACAGCTGCTATGAGCAAAGCGCGGGCAAGGCCCTCCACTGGCTGAATATTTGCTCCCATCTTCACTAGAGATTCATGAGTACTTCAGAGAACATTTACTTTTACAATTATAAATCTACACATTTTTACCTATAACTTTTTTTTAATTTATTTTCTTTTTCTTTTTAATCTTTTATTTAATCAACATATACATGATAATAATATCAAAAAATAACAAATCACAATATTACCCCATTGTACCAACCTCCATCACCAGCCCTCACAAACCATTCCAGGCAGCCACCACTTTCTATGTCATAAAAAAGTACCGCTTATATCTCCCCTAAACTTTCCTCCACTCACCTTAAACCAATGTCATCTGGTATTTGCTATTGTCACCCCAGAGAAAACATGCTGGCTGTTCACCCTATTTAAGCCCCTCATGATCTTCTATACCTCTTAAGTCACCTTTCACCTTTCATGGGTTCGAAGAGAAAAGCCCTTGCTTTGTCAATCTTGCTTCATAATCTTGCTCCAATCCAGGCAACATCCTGGTTAATCTCCTCTGCACCCTTTCCAAAGTGTCTACAGCTTTCCTATAATGAAGTGACCAGAACTGAACAAAATAATCCAAGTGTGGTGTAACCAGAGTTTATAGAGCTGAAACACTATCTCATGGTTCTTTAACTTAATCCCATGACTACTGAAGGCTAATACACCATATGCCTTCTTAACCACTGCATCAACTTGTGTGGTAATCTTCTGTTGACATCCTGGAGAGAATTTCCTTGCCTCATGTGGAATGAGCTATTTTTACAGCTCCTCTGTGATTATAAACCCTTGGGATCTTTTAAGATTTATCCATTTAATTCAAAAGATGGTGTCTTCCACAATGCAATACTTCCTCATGTCCTCACTACAGGTTAGTGCTCAAACACTGGCCTGGTGTTAGCGTGGTCAACTCACAGAGGTCTGACAATTCACCAATGTAAGTATCTTCCTTGTTGTAAGTCAAATATTCTCTTCTCATTTCTATGTTTTCCAAATAATCATTGCTGTCCATAGTGTGATAGTAGCAGAAGGGCTTATTTTAAAAGATAATGTGACAAGCAGCTTTGTGCTTTTGTTTCAGTTGAGTTTATATTGGGCACTAGATTGTAGCAGTTGTAGGATTTCTCTGGACAAAAACAGAAACAAAATGAAACCAAAGAGACGAAGGAAAATAATGGTCTGGAAAATATCTCTCTGTGGTTCCCTCAAATAGCAAAAGGAAGATGACAGAATAAGAAAAAACTCTGAAACCTATTCAGCCATGGATCTAGCACTGCATCCAAGTGGAACCATCCCATCAGTATCATTCCCTGGCTTTTGTTAATGATTCCCTCTTTAGTAACCAATTCCACTTTGGAGACACTAATCAATTCTGTTTCCACTATTTTACGGGCAGTGAATCCAAAATTACTCTCTGTGAAAGAATGCATTTCTTCAAATTCCCATGGTGTCCTTTTCTCCAAACTTTCAAATTATGTCCAGTGGCTTTAAAGCAATCTGCTACTGGATACAGTTTCCCCCTTTTTACCCCATATAAACCAATCATAACGCTGTGCTCCAAAATTTTAAATGTTATCCAAACATACCTGAGTATCTTACGTATTCGCCCGGTTAGAATGGAAAACCCCACACTCAGTTCTGTGAGGAATTTCATCTCACTCAGCATCTCACCAATTCTCACCAACAAAGATTCATCCTCTGGCGTAAATCTACGCACGTCTATGGTTCTTGCTGGGAGTGTCAGCGATCTGAGCTGTGGGAATGCAACTTGGCTCAGGAGGAATTCAAAATGCTCCATTTCCAGATGAATATTGTGGACTAACTCCAACTTCTGCAGAGTTTCAGGCTTGACCAGTTTGATAATGTAAAAGACTTTCCTCAAAGTCAAGCTGTCAGCCCTGAATTCTACACATCTGATCTTCAGTGGGCACTGCCTCCTCAACAACAAGGCCTCAACCACTGTTTCATAATTCCGCTGTGTCACAAACATGCTCATTAAAACCTCAATTGAAATATTTGAAACCAAACTGCTGAGCTGATTGGCCTCTATCTCCACTAGCAAGTCAAAACAGGTCCTTGCCATCAGCTCAGTTCTTCTCCACCTCCCCAAAGTTTTGCCACAATTGCAAGTCTGAAATTCCATGTCGATGAGGCCTGTAAAATCAAATACTTTGAGTCTCTTTGAATATGTCTCTGAACTGTGTAAAACGTAGTTCCTCAGCCCTGTCAGACATGCTTGCAGGCATAGTTGACACGTCCTGTTGCAGAGATTTTCCTCACAGTCCGGTGTTTTCCCCAGGAGTTGGCGAATGCTGAATTCTGCCAATGGCCAATGTTCTACTAAGTCACTGATCACTGTGGCCTGTTCCAGCAAGTAGCTTGCCTTGAAGAGCAAGGGGTACAGATTTTGTGCAACACTTGCAATGCTTTTCTGGGCGATCTGGGCATTTGATACCAGGGCTTGGGCAGAGATGAATCGCAGGGTCTTCATTATTCTTCAGTTCTGTCAAGTTGCAGCTCTCTGTATTTACCCCCGTGTAGTGTGTGACGTTCTCAGCGACGCGCTCACGTTCAGTGCCATCTATTTTTAGGAGCAGGCCACAGTCTCAGCTGCTCTCTCCTCAATAGGAAGCACTAATCATGTGGTTAAACCCACATCTATTTTCATACCAGACAAGTCAGAAGAGCGATTGCATTCTCCTGGAAACTGTATCCCAAAGGTCAAAGTGATCAAATCAATACTGCCATCAATTTTCCACAACCATTATTCCATCAAATGCTTTTTCTTTGCTATCAACATGTTGCACAGCAGCCGAAATGAAATCGAGATTGAAAACTCTGTGTGAGTTAAAGTCTAGTGGCATGATGTCAAGATTTTTAAAAAAGCCTCTCTCTCAATGCCCGTAAGACAAAGGTAATGCTCATTAACTTTAGGAGGGGGGTCAGAGACCCCACCCCAGTCCACATTAATGGTGCTGAAATCAAAAGTTTAGATAGCTTCAAGTTCTTAAGAATAAATATCTCTAGTGAACTAATAAAATTTAGCCTGTCCCATTTTCCCCCCAACTTGGACAAGTATGCCACTGAAAGCATTCTTGCTGGATGCAATGGAGGCTGTTCTGCTTACCACCATAAGAAGCAACAGAAGGTATTGAATACAGGCCAGAATATTCATACCATGGAGTCCTCCTGCATCTCCCACTGCCTAGGAAAGGCAGCCTACCTACTGAAAGACCCATCACACCCTGGAGAGACTTCCTGCTCCCTCCTGTCAGTGGGGAGGGGCTGATGAGTGTGAAAGCATGCATCAACAGACTTGACAGACAACTTCTACCCTCCAGCCTCTAGCTCCTTTAATGCACCCCATGACAGTGTGATCATGCTGTCCTTGCTTGATGCTAAATAATCTTCCTATCATCATAATCTGACACTGTAATTGTGTTCGTTATGCGACTGTATGAATGTTAGAGATAACCTTTTAGTTCATAGCGGAAGAACCTTTCTCACATACTAGGTATTTTGTGACAAATAAAATTAAACTATATAACATTTATATAGCATCCCTAATATAAGTTTCATGCTGTAACCAAGACAATTGATGCTAAGCCATATGAGATGTCAGGAAGATTAATCAACATCTTGGACACAAACATTGGGTATCAAGAATAATGTTGAAATAATGATTATTTTACTTCCACCCTCTATGAGTCCATATACATGGAATGGAGTGCTTTCATTCGTTTGACATTCTGCCCTGAATCAGAGATGTATTCCGCTCAAATTTGGGAAAACTGAAACCAATCGCTTTGTTTCCCAATGCAGGTCTTATTTCCTGGCAAGTAGCTTATGGCACCTGCCTAAGGCAAAGTCAAACTGTTTGCAACCTTGGTTTTGTGCTTGGCACTGAGCTGAGCATTGAAACACTAATCCATACTACCACCTCTACCATAGCTTCAACCCTGATACCTTCATGCAAACCATGCTTATCCTTTGATATTACTGGTCCTATGCATTTCTTACCAGTCTCTTTTAGGTTTATTCCAACCAGTTTGCACATAGTTTGCTCCAAGGTTTATTCTCCCATTATCCATTTTTGCTGATCTAGATTCATTCTCATTCCTAAACATAACAATCTTAACATTCTCATCTTTGCTTTTCAAATCCCTCCATAGTCTGGAATGAACTCCGGCCCCAGAAACCTTCAATGTGTCCAAATCCACTTACTTGTTTATTCTTGTCTTTAAACACAAACACTCACTTGCCTGGCTGGAATCTGTCAAATTTGCTTCCTAAATTTGATATCTTTTAAGGTTCACTGTAAAATTTACCTCTTTGACACAGATTTGATTATCTGTCAAGATACCTCCTCATAACATCTCCTTTCTGGGCAAAAGATAAACTGGGCAAAAGAATAATCGGTTATCCAGTCACAAAGCTGCATGGAAGCAAAATAAGGGACTCTTAGAAAGAAAGATGTGGGAGTTGAAGGATCATTGAAACTCAACAAATGGACCACATACAGGTACACAATCCTTTATCCGGAACCCTTGGGGGACAGTGTGCTCCGAATTTTGGATTTTTCCAGATTTCAGAACAAAAGCCAGCTGCCCCAGATTTAAGCCCACCCGAATTGTGCTGCCGTATCCACCCATCCCCCCTCGCTCGCCCAAGTCGCGCTGCTGTCTACCCCCTCGCCCACCCAAGTCGCGCTGCTGTCTGCCCCACTCGACCGCCTGAGTTGCGCTGCCGTCTACCCCTCGCTCGCCTGAGTCACGCTGCCATCTCCCCCTCGCCTACCCAAGTCGTGCTGCTGTCTCCCCATCACCCGCCCAAGTCGCACTGCCGTCTCTCCCCCTCACCCACCCGAGTCGCACTGCCGTCTCTTGCCCCCGCCCCCCACCACCCCCCCCCTGCTGGTTTTTGGAGTTTTCTGGATTTTAGATGTCCGGATAAAGGATTGTGTACCTGTACAACAATCAAAAGAGCAATTACCTGTTCTATACACATTTACTTGCAGCGGACAAATGATCTCAAAGCTGTGTCTAGTTTGGAGTATCAGAAAATAGAAGAGTAAACATTTTGGTTTGTTTGAGGAGTCACACAGCATGAAAACAGGCCCTCCCAATTTGCCCATGCCAACCAAAATGTCTCACCCACACTCGTCCCACCTGCCTGTGTTTGGCCCTGATCCATCCAAACCTATCCATTCCATGTATATGTCCAAATATTTCATAAAACATTACAATAATATCTGCCTCAAACAGCTCCTCCAGCAGCCAATTCTATTCACTCTGGATAGCAACATTCCCCATCAGGTTCTGTTGAAATCTCTCACCCCTCACATGAAACCAATCTCCTCTGGTTACCAACTCCTCAACTCTGGGCAAGACTCCCTGCGTTCATCTGATCTGTTCCTCTCATGATTTTGTACACCTCGACGTGATCACCCCTCCTTCTCCTGTGTCTATTTAGAGGGATGACAAAGTGGGGAGAGTTCAACTTCATGGAGTTTATTTTTCTTAACAACATGGTAGATGCCAATTCCAGCCACTTAAACCCATGCCACCCAGTTACCCCCAATCGACCTACAACCCCGTACATTTTGGAGAGGATTCAGGGGAAACCCATGCAGACATGAGGAAAATGTACAAACTCCTTACACATAGCGCCAGATTCGAACCCAGGCCACTGGCATTGCAATCGCATCGCGCTAACCACTTTGCTGACTGTGTTGCCCCATAGTTTTGGATTGGGAGACTGACGCTTTCAGAGCATAATGTGAAGGAGTTGGGAGAGTGATGGGAAGGAATTGGGGCAAGTGAATGTGGCAGAGCTTTCAATCACTCTGGTGGAAGTCTTCAATCAAGAGGAAACCAAGCAACAACTGGTGTAAAGTGCAATTGCTTTGTGCATGTATTTGTTCAAAATTGTTGCAAGGAATAAATTTAAGGAATTTATTCATCCTTTAAGATCTAATGTAGGATATTATCTACAATCTCATGTGTTTTTACAACAAAAATGCAACAAATAAATATGCAAAGCAATTTGATTTGTAGAGTAAGCACAGCAAATTAATGAGATTGAGGGTGTTTAACAGGCATTGTTGACCTGAAATTGTGGCAAAACTTTGGGGAGGTGGAAAAGAACTAAGATGATAGCAAGGACCTGTTTTGACTTGCTAGTGGGTATAGAGGCCAATCAGCTCAGAAATTTGGTGTCAAATATTTCAATTTTTAATGACAAGGTGGTGCACATGTGGCTACTTAACAAGAGCCCCATGATATAACAGGAAATATACTAGCATTAGGAGAGCATTGGTAGAATGGCAGGAAACACAGAATTGGCATTAAAGGATCATATTCTGGTTGGTTGCAGTGATGTTTTGCAGGGTTTGGTATTGGGGCCACTCTTAAGTTGTACATTAATGATTTGGATTATGGAATGAATGGCTTTGTGGCCAAGTTTGCAGATGATACTAAGGTAGGTGGAGGAGCAGGTAGCATTGAGAAAACAGGGAGGCTGCAGAAGGAATTAGATTAAGAGAATGTTGCTGAAGTGGCAAATGAGATACAATGTCAGAAAGTGTATGATCATGCACTTTTGTAGAAAAAATAATAAATGGGCAGATTAATTTTTAAATGGGGAGAATATTTTAAATACCTAGGTAAAAAGGGACCTGGAGTCCTCATGCAGGATAGACTGAAGGTAAACTTGCACAACGAGTCAGTGGTGAAAATCAAGAGGAATAGAATTTAAGAGCAGGGATGTGGTCTTGAGGCTTTATAAGGCCCTGGTGACACCTCACTTGGAGTACTGTGAGTGGTTTTTGGCTCCTTATTTAACAAAGGATGTGCTGCTTTTGGAAAGAGTTCAGGGAAGGTTCACAAGGATGATTCCAGGAATGAGAGTGTTACCATATGAGGACTGGTTGAAAGCTCTAATCCTGGAATTCATAGTTGTGGAGGCCAAGTCACTGGGTATATTTAAGACAGAGGTAGATAGCTTCTTGATTAGGAAGGGAATCAAGGGTTATGGGAGAAGGCAGGAGATGGGGTTGGAAAGGATAGTAAATCAGCCATGATGAAATGATTAGGCCAAATGTCCTAATATTTTTTGGTTATAGAGGTGCAAAAGGAAGTGGAGAAATGCAGCATGTAATCATGAATACTCGAGAGTGAGAAGGGGGTTTGGGTAAAAAGCCATAATGGTCCAGTGCCCTCCCAATGGCCATTTCATGGGATTATTATCACTGAGTCGTTACAGATAATATGATTATTTTGTGGTGGAAAGGTGTCATTTTTTTATTTTCCTCTTCCAACATATTGGGCTGAAACATGTTGTAATGTAATTACACAGTAGACTCTGAACCTGTCCCATTGGAATGTAGGAGAATGAGGGGGGATCGCATTGAAACATTTAGAATGTTGAAGGGCATTGACAGAGTAAACGTATAAAGGTTGTTTCCCCCATCGTGAGAGAGTCTGGGACAAGAGGGCACAGCTTGAGGATTGAAGGGTGTCCACTGAGACCAGAGATGCAGAGGAATTTCTTCAGCCAGAGGGTGGAAAATCTATGGAATTTGTTGTGACAAGTGGTTGTGGTGGCCAGGTCATGGAGTGCATTTAATTAAGGCAGAGATTGATAGGTTCTTATTTAGTCAGGGCATCAAAGTTAATAGGGAAAAGGCCTGGCAGTGGGGCTGAGTAAGAAAATGGATCAGCTCATGATTATAAGGTGGGGCAGACTTGATGGGTATTTCTGCTCCTATATCTTATGGTCACAAGATGTAGGAGTAGAAGTAGGCCCTTTGGTCCATCAAGTCTGCTGGATTTATGATTGCAAAATTAGGATTTTAGCAGATTCAGTGAGAACCAAAAAAGAACCTGCAGTTGCTGGAAATCTGAATAAAAAACAAAATGCAAGAAACTCTCAGCAGGTCAGGCAGCATTTGTAGAAAGCGAAAAAGAGTTACTTTATAGGTTAAAGCCCCATCATCAGAGCTGTCTTCAGGACAGGTTCAGAGTCTACTGTGTAATGGGTGAGGTTATGCATTACAACATGTTTCAGCCCCAATGTGTTGGAAGAGGAAAATAAAAAAAATGACACCTTTCCACCACAAAATAATCATATTATCTGTTACGACTCAGTGATAATAATCCCATGAAATGGCCACTGGGAGGGCACTGGACCATTACTGCTTTTTACCCAAACCCCCTCTCATTGACCAGCACTCATGATTACATGCTGCATTTCTTGACATCCTTTTGCACCTCTATAACCAAAAAATATTAGGACATTTGGCCTAATCATTCCATCATGGCTGATTTACTATCCTTTCCAACCCCATCTCCTGCCTTCTCCCATAACCCTTGATTTCCTTCCTAATCAAGAAGCTATCTACCTCTGTCTCAAATATACCCAATGACTTGGCCTCCACAACTAAGAATTCCACAGATTCACCACCATCTGGAGAAAAACATCCTCCTCTTCGCTGGACTATTAGGGATATTTTGCATTCTGGGGTTGTGCCCTCTGGTCCCAGACTCCTTCTCCATAGGAAACATCCTCTACTCCTCCACTCGAGCCAGACCTCTGTGCTCAACAGGTTTCAATGAGATCAGCCCTCATACTTCTAAACCTCCCAGCCTTCCAATGTGTTTAGTTCTCTATATCCTTCCAGCACCCTTCTCTTTCAGACCTCCTCATTGATGTCTATGATTCCTGACATGTGGACCTCTCTGTATTTTTCTCTCTGCCTCAGGAAATCTTGTTTGTTTAACCAATTTCTCAGAATTTTTATCGGGTAATGCACTGTGATCTTCTTTGGCCCAGTGATTTTCTTTTTTTTTAAATCTAATCATGCATGTGAAGCAGCTTTTGAATGTTCCATAAAGGGAATTATATATATGTAAATTGAAATTGTTTTTCTTGGTGACCAGCAACTGAAGCATAGCGTATAAAATCATAAAGGAAGAAGGTCATTTTATTTGTTACCAGATTTTGATCATAAAATAGGCTTGAGAATATCAAGCAAATAATAGTATTCAGTCGGTTCCCCATCATATGGCGAAGCTTACCCATTGCGATCAAATGAATATGAATGGGTAGGATTTTTTCCAGAATATTAATGAAGAAAAATGGTTTGTTATTTTTTTTATTGAGAACAGAAACCTAGCACAAAGTATATTTACTGTAGGTGCAAGAAAAATTTGCTGGGGAAATCAACAAATGAACAGGCCAAGTGATGATTATAACTAAGGCATGTCTGAGCCTTCGCTTCTGATCTGCTGGCTCATTAAAAACATATGAGCAATTCATCTCTTGGTCAGTCAGATCATTTCATTATAATTGCGTGCCATTGCAATAGAAGCAACTGCTTTTCAAAGATTGTTCATTGCAGCAGTTTCCAAGAAAAAAGTGTAGAAACTACGTGGCTCAGATCAAACTTCACCACACGGACCTCTTGCAAGGAAATTCAAAAAACAAAACCTGGGGTGAAGTATAAAGTCATAGAAAACATCTGATAGCCAAGATGGGTAGAGTCATATTGGTCATGATGAAAAAGATAATGCCACACCTTAAAAATAAATATTTACACAAATAAAACTACAAGACCATTTGATTTATACACTAAGTGTGGAAAAGAAGTAATCTATATCTACAGTGTTGCAGTTCAAAGCTACAGCCACGATAAATTGCACAAGAAAATAAGTAACACAGCAAATGCACCTCATTATTGACAGAATGAAATATAAACATTTAAGAATAAGCTCTAAAAGAACCAACAGTACTTATATACACATACTCTAGTTTCTTCCCATTTATCACTTGGGTGCATCTTTAATGTCCTTTTTAAATATAAAACGTTACGTCCGATGATTAATTGTTCTTTTCCGACATCCAAATGCTCATGCGCATTATCTGATTCATCCACTGCGTTTCGGATTTTGAGGACGATATATCTACTACTGGGCAGGCTTTCGCCAATTCATCGAAGTAAAAACAGAACAAAAAACTAAGCTGCTGGAGGAACTCAACACGTCAACTGTGGAGGCAAAGACACATTTGGTGTTCCAAATCAAGATCCTGCATCAGGCCTGAATGAAGAAGAATAGTGGTCCAGACCTGCTTGGGCAAGTGAGGCACAGAGTTGTTGGAGAGATGGAGAAAGGGGAAGAAGGTAGCCACATCAAAGGGGCAGAAGGTAGCAACATCGAAGGGGCAGAAGGTAGCAACATCGAAGGGGCAGAAGGTAGCAACATCGAAGGGGCAGAAGGTAGCAACATCGAAGGGGCAGAAGGTAGCAACATCAAAGGTGCAGAAGGTAGCAACATCGAAGGGGCAGAAGGTAGCAACATCGAAGGGGCAGAAGGAAGCAACATCAAAGGGGCAGAAGGTAGCAACATCGAAGGGGCAGAAGGGAGCAACATAGAAAGCCTAGAGCACAGGGCACAGACAGAAAACCATTGGGAGAAGTGACAAATGGAGTGCACACACCTGAGATCCTGGCTGGGACCAACTGGGAGACCCGAAAATGGAGATGGAAGCTAAAACAAGGTCTGGAGCAGATGGCAAGACAGAGAAAAGGACAGAAGGCACCCAAAATGTCAACCTTCCCTTTGGTTCCATGGATGCAGCTTGACCCACTGAGTTCCTCATGCAGTACATTCATTTTCCTCCCAATCCAGCATATGCAGTCTCTTGTGTCTACAACTTAGAACAAGCAGTCCAATGCCTCAGAGGCAAAAATAACTTCTTCAATGAGTATGTAAAATGGTCTGTGGAAGTTTCCATTCAGAGCTGTTAAAACAAAATGTTATAACAAAAGTAAGTATGTCTTCATTAATTCATCCATGGTATTCACATACATCAAAGAGTTGAAGTATAACAGTGGAACCATAGATTAGAATCCAGTCATTTTTCCTGCTCCAAAAATTCCCAAGTACTTATCGAGATCTGGCATCAGCTTTCTACGACTGAAATTAAGTCAGAACCAATGTACATCAGGACTCCAGTCACCCACAACCCAACATAAATCTATTAATTTAAATTTTAATATTTTCAAACCTCTCCCCAGAACCAATAGCTTTTTAAAGACGCCACAATCCTTTGTCTGGGGAGTGTTTTCTAGGGTTCCCCAGAACTCATTTCCTGGAGTGAGAGGAAAATTGATCATAAATATAAACATAGGAACAAGCTTTGGTGTTCTAAAACAAAACCTGAAAAGATTGTTATTACTGAGCCAATGGCTCAGACCACATTCCACAGTTTATATGCATTCAATTCATTGGATACTCTTACATTAAATGCTATTTTAAAAACAAATGCTCCATTGAGGGGTTACAAATGTAGATGGATTCAAGGTGTCTGCTCACCTGCAAGTGAAAACTTGATGCAGCAACAAAAGTCATAACCACAAAATGTATCAAATACAGGGTAAGAAATAAATGGAGCAGCTGGGACTGACAAACAAGAGGCAAGTGGCATAAAGAGGGAATGTGGAGTGGCCCATCAGAAGGGATGGATCCAAGTCAAATCGTTTTTCTGCAGAATTTAGATTAAAATAAATCGTTTATAAAAGGCCTTTCAGTGAAGTTGTAGTGCGCAGTATCTTGGTAAAAAAGTTAAAGTGGCAAATTCAAAGCTTTGAACTTCCTTTTAAGTTATCTTTGGATATGGCCATCACTGATTTGGTATCAGTTGCCCTTGTATGATGGTGGTGGTAGGTCTACAGCTCCACACAGCCCTGGGCGTGGACCTCATTTCAAAGGTCAATAACATTCACCTGTAGCGAATTATTCTATACTGAGTTACTATAGACGTTGGTGTACACATTGTGGAATCGCTGTACATGTTGTCGAGTTGATATATACGCGGGGAAGTCAATGTACACGCTATGGAGTCTAGTGTAAGACTGACACCTCCAGGCTTACTTGCTGGGCATATATACATTACTGCTTCTGCCACATGGACAGGAAGTGACATAATCAATGATGTCATCAGCTCAGATAAAAACCTGTGTTGGATTCAAGTCAATTTCCCCACATTTTTCACAGTGCATCCGCCATTTTGGGAGCTGGTTTGCTTGCTGGTAAGTGGGTCGCCACACACCCATTTTGATCTCGTGGATTGGGTATGAACAACAAGCTTCTTTTCACATTGGATGTTTGTGATCTAAAAGATTTATGATTATCTGGCAAATTCATTGTCACTTCCTATGGCAAAAATCTGCACATTTCCTCAATTAAAGAAAATTCTCAAATTGTCACTGGGGTATTCGTTGGACTGCATGTTGAGTAGCATGAAAACAACTGTAATGTACACCCAGTCTGTACTTCAAAGACTTTTGCCTGGGACTGGGAAAAAAATGATGTAAATCCGATTATTATTCCAACTCCCTGCATGTTTTAATGCTATTAGTCAACATAAAAAGATCACCAGTTATGCAATCGCAGAAGGCCCACTACACCTGTGCTAGTTCTTTGAAGGAATCTGGCAATCGGTCCCAATTTTCTGGACTTGCAATACAAGTTTGAAATTGTTTCTCAGGTATATTTACAATTCCTTCTCAAAAGTTACAATTTCCAGACCATCTGTCCATCAGTACATTTGAGAGTCTAACATTCCTTCTGCTCAAAATATTTCTCCACATCACCCATTGGGTCCTCCGTCAATTATTTTAAAATGTATGCCACGTGAATATTGAACTTCCTGTCGATTGAAAGAGTTTCTCCTATCATCCCATCAACTTCATTAAAGTTTCTTGGAATTTCAAATTACATGAACTTTGCTGAGGAGACCAATCTCAGTTTCTATGTCCATTCAGACACCTGAAACTGCTCAACCCTGGTAATCCACTAGGAAATCAGTCTCCTCACACTTTGTTAATCATGTGCTGCCCCAAATGCCTTTGCTGAGATTTGCTTTGTGACTGATTTAGAACAGCTCTGAACCACAATCCTGATTTTTATTTTACCTGCCTCAGAATCTTTAAAAATCAAATCTTGTCTCCACTCTTGTTAACCTAAAATTGTAAGTGCTTCTTAATACATTTACAGCCACAAAATTAAAATTATGTTGCTGCTGGATAATTGAGATCGCTTTGGAAAGAAAGGTCATTTCAGGTTAAGCCACCTCAACAAAAGGAACACAGCCGGGGTGGGGGGGGGGGGGGAGGGAGGGGGTGGAAGCACCATCATTAATAGCACCATTTGAAACATGCTAATCACCTTTGTTATTTTCCCAGTTAGGGTTATTGTTTAGTACATCACAACTTTTTTCTGCTTACAGTTATTAGTCTAATTAATTCTCCAAGATACTTTAACTTATAAAATCTAGTTACTTACTGAACTATCTTTCAAACACTTGCAAGTCAAACCAGAGCTGAGAAGCCTATTGTTACATGTGAGACTTTACACTGCCAAGAAAGTGAAGGAAAGGAACCAGATTAAAATTACTAGTTGGTAGCTGCTCAGAATAATAACTTTCCTGATTGCTGGATCACTAAAGAAGAATATAAAGCAATGTCCATTATTAATTGAATACTATAATTTAATCACGTCATCTTCTTTATCATATCTTAGACACTAAGTGACAATGTAGGCCACGACCATGGACAAACATTAATTAAGCTAACTCATCCAAAATCACTTAGTAAGAGCAGTTTGAGAATGAGGAAAGCTAAGAGATGAAAAAAAACAGAAGAGGATTAAAGAGAAACACAGAAAAAAGGAGGGAAGAGGAAGATGATGAGGGGTGAAAGAGAAAGTAAGAGAATGGTAAAAAGAGAAGCTGCATTTTCATGCTTTAAAACTGGAAAAGCAGCAGCAAAAACAAAGCTGAGAATATTTCTCATCCAAAATTACCACAACTTGCCAAATCCAACAATAACTGAAGACCTGGGATCATTGATCACTCTCGAATATTTGCTTTGCTGATAACAATTAAAACCCCAGTTTATCCAGATCCACAGAGAAAGACAGGCAGAAAGAAAATGTTTACACTGGTGTTTTGTTTATGCCTCAAAGTCTTACAAAGCTGGAATACTGCGAGCAGTTCTGATAACCACACAATAGGCAAAAGGAGAGGATATTTGTGTGGGGGGGGGGGGGGAGCATTTCACCAATGAGCACAGACAGGAAAGGCTGGGTTGTGTTCCTTGGAGAAGAGAAGGCTAAATGAGAACCTGATTGTGGTTTACTAAATTATGAGTAGCAGAGAACATTTCCCCAAAGCTCAGGTGACAAAAGCTGGAGAACATGGGTTTAACTTAAGGTGAAGAAAGAGGATTAACAGGATGTTGGCAGGAACTTCTTTCATCTTGGGGTTGGATGGAATCTAGAATACTTTGCCTGAATAGATGGTGAAGGAGACCACAAGACCACGAAGACCATATGACATAGGAGCAGAAATAGGCTATTCAACCCATGAAGTCTGCCCGCCATTCTGAGTTCTCACAGCCCCACTTCCAGCCTTCTCTCCATTACTTAGGCTTAGTTGAACTTAATTGGACTTAGAAGATAAGGGAGAGTGCTTAAGAATGACATGGGTGCAGCGACGACAAGAAAAGGAGCTGCAGGAGGAGCAGCAACCAAAAGAAGAGGAACTACTGGAGGAGGAGCTAAGAATGGAGGAAATGGAGCTAAAAACAAAAGCAGAAGAAGCCACTGGAACTGGACAAATAAATTGCTGGTAATGAGGCCAGGTCACAGGCACTAGAAGGCTCAATGGTATTCGGTGCTCAGATTAAATTATTGAAAGCATCAAGTTTTGAAGAAGGAGTTCAGAAAAGGAAACTATTAATTACCAAAGCTGAGCCAGTGATAGAAGCGCTAGTCAAGGACTCAGCAGATTAAGACTCAGTGTTGAGCCGGTGCTATAGCCACAAGACATGTTTGGTCCTGGACCAGGCAGGTTAAGGCACTGGGCTGAGCCAGCACCACAGATGCAAGATCTCAAATTAACAGGGTTGATCCAAGGAGCCAGAGATCAAACCCAAATGGTGGGCGTATTGGACAAAGATGGGAGATAAATGCCATCTTTTATAGGGTCATACCAGGCAAGTATTAGAAATCCTGGTGGACAAAGTAACGACTGCCTAGGCACAACAAGATGAATTGGCTGCACTATTCATTCAGTGACAGACTCTCGCTTCTCTGCCCAAGATAAAGATTCCAGTTTTTGATGGCGATCCACTTCAATTCCAAACGTTTACGAAAAGTTTTGAATGCAGTATTGAAATTAAGAGCCAAAGCTAGGAGGATTGTCAGTATTATTTGATGCAGTTCACGAGTGGACGACCAAGAAAACTTGTAGAGAATTGTCAGCATATGGCTCCAAATGAAGGATTCAGAAAGGGTAAGTGGTTACTAAAGAAGCATTTTGGTGACAAGTATAGAATTTATGGAGCTTATATTACAGAAGGCTCTTTCGTTGTTATTAATATGACCAGGGGACACAAATGGTTTAAAAACTTACACCCTCTTTCTCAGAGAATGTTTCAACATCACGTCAGAGATTGATCATCTTTGAGAGCTTGACATACCTCAGAACATGGTAAACATTGTAGATAAATTACCCAACTGGATGAAAAAATTATGGAGAAGACAAGTTGATGAATACCAAAGAAGATTCTATGTAGAACCCACTTTTATGAATTTGGTGGAGTTCATTGAAGGACAAGCAGATGTTGTCACTGATCCAGTGTATGGAATTAAAGGTACTCACACAATGAGTAAAGAAATTGAGAAGTTCAAATCATATCCTCAAACAAAATTGAAAAAAAGAATATTTGCCACTTCTCTGATGGGGTTGGATAAAGAAATTATGAAAATGAAAGTTCTCCTGTTGAGAGGAAATGCTTATGTAATGGTAAGCAGAATTTAGAAAAGTGTGCTCAGATGGAAAAGAAAATGGAGTATGTATTGGATGTCTGTGTAAAGGACACATCAACAAAACCTGCAAAAAGCAAATCAGCTGCAACATATGTAATCAAAGGCATCCTAAGATACTACATATTGTCAAGGAAAAGAAGAATACTGAAAAGGAACAAACATTGATGAAAGAAGCAAATGAAAACAGTGCTGAAACTTCAGTATTGAAAAGTGGTCCTTACTGAGGCCAGTGCAGATAACTGCAAACTATCAATAGTACCTGTACAAGTTAAGGCCAAGGATGAGAAGGCAATGGTACGTACACATTCATTTCTTTGCATCATTTTGCACTGTGGGGCTTATGAATATGCTTAATCTTGAAGGAAAACAGACAAAGATTCTATTGAAATCCATGGGATAAAAAGCTAATTGAAACTAACATGGTTTCAGGGTTAGAGGTTGCTGGAATACACAGTGATGATTTTTGTGATCTTTCAGACATATACACACAGAAGACTATGCCTGCACTTAGGGGAAACATCCCACATCAAAATGTACCAGCAAATAGCTCTGAGATAGAGATGCTAATTGGTTTAAATGCACCAAAGCCTCTGGAAGCAAAATAATTAATACTGAATGTAAGAGATGGACCTTACTCTATTAGAACTATGCTTGGATGGACAATTAATGGATCATTAGAAAGAAAGAATGATGTTGCTGAGAAGCAGTCAACAGGTGTCAATATGACATCTGTTGTGAAATTAACGAACCATTGAAACAACCGTTCAAGACAGACTTTCCTGAACACCTTGATAGCAATCAAAACCTTCCAGATACAGCAGCAAACAAGATTAATGAAGAAATCTTGCAGCATGTTTTAAAATGAGTGAACACAGAAAATTGCACTGATGGTATAAAGGAGCATTTAATTGACAATATGGTGCAACTGCCTTCAGATTACAAAATGTTGAGAAAGGATTTGGAAATAGTGGATAATCCAGAAAATGGTGACCAAAAGAATTTTAACTTTGCACTTGGAAAAAAACTGAATTTGATGATTCTACTGTCTTGTAAGTAATCAAGAGAGAAGGTCGATGAGCAGTTGACAAGTATGGAGAATTAATTGTAAATAGAATTCATAAAAGGAAGAAAATGATAACTGCTAAAGAAATGAATGCAGTTATTGAAGAAAGGGATTTAGCCTCAAGATGCATACAGTTGAGAAAGGAGATACGTTTTTTTGAAAGAGAACAAGTCAATCATTGTTTAATGACACAAAACAACTGACTATTTTAAGCAATCAAGGAACATTCTTGAATACCAACTTGAAGATGCAGGAGAACAAAAAAAATATTATATTCTGGAAGGTACAGTTAATAAAAGCAGAAAGAGAATCTAAAAAAAAATTGGAAGTTGTAAAATTGGATCCAGAATTACAAGGAAAGACAAAAGAAGCCACAGTGGCTGTTGATGAATCTGAGGATCCAATGTTCTTTAAGTCCTACCTTTTCTATAACCAACCGCACAATCTAAAAATCTCTTTATGAATAGACCAATTACCAAAGTCTGTTTTTTACAAGAAACAGGAAGCTTTCATGATTGACTTTCACTTTCTTTTGAATATTTACCCAATGTATTATGTTTGATTTTCTCTGTAGTGGTAATTATTATTTTTGGATATAATAGAGGTTGGTATTATAAGGATTAAAATTACTTGCAAACATATTTTTGCCATTTTTAGCAGCTAGAAGTTGCAAGCAGTCTGCAGAAGATTGTTGGCATTCTTTTGAGTGTCTCTATAGTAACAACCTTCTAGTCAAGGTTTAAAAAAGCAGTGTTTTCCACTATCTTATAAAACAATTTTAGTTTTGAATTTACTTTTGTGCTGTTGGAACCAAGAACATGGATCTGGTCCAGATAATTTTTTTGACCATGTAATTTTGAAAGCATTGACGTATTAATAGTTTACTCTCCATTTATTAATATTTTTAATATAGTTTACTATTTCAAGAGTTCAAATAAACAATAAAAAAAACTCAATGCTATTTTTGGAATGGACTTTCCATTAATGAGTCAAAACAAAGCAAGTGTGTATGTTGCTCAAGCGATTATAAAGGGAAATAGCTGCAATAACCTGTGTCAGCACTTTCATTGAACAATTTATTTACATACCTAGGACTTTCCATTCTACCACATTCTCCAGAGCTGTGCCATTTTCTGTGCATGTTCTGCCTTGGTTTAACCTCCCAAAATGTAACACTGTGCTTCTCCAAGTTAAATCCCATTTGCTATTCTCTGGCCCATGTTTCCAGTTGATCTTGATCCAACTGTAATTTTAAATAGCTTCCAATACTGGAAGCTGATTGACACGAGAAATTTCCTTCTTGCACAACATCTTTTAGAATGAATCTAATGCATTCCTAAAATTGAAGTCTGCAAAAGATGTTACTGAAGTGTTGAGAATTAAGTTTTAAGTTGTGAACAGTGGGATTATTAATCTGTAGCTACACAAAATTCAGATACTTACTGCTGTTATGTACTGGTTCTTTGCCTGCCTTGCCGACTGCATCCTTGGAGAAAGTTTTGGGGATGAATAATGACAAGGCTTATTACAGTCAGGATTAGATGCCTCATCAGAAAATGTCTCTGTGGAAAATTGGGACGTGCAGTTGAGAGTTGAGCCACTGATGCTTTCTGCTGAAGTGCATTGTGAAGAGGTCTCCGAGCTTTCGGTGACTAGGACAAAAAAAAATGGTACCTCAGTATAGTTCAGTTTCCATCAGATGACACTGACCATCTTTAAAAAAGAATACAGTAAAATCCCCATTTTCTGGCAGTCAATCAACCGGAAACTCAAACAACTGACAAAAAAAATTGAGGCAATAAGTAAATTATTAAAAAATTTAAATAAATAAGAATAAATAAAATTTTAAATAAAAGTTTAGAATTTTAAAAGTAAATGTTCTCTGAAGCTACACACAGCCACTTAGGACCAAACATTCAGCCAGCAGAGCGCCTAGTGGTGTCCCGTCCGCAGCAGCTGTTTGAATAGTTTCAACAAAGTTATTAATACATTTGGATAAGTCAGTGAATTCCCCCTCTTGGGTAGAACTAAAATGCAGTTCTCCAAAAAACTTCCATGTGGCCAATTTTAGGATTTTTTTTTACCATTTTCCTTTTCCAAATTAACACATAATCTGTTAATGAGAAATAGGTTGAGAATTTGGGCTCAATTTAGGAAATTCTTCAAAATTAATGGTTTTTCACTGGCTAGTCCAATTATAACCATCTCTTTCAACCATCTTTGTTGGATGAAGGCTTCAAGGAAAGGCATACAATAGGTATAAAAAGTTGGTATTATCTCTTTTATTTGAGATAATTTTGCCTCTTTTGAACAATTATCAACTTTCCAATAGACACTTTTTTTTAGATATTTACAAATTAGACATTTTGTTCAGTCTAAGCATCCCAATTTTCCACAAATTTCCAACCCTTGATCTGTTTTTTTTAATTTATGGTTTTATTTTCATGGTGAATTAACAACAAGTATTTATAATAATTTATTGGATTTAAAATTATTTCCCATGGCTGGGATCAAGAGCGATTGGGAATGAGATTTGAACTTAACATTTTCAGATTGGTTCTCAACTCTCAGCTCGGTTAATGATTCTTCATTCTGTGCAAGACACAACTTATTACAGTTTAAGGTGATACATAGAACTCGTTTGTCCAAATTAAATTATCTCACTTTTATGCAGATATTGATCCACTATGTAAGAAATGTAAAATTTTTGAAGCTTCTCCCAAATTTATAGAGATTTTGGAAAGACATTTTCCAAACTTTATCAACAATTTTTAAGATTAATTTGGAACCTTGCCCATTAATTGATTTGTTTGTTTTTTTTTTCGTGATTCAGATAAAGTTATATCAGCATCTCAAGAAAAAGTTTTAGCTTTTACCACGTTGATAGCCAGAAATCTAAAATCACCCAAGCAATTAAATTGAAATGGAAAGATGATTCATCCCCTACTCATACACAGTGGTTATATGATGTAATGTCCTATTTAAGTTTGGAGAAAATTAGATATAATATTGAAGATGGAAAATTTCAAGTTATGAAATTGTGGGGCCCATTCTTAGATTTTTTTTATAATTGGAAGAATTAACAATGATTGTTTGTTCCGGGGATTCATTACCTGTTCTCTAGGGGTCACCAATAGTTCCACATTATTGATTTTTTTAAATTAATCTAAAGGTAATCTTGAATAGAGGGAGGGGTTAGATTGGATTTAGTTTTAATTTTTTTTTCCTTTTTTTTTCCTTTATTTTATTCAAGTTATTTGAATAAATGGGTTTAACATGGTGGCATAGATCATTTCAATTAAATGTTTTATGAAGTATATTAACATATATTGATGAAGTTTTATCTACTATTTTTTCCTCATTGGCTTTTTTATGTGTGCTTGCTTGTCTACAAATTAATTATGTAATCAATTCTGCATTTATGGTTATATGTTAAACTTAATAAAAATATTTTTAAAAGAAAATAATAAAATATTGGCGCCCAGGATGAAGAACCAGCTCAATGCTGCTCACCACTGGGACGACTCTCCCAAAGTGTCTCCCTATCCCTGTCTGATAAGTGTCTATAACTTTATTACTATAGTATTAAGTATAGTAGTCATGCTTTATCTGTAAACTTGTGGGAAGGGGGTTAATTCTAAAGGCGGCACAGTTAGCATAGCAGTTAGCGCAATACTGATACAGAACTAGTGAATGGGGTTTGAATTTAAAGGAAGGTGTGCCTAGGGTAATGATTGAGTCACTGGCATAGTGATTAATCTGGTTGTGCCAAGGGTCTGACCAGGACACCACGATAAAGAGCCGGTCGATGCCAATCGCCACTGGGGGCGACTCTCCCAAGGGTTTTATTGGTAAACTTGGGAGACGATGGGTTAATTATGATGGTGGTATGGTTAATGTAGCTGCTGATGCCACACTGTTACAGCACCAGTGACTGGGGTTTGTATTTACATTTTGTAAGTTACAGGAATTACTTGATTAAAGTGAACTTTACATAAGAAAAAAATCAAAATACATTTACTGATTTTTTTTTCAAATTACACTGTCTTTTATCTTTTAAACAATGCATTCTCAATGCTGGTGTATTAGTTAAGCATTGTAAGAGTGAGTCTCAGTCAATTGGGAGATTGACATATCCAGCATCCATGATCCCCAGGGGTGCTGAATATTGGGGGTCTTACTGCATAATCTTTTGACCAAGTACAAAGTTGAATTGGCTTAGAATATGTATTGGTCTTGATTACTGATTGTTTTGTTCGACTTTTTTTAAAAGGTGAAAGGAAATGTTTCCGCCACTGCATTTTACAGTTTCTTGAAGTATACGTGCTATGCGAGCGTGGAGAAGAATGACACGCACAACAAAGTCTTGGAAAACGAGATTTGCTTATTGCTCTGGCCTTCGCGCTTACACGGGCCCCTGGAACTGACGTCAGGGCCCCGAGTCATTGGAGTGCCGGTCTAGGATTGGCCGGCATTTCCGCCAGAGTTCCCCGTCTTCCCACCGTATGAAGGTCACCTGGTACAACGCGGGTGTCACCACCAGGTCGCTGTGTTCATCAGCCATTTTGTGGGCCTTTCGTGTCTCCCTGCACGGCCTGCTACATTATTAAGATTTTACATCACCAATTCAAAATGTCTTCTATGTATGTAGCAGATTATCTATAGAAAATAGTGACTTCATTGCAAAACCATTTCTTTGAGACAGCTTGAAGTCACAAAAAGGACCAGGTAAATGTAAGTGCCATTTACATTTACCTAATTAACCTCCCCTCCCCAAGCCGATTTTCTCCAAGTTTGTTTTTTTTTGCATGTAAATATAGCCTTGGAATTTTTGAGACATCAGCTGCAACTAGTGCAAAACTAATTAATCACCACGATGTAAGAGTTAGATGAATGAGACCTTGATTTGAATATCATACAATGGAGTGAAACAACGTTACCTAAATAATTTTGATTAAAGGTTAGCTAATATTTATGAGCATAAATGATTGAATATTTGTGCTTAACAGCAAAGTGGTTGAAAGTTAAGTAAAATATTATGGCTCAAAAGAAACATCATTGAATAGAGAATAGTTCCTCATATAATACATGTCAGAATAAACAAAATGGACTTGTTAATGTTTCAGAGATTTAAGGTAGAAAAATGTTAATTCTATTACAGACTCACTTATAGAGGGTTGGCTTCCAGTATCTTGCTCCAGTTCATCTTCTTCAATACATGTCCCAATGTCATAGGACCATTGGTTGAAAGGTATCAAATGCAGACTGGAATGCATTGGACTTGAATACACATGAAGATTAAGAGTTCCTAGAATGGACGAGGATGACTGGCTGCTTGAAGAAGAGGTGCTGCTGTTGGATATGGTGGAATGAGGTCTCTTGAAAGACATGGAATGGTCAAATGAAGATACAGCAATCGATGCTCTTGTTCTAGATTCTAATGAACAATAATTAAATTGAAAAATGTTATAAAGGAAATGTGGCTCTCAGGATTACAAAGATATTTGACTGAATGATTACCCTTCAAGGGATTTTAATTATGGAATCATAGAAATTAAAGCACAGATGCGTAGCTATTTGCAAACCAGATCCCACGTGGTTCCAGTAGCAGTGGTGGATTAACCATTAGGCTAAGTAGGCTGAAGCCTAGGGGCCTGGCAGGTAAGGGGGCTCATCAAACAACAATAGAAATAAGAGATACAACAATAGAAATGTTACTTTAATGATGCCAAAGGGAACTAAGCCACAATATTTTAAAATTGCAACAACTTGTAACTTTCAACGCTCCTGTTGATTGGCTTTCACCTATTCAATGAAATCAAAAAACAATGGGCCCGCTCAGGGCAGCAGCAGCTCAATGCTGAATCAATGGCCATCTTTGATCCCCATGATCAGGGGCACAATTGCTATTTTAACTTGGGCCGGGCAAGTACCAAGCTCGTTTCCATTGCCTCGTTGCCCGGTCAATTGTCAGGCAGTCGGTGACGCACATCTGTTGTCAGGCTATGCTGCATGTAGCCTTGGCAGAGCAACAGGCATGCAGGGGGAAGAGAGGGGGAGAAGAGGCAGCAGCATACGCCATTGCAACCCGTCCGGTAACGTCACGGCTCAGACTTGAGCCACTGCTCAGTCCGCAAAATGGCAGCCCGACCTTAAAGTGTGTTTATGCCAGCAAGGAGCAAGGTAGCGAAGGAGCTGAAGCATGTATCAGAAGTAGTGAAGATGCAAGAAGGCCTTGGGATTGGAGGTGCTGCCGGAGCTGTGGTGGCTCCAGAGTTGCACCATTCATCATTGATTGGTCTGGAAGCAGTGGTGCTTAAGAGGCATCTGCAGATACAGCCTGGGGAAGGGAATTGGCGGGGACAAGGTGGGAATGGGAGGGAGAGAGGAGGTCAGTGGCTGAGCTGGGAGAGGGAAATGGTGCATTGAGAGATACCTGCATCACTGAGACCTTGACTTATATTTTTGAGATGGTAAAATTATCAAAAAAATGTATGTCAAATGTTTGGACAGGGGCACAATTTCAATGCTTGCCATAGGCGCTATTGTCTATACATACACCAATGGGTGAATGGGCACGGCCCGCAAATGCCTCACATGACGCTGACCCTGATGGACCATACTAAAGCTCAGATTAGGGATCGGGTGATAGTTATTCCACCACTGAGCATCAGGTTCAGTGAATTCAGAGACGTGATCAAAATAAGGACCACATTTTTATGGGGACCAAGACATTTTCTTCTGGTTTAATATTTTAAAAAAGGCAGCTATAATTGAAGGCCATCGGGATGAAATTGAACTCACAACTATTTTCACTTCTGCTCTTCACCCTAATATCACAATCTTGATTTAAAAGATGCTTTAAGGATTACTCAGGTCTTGATGCTGAAAATGTTCTCTGAATTAGAAATCCAGATCAATACACATGACATTAGACTTAACAATTCCATGCCCCTGGCAGTTGTCAACAGGTGCCCATAGTAACAAGAGCATTGGAGCCAAATATCGCAAAACTGGGAGAGAATAGATCAAACCGTGTGAATGAAAAGATCAGAAAAATGGCATTCGGGATGCACAATTGAGTTCCAGAATATTTTTCCTAAATCTATGAATATCCCCTGCCTGATTATTGAACATTACAAAAATACCATATATACTTTTGTAAAAGTTGATCTCATGTCAAAGTCGACCCCCTGATTTTGGCCAAAAAAATTTGGAGTTTTCCATATATCTCATGTAAAAATTGTCCCTAGTCTCACAGCTCAGCCAAGGCTGTCCATAGGCTGGAGCTCCTGATGCCTTGGTCGCGAACTCTCACCTCGGCCCCAACTGCCTGAAGATGAGATCTCCCCGGCACCTTTGAGATATTTAACGCAAACCCCACCTCCCTATACTGGCTCCTCGCCAGCTCCAACCTCAGCCTCTTTCAGGCTGACACCTTGGAGACCTCCACTGCTGGATCCCACCAGCTCATCTCCCCCTTACCACCACTCCTTACCCTACCTTATCCCCTCACAGCTCCTCATTTCCTCCATTGTGCTCTCCCTTTCTTCCCACCCACCCCTCCCCCACCAACCCTTTGTGTTTAACTTCAATCATAGTGCCTGCACAATTTTGTCTTTTGCTCATGTTTTCTTTTGGTAGAATGTATCTTTCGATGCGTGTACATTGTCCGATTATTTTAATTAGTTGAGTGTTTGTTCATAATTCATTTAGAGATGATTTGGACTTCTACTACTGGATTTTGATTCTAGTGTAAATTTCTGTCCCTCAAAAGTAGAATCCATGTAATAGTTGACCCCATAAATTTAACATTTAAAAAATGGTCCCGAAAATTTGATTTTACACAACATTGCAGAGGCTTCAAACTTCCAGTTAGTACATATATGGTTAAATGGCACCCTGATAATTTTAATTGACATACCTGTACCCTTCATGATGTAATCAATAGCACGATCATTGATTGCAGCGTCACTGGGCTTGATGTCCATAAATGGTTTATTACCTATCCCCATGGATACCATCTCCTGCATCCTCAACTCTGCAACAAACAGTGAGACGTTGAGTCACTACCAGGTTACAAAAACATTCATTGCTCAGATGCTGCGCATGAACTGCTAATACTTCATTCTGTAGTGGGCCAAGTGAATGTGTGAGTAAATGGGCTGAATCGCCGCAACACGCGGCCAGTCCAAGATCGCGTGGGCTCCCCTTCACTGCCGAGAAGGAGACTGCACCTAGCACCACGTGAGGGTTGAGGAGCCTTCCACTTCCGCATAGAGGTCCACCGGCTAGAGAGTGACACCACAATGCGATGACATCACTTCCGGAAGCCGGCAGGTATGTCACCAGAAGAGGGTGGGCCAGCGTGGAGACATGGAAATTCAAGCCAATAAAGTCATTCTTTGGTTCACCCTCACGCTGTGTGGACATCTCTTTACTTGGTAGCCCTGCCGCAGAAGTCACTACAGTGGTGACCATGACGGTTCCAACGTTTTAGAACTGCCATCAATCACATGAGAATGCAGCAACTGGCTGAATCCACAGTCGCAGCGCCTGCAACCAACGCGGTGGGCGTACATCTCCTGTCGTCTGGGCAAGCCAACCCCGGAACTGGCTACAGCTGGCTGAGTCCCAGTTCCACATCAGGGGAATCGTTTCAGAGGACACCAAGTTCTGGCACGTCAGCAGCACCGCTGCCAAAGTAAGCTCCTTCAAAGAAAACCCACCGATGGAACGGAGGTACGAGCATTTCTGACATTTCCTCCTCAACATCCTGGAGCTCAGCAGGTATGAGTGTGCCATCAGGGCCTGGGTGACAGAAACCCCTTGAGCTAAAGCACGAGATGGTGGCCCTGGCAGACGGGCACACCGACTGTTTCCTGTTCAGGCTCTATTCCTCTCGAAACTACCAGTACACGTATCCTCGGCAGTTTCAGACATGGATTTCAGCGCCAGACAAGCTGTTCCGCAAGCCACAGCAGAGCTTCCTGTACGTGCAGCCGGTTGACAACATCGGCGCCGCCACCCTGACCAACCCACCAGAATACCGATGGTAGCCGCGGCACAGTAGCAATGCAACGGGTGGGCAGAGAAGAACAGAGAGTACTGTTTCTACCACCAGTGGTGCAGCAGAAATGCCTGGTAGTACACCCCACCTCCCCCAACCCCCGTGCTCGCACCCCACCGCCAAAACTCAGTGACGGGAAATGAGCAGGCACGTCGCCAAGAGTGGCCTCGGCAATTGACACGCAGAAAGGCCTACTCTACCTCAGAGACAAGAGGATGAAAAAGGACTTCCTCATCGACATGGGTGCAGAGACTAGCCTCATCTCGCCCACATACTTTGAGGCAAGGAACAACACCAAATGCCTTCCCCTGCAAGTGGCAAACGGGTCCTCCATTCCCGCCCCGCCTGGTCACGTTGCAGATGCCGTTTTCCAGTGGGAGTGCACCATTGCGGCCGTTGGACAGGCACTACTTGGAGTCGCTTTCCTCTGAGCTGACAAATGGCTGGTGGACATAACAAGATGCTCTTCAGTAAATGCCACAACTTTCCAGTCTTCCCCCCCCCCTCACCCTGTGGAGCCCTCTTTCCTGCCACTGAGAATCCACGCTATGGACCAAGACAAATACGCCTCCCTACTGGCCAAATACCCGGCTTTATGGCACTGAACTTCCATGACTCCAACCCGCCATATGGCGTGGAGCACCACAGAGAGACTGCCTGCCCCCTGGTGCATGCATGAGCCCGGCTCCTCCTGCCAGACAAGCTCCAACAAGCCAAGGCCGAGTTCACCGCCATGGAGGAGTTGGGGATTGTCTGCCATTCCAACAGCCCGTGGGCCTCCCCACTCAACATGGTGCAGAAGAACTCCAGCGGTTGCCGTCCATGTGGTGACTACTGTTGTCTAAACGAGGCGACTCCCCCAGACAGGTACCCCAACCCACACATCCAAGATTTCACCACGAGGCTACAGGGCTGCAGGGCATTCTCCAAAGTGGACCTTGTAAAAGGGTAAGACCAAATCCCGGTACACCCCAGCGACATCCAGAAAATGGTAATCATCACACCCTTCAGCCTCTTTTTTTTGGGGGGGGGTGGCATTTTATTCAAGTTACTGATAATATACAACATTTTCCAAACTCTACACACTGCAGATATTTAACATAGAAAGGCTGAATATTATAACTCCATGATCCTGGTTCAGAGCTCTCAAAATGCTCAGTGCATCTAAGAATATTTAAATGTCAAAAATTCCCTCAAACTCATAACAATTTCACATCGGAACTTGCATAGAACACTATAAAGATATTACAGCAAATAACATTTTTTTTTAAAAGCTAGAAATCTGTCTCCAAGGCATCTTTACGTTCCTTTCTCCACATCAAGAGTCCACTCAATTAAACAATCCCAAGCATTGACAAAATGGTTTTCTCTGCCTGTTCTCTGGAGTCTTACATCATCGCACTGCCTTTTTATGTTCCGCTGAGATAAATTTTTCCTTAAAAGTTTGCTGAGAGAATAACCTGCAGCTGTCTTGTAAACTCTGGGCTCTCATCCTCCCCTATTTATAAAGTGCCCTTGGAAATATCTGTTGCGACCTCCAAATCCTCCACCACCTTAGTTTCCTCCAATATGGTCCACCGATATTTCTACCTCCATTGAAAGTTCACGTTGAAGGTTAAGATAAGAAAGCCGCTGGCCGAGCTCAAGGCACAACCTGCTTTCAATCTGCTTTCCAGAACCTTCTCTCCACCCTTCAGCCTCTCTGAATTCCTAATGTCTTTTGGACTCAAAAACACACCCCAGACATTCCAATGCTAATAGACATGGTCGGCATGGATCTCGACTTCATCTTCGTTTATCTAGACAACATCCTCATTGCTAGCTCTGATGCCAGCACCCACAGAACGCACCTCACCCACCTGTTCGACAGACTTCAGCAGTTCGGGCTCAAGTGAACCTGGCCAAGAGCCAGTTCGGCTGGAAAACAATAGACTTCCAGGGGCACCACATCACCCCAGAGGGCGTCACCCAACTACCTGACAAGGTGGAGGCCATTCAGAACTTCCCTAAGCAGAGCACGACCAAGGGACTACAGGAGTTCCTGGGGATGGTCAACTTCTACCTTCGCTTCCTCCCAGAAGCAGCCATCCTAATTGCAGTCCCTGTTTGGCCTCATCAAACTCGGTGACAAGACGCTGCAATGGATGCCAGAGGCCATGGAAGCTTTCCATGCCACCAAGTTAGCACTGGCGAAGGCCAAGGTACTGGAGCATCTGGATCCCACCTCCTCCCTGGCCCTCACAACAGGCACTTCAGACAGCAGTGATTGCAGTGCTAGAGCAATGGGTCGACAAACACTGGCTACCCCTTGCCTTCTTCGGTAAGCACCTCTGAACACCAGAGCTCAAATACAGTGCATTTGACAGTGAACTGCTGGCCTTGGACCTGGCAATATGGCAATTCCACTACTTACTAGAGGGAAGAGAGTTCACCGTCTACACGGACCACAAACTGTTGACCTATGCCCTGAGCAAGGTCTTGGATCCGTGGTTGGCAAGACAGAAATGGCACCTCTCCATATCGGAATTCACCATAGATATCCAGCAAGGCCAACGTAGTAGCTGACACGCTTTCCCGGCCCACGATCTCTGCAGCCTTGGGAGGGCTCGACGTCACCCAGCTTTCCAAGGACCATCATCAGCCTGAAGGTCACAGATTTCTGCCCCGCACCAGGAAAACCGACCCTGCTGTGCGTCATCTCCACCAGGTCCCCAAGGCCGATCCTACCAGCGACCTGGCAACGGTGGGTTTTCAACCAGAACCACAGCTTATCACACCCCTCCATAAGGTCCACGGTCTGCCTGCTCTCAGACAAGTTTGTGTGGCATGGACTCCGCCGAGACGTTACCCTGTAGGCTTGAACCTGCTTACAGTACCAATGCACCAAGGTGCCCAGGCACATCAAAGCCCCCCCCAACAGACTTTCAACCCAGCGCAACGCAGGTTCGAACTTGCCCATGTCGACCCCCTCCTGGTGAGCCAGGGTATGAGGTATCTGTTCATGACCATCGAAAGACTCACCTATTGGCCAGTGGCAATACCTATTGGTGCGTGGGTCACAGAAACCTGCGGTTGGACTTTCCTTGCCACCTGGGTCGCGCGTTTTCGAATCCCAACACATCAAGGAGCACAGTTCACCTCCTCCCTCTGGTCCAATCTGGCGAAATTCTGCAGCAGCCAGGTCCACCATATGACGGCCTACCATCCCCAAGCAAACGGACTGGTCGAACGGTTTCACTGCCACCTGTAGGCCAGGTTGAAAGCCCGACTGACTGGGCCGAACTAGATGGACAAGCTCCCGTGGGTTCTGCTTGGGATCCACATGGCACCAAAGGAGGACCTACCAGCATCGTCCACAGAGATGGTGTACGGCGCACCACTCTCCATCCCTGGGGACCTGCATTTCAACCACCCTCCCCCCCATCTTCTGCCTGCAGACCAGTGCATTAGACATCCTGCACAGGCTGAGAGAGCAAGCGGGCAGACAACCCCACCCTCCGCCACCGTCCTACAATGCCCGTATGAAGGGCTCTTCAAGGTACTACAGAGAAACGGTGTAGTGCTCACATTGGTCATTGGTGGCCAACAGGACAGATTCATTCGACCACCTCAAAGTCATGCACCTGGACTCTGACCTTCCGGCCCCAGGTCAAACACAGAGGTAGACTGCCCAAGACTGTATGTTAGTCTGCTCAGAGAGCAGTGGCGATTCTGTGGGCGGGGGGGGGGGGGGTTGGTGTAGCAGGCTGAGTGACCGCATATATAAACAGGCAGAATCGCCGCAACACACAGCCAGTCCAAGATGGTGTGGGCTCCCCTTCACTGCCGAGAAAGAGCCCGTGCCTAGTGCCATGAGCAGGCTAAGGATCCCTCCACTTCCACGTAGTGGCCAGCTGGCCAGAGAGTGAAAACACGACGTGATAACGTCACTTCCGGAAGTGAGCAGGCCACTGCGGAGATGTGGCAAATTTAAAACAATGAAGTCATTCTTCGGTTCAGTCTCATGCTGTGGGGACATCTCTTTATTCGGTAGCGCTGCCGCAGTGGTTGCTACAATTCTTTCTTTTTAAAGTAAAAGTTTGAACTCATGCCATTTATCCCTGAGGCAATTTTCATCCAGGTATATGAAGACAAAGAAGGTGGACTCGGGAGAGCCAGTGGATGTGGTGTATTTGGACTTCCAGAAGGCCTTTGATAAGGTACCGCACGGGAGTCTAGTGGCCAAGATCAGGGAGCATGGTATTGGAGGTAAGGTGCTGACATGGATAGGAAATTGGTTAAGAAATAGGAAACAAAGGGTTGGAGTTAATGGGTCTTTTTCAGAATGGCAGGATGTGACGAGTGGAGTGCCTCAGGGGTCGGTGTTGGGTCCTCAGTTGTTTGTAATTTATGTTAATGATTTGGATGAGGGGATTATAAATAACATGAGCAAATTTGCAGATGACACTAAACTGGGTGGCGGTGTGGGGTGTGAGGAGGATGTAAGGAAAATGCAGAGGGACTTAGACAGGCTGGAGGAGTGGGCGGCTAAATGGAAGATGAATTTCAATGTGAACAAATGTGAGGTTATTCATTTTGGGGGAAGTAATAGGAAAGCTGAGTATTATTTAAATGGAGACAAGCTAGGGAGTGGGGAAGTGCAAATGGATCTGGGTGTACTTGTTCACCGGTCACTGAAGGCTAGCATGCAGGTTCAGAAAGCTGTGAAGAAGGCAAATGGAATGTTGGCTTTCATAAAGAGGGGATTGGAGTATAGGAACAGAGACGCCCTTCTGCCGTTATACAGGGCTCTGGTGAGACCCCACCTGGAGTATTGCGTCCAGTTCTGGTCTCCAAACTTGAGGAAGGACATACTAGCTATAGAGGGTGTGCAGCGCAGATTTACAAGGTTAGTTCCAGGGATGGCAGGGTTGTCATATGCAGCAAGGCTAGAAAAACTGGACTTGTATCCATTGGAGTTTAGAAGGATGAGGGGGGACATGATTGAGGTATACAAAATCATCAGGGGGATAGACAAGGTGAAGTCTGATTACTTGTTCCCAATGATGGGGGAGACGAGGACTAGAAGGCATAGTTTAAGAATACAGGGTAGGTCCTTTAGGACGGAGATGAGAAAGCATTTTTTTACCCAGAGAAGTGTGAATCTGTGGAATGCTCTGCCATAGAGGGTGGTAGAGGCGGATTCGCTGACTATGTTCAAAAGAGAGTTAGATAAGACTCTTGTGGGTAACGGAGTTAAGGGTTATGGGGATAAGGCTGGAAAGGGGTACTGATGGTAATGATCAGCCAAGATCTAAAATGGCGGTGCTGGCCCGACGGGCCAAATGGCCTACTCCAGCTCCTATTGTCTATTGTCTATTGTCTATATGAGGGCAGAAGATATGAGAGAGAAAGGACTTGAAGTGGCATTTATTGTTTTTATTCCTGCTCTCTTAAGCCCCTTTCACACTTGCATCCCAGTAAATCGGCCGTCAGTGTCCCAGGATAGGAATGGGGTTTTGGCCTTTCACTTTAGAACACTCCTAACTGGGACACTGAACACTTTCACACTTGCAAGGGTTTATTCCCGGTGTTTGGTCTGTTCTACCTTTAATAGGAAGTGCCTGCAATGTAATTGCCCATTTCACACTTGCCTGATCTCAACACCAGCGTCTGCAGATGCCGGGGATTGTACTAGGGGTCGAGGCTGGCAATCACCGACGTGAGATGACGTCATCTGACGCTGGCATTGAGCAGATTTTGCTTTCACACTTGCCACTTCAAAGGCCATTGGCATTCGATTCCTGGGATCACTTGCAAGTGTGAAAGCCCACAGCTTTTGGGAAATTGTAGGCGAACTCATCTGCATAGGTAATTTAGATATGCATTACAGTGAGCAACTTCAGGTCATTCATCCCCATTAACATGACTGGAATAGAATCAGTTCTAGCAACCTCGAATAGTCAGAGATCCAAAGGCATCCTTTCCTCTTTCTTATGACGCACTGGCCAGGTGTCATGCCTCAAATGAACAATTCCAAAATCTTTTGAAGGTAAGTATCAAATTTGCATTTGAACCAAGCAATACCATCAACTCAATCAGCTCCTAAAAGGAGCTTTATATTAATGCTGGGAATGTGATTCACAGCCATTTATGGGAAACAATCAAATAATACTGAAACAAGTCACATTTCGTCTTCTCAATTTACACAACAACAAATCAAAAAAATCTGAATCTTACTGACATACCTCGGTTTCTGAGAGCTTGGCGCCATAGGATTTTCCCTATGACATTTGTCCAGGTTAACTTGATCTCAGAAGAGCTGGCCTGAAAGATATAGGTGTCCTGAGATTTCCTTCTCCTGAACCAGATCTCAAAACGTAGCCCGCTTTCTCCAACATTCTCAGTCATTCCAATCTCGGCTGTCTGAAATCAGCCAACGATTCAATCAATGCAGGGAAACCCTCACCACATTTATCATGCATTACTTAAAATATAGTTACTAAAACCTTTATTGAAATTGAAGGATAAAAATTTCAGAGTAGATTTGGTATAAAATCTTACTTAATTTGCTCCCCCTTGTGCTTGAACTACTGGTCAAGCAATACTTCAAGATTTCAATTTCTTACACTAGTTTTCATGTTCTTCTGTCCTGTCATTGCAATATTCTGCAGCTCTATAATTGTCCACGGTTTCAATGTTCTGCCAATTTGAGAAAAACACAAGAGCTGCCGGTGCTGGAATGTTTTTTTTAATTTTAAATTTTTTTTTAACACTGAACCATATTAACCAAAATATATAAAAATGTTTCTCATTAAATATACACAGTGGCATTTTCTCCCTTTTTTCCCCCCTACCCTCCCTCCCCCCTTCCCACCCCCCTCCAAAACCAATAAATATTCAACATATACAATACAATAAAACCATAAAACAATGTCTTCATACAATTAAAAATAAACAAGAAAAATGTGTCCTCTAATTTTACACACTGGATCAGGTCATTTTGTCTTCTCATTTTATCATTTTAGGGGATGGAGGTCCGAGGCAAGCCCTCTCTGTTATGTTCTATGCATGGTTCAAATAATGAGACTTTATTTTTTAAATTACCAGTACTGGAATGTTCAGGGAACAATGAGAAGCTGGAGGGACTCAGTGCCTCAGGTAGCATCCATGGGTAGAAATATTCAATGTTTCAAGTCAGAAGACTCAAAACATTAGGCTTCTTCAGGTGCATTCTCTGCCAAGAATGCGCCTGCAAACGCGGAAGCAGCCCTTTGAATTGTCATTTAGGTGGCAGTGCTAAAAGTGCAGCGATGGCCACCTGAAGGGACAGCTGCACTGGATGCGCCTCTGAGCGCACTCCGGCTCCTGTTCCTTCGGGCTGTCAGGCTTGGGATGGCTGTCTATCAGCGCCGGGACGTCCCCACAATGATACTGCTGCCCCGCTCTCCCAACAGCCCAATATGAGTCCCTACACTGTGGGGCAGCAATTTGGGAAAGAGCGGGGTAGCAGTATCAGTGTGGGGACGTCCCGCGCTGGCTGCCCCTGCCCTGAGGTCCCGCGCTGATGGACAGGGGCAGCTGGGATGGAAGCTGTCAGGCATTCATATACCGGGGTGGGACTTCAGTGCTCTGTCGATTATCGCTCCTGGAGGAGGATTACAAAGTTCGCCTAGCAGGCACCTCCTGTGCTTTCAAGTGGCCTCCCAACAGCTGCATATTGGCATAATATGCGGCTTTACAATTGGGGATTTTGGCCACCTGTAAGTGCCTATTGACACACCGTCTCTCTCCATATATGCTACCTGATTCACTGAGGCCCTTGAGTTTCTTTTTGTTCACGTCCAGCTGCCTTGCACCTCTAATTTTCAGCCACTAGGAAGTTCTGGAACTTTATCAAGAATTTACGGGCCTATCTTTTTTTCATTCCATCTTTAAAATATTTCTCCAGATGATATTACACAGCGAGCTATGCTAAGATCCACATCAAGAAACAAATACGTTTGATTGAAAGTGTTCCTGAGTGCTTATTAGATTAAGAATATTGTATTGAAGCAAGCCTTTGTTGCATAAATTTAAAACTTTGCAATTAATCATTTGTCATTTACCTTAAATGAGAGTTTGTAAACATAGATGTCATATCCTCCTTCAATCTTTTTTGTTTTGCTGAAGAGAATGAGGTCTTCAAACAGGAAGATATGCCTCAGATATTTTCTACGTCCACACCAAATGACAAATTCTTCCTGACACATGAGCTGTCCTTGCTCTTTGAGATTCACCTACAGGGAAAACAAACCAAGATAAGCAATCATATCTATCATTCAGTGTAGACATTAATCTGAGGGCATGCCCGTGTTTTTGATTTCTCAGTAAGTGATTTGTTACACTATTTCGAACATTTACAGAATGGTTACAGCATAGAAGAAGAAATTTGGGCCATTAAGTCTCCACTGGCTCGATGGGGAAAAATGCAGCTAATCCAACTCACCATCATAGCTCTGAACATTCTTTCCTTTCAAAAGATTATCCAGTCCCCTTCTAGACACTCCAATTGAATTAAAACATCTGGTGGTGTACTTTAGTTGTGAGCAACTGGCTGCCTTAAAAGAATGAATCATGTTTGGTTCTTTTGCTAATCAGCCTCATCCTACAACACTTTGCCCTTGCCAATGGGACCAAATCGCTCCATCTAATCTGCCTATACCTTCCACATTTTAAAACACCTCAATGAGTTCTCCTTACACCTTTACATATCCTGTCCATCCACAGAACTAAAGTATGTTTTCTCCTGGAATAGCATTTAAATCTATTCTGCAACCTGAAGTTCCCAAAACTAGACACAGTTGTGGCTGTACCCATAAAGGTTCATCATAGTTACTTTGTTCTATAGTCTGAGCAGACATCCAGAATTGGACACTATATTCGAATTAAGGCCAAACGAGTAAAGAAAAGTTCATCCTGACTTCCTAATATTTTAATGATCATATGATCTTTCTGTTCTGACACATAATAAGTCATTGCATTTGAAAAGGTCTAACAGACTTTCGAATTTCTCAACCCTGAATCCTAGAGCTTCAGCAAACAGTAAATTTAGATTTGTGTTAATTACCACTTACTTGGAATATGGAGCACAAAAGACAAGCATTTTGGTTTAAATGATTCCTGACTCTGTGAGCTAGCCACACATTATTTTTTCCAGTTCCCCTCTTAACCCCATCACTGCAGCCTTTTCTCTTTGCCTTTAATGCTGATCATATGAATTTTCTCACAATTTATACCATTTCCTTCTGTTTCCCAAACCCACCAGGCCATACAACCCCTGTGCAGTACATATCACCATCTTCAGATTCTCTTGTTTAACATACAAACCCTGTACAAGCACTGAAATTAGTTCTTTTGTTGCGGCTCACCACAAGGCAAATGAACCGGCCCCGCTTGTAAGCCACGCGGCGGGACAGCCGGCCAAAATGGCGCCGTCGGAGGTTTCCCTTCCTTCCACCACGGGGCTCAGAAACCCGTGCTGGGGGACCACGTGACGCCCAGGTGACGTCAGCGCTCTCCAGCGCGGTTCTCAGCTAGGTCCGGGGTGGGAGTATAAGTACAGCCCAGCAGCCTGCAATAAACTAATCTGCTCACTGAGCCAAACCCATCAGGTTGTGTGTGTTATTGCAGGAGCAGTGTAGCCGCCGCTACAATTGGTGACCCCGATTGGTTCAAAGGTCTTTGAACCCATCATGAGAGAGCCTGGGATCAGCGCTATAGCTGTAAAACTGCCTGAATTCTGAGTTCAGGAGCCGGAAACCTGGTTCGGCCATGTATAGGCCCAGTTTCACCTCCACCAGATTTTGTCTGACACGACTAAATTCTACCATGTGGTTGCTGCCCTGGACCAGGCCACCGCCAGACACGTGCTGCACCTTGTTCACCACCCACCCGCCGAGGACAAGTACGGGACCATCAAGCGAGTGCTTACCGGGTCCCTGGGGGACAGGTCACCAATGGAACTGATGGACGAGATGCTTGCGCTCATAGGTGAACACACCAACTGCCCAATTTTCAAGCGTATCTTCTTCGGACATATGCCCGGGGACATCCGCCCGCTGCTAGTTCAGGAGAGCTTCACTGACCCGAGGAAGGTTGCCCAGAAGGCCCAAGAGCTATGGCTCGCATGATTCTCAGAAGGCTCAGTGGTCCAGCAAGTCATGAGGCATGGCCACGACCACACCAAGCCAACCCCTAGAGCACCCGACCCCTGCAGGGGCCCCCAAGAGCATTACCAAGGCCGCAGCATCCGCTTCAAGCCTCTGCTTTTACCACCAGCACTGGCAAGTCAAATCCCGGAAGTGTCGTCAGCCCTGCTCATTCCAGGGAAACGACCAGGCTGGCCGTTGTTAATAGCTGCGAGGACACAGCCTCCTCTACCTGCGGGACTCAGTCGGTGGACGGCAGTCCCTAGTTGACACTGGAGCCCAGATCAGCGTCATCCCGGCCACGGCCATCAAATCCAGAAACCGACCTCGCGGACCTCCCCTCCGTGCGGCCAACGCAACAGCAATACGGACGTAGAGAGACAAGACAGTCCACTTCCAGATCGGCCAACGGAATTTCGCGTGGAGGTTCACCGTCTTGTCCCTCCCATCTGCCATCCTGGGTACAGACTTCCTCCTCGCACACGGGCTTCTGGTAGACATTCAAGGTAGGCGCCTGGTGGACGCCCGTACCTTCCAGGCCATTCGCCTCGGCGCCTCCCGCTCGGAGCAACCGAAGATGACCACGATCAGCACACCCAGAGACGAGTTCGAGCAGATCCTGGACAAGTTCCCGACGCTCCTCAAGCCATAGTTCTCCGCTGCCTCGCCGTGCCACAGGGTGTTCCACCACATCCCCATCCAGGGCACACCGGTTCATGCCAAGGCATGCCGGCTCCCGCCTGACAAGCTCCAGGTAGTGAAGGAGGAGTTTTCGCACCTGTTGGAGCTGGGGATGATTCAGCGGTCCGACAGCCCATGGGCCTCGCCGCTCCACCTGGTCCCGGAAGCCTCCGGTGGCTGGCGTCCCTGCGGAGACTATCGACGGCTCAACGAGGCAACCGTTCCTGACTGTTACCCCATCCCTCACATCCAGGACTTTACGGCCAACTTGCACGGAGTGAGGGTCTTCTCCAAGGTTGACCTGATGTGAGGATATCGCCAGATCCCGGTGCACCCTGAGGACATACCCAAGATGGCCATTATCACCCCCTTTGGTTTGTTCGAATTCCTGCGCAAAGCCGCTCAGACCTTCCAGTGCCTCATGGACTCTGTGGGCAGGGACTTGGATTTCATCTTTATTTATTTGGATGACATCCTCGTCGCCAGCAAGGACCGGGCGGAACACGAGGCCCACCTACGTGCCCTTTCCTCCCGGCTGGCCGACTTCGGCCTTACCATCAACCCGGCCAAGTGCCAGTTCGGGAAAGAGTCCATGCAGTTCCTGGGTCATACCATCACAGCCGAAGGAGCCACGCCCGCCGCTGCAAAGGTCACCGCTATCAGGGAGTTTCCACGGCCAGACAGCCTCAAGGGGCTGCAGGAGTTCGCGGGTATGGTCAACTTTTACAACCGCTTCATCCCGGGAGCTGCGCGTATCATGCAGCTGCTGTTCACCCTCATCACAGCATAAGACACTTGCTTGGAACCCAGAAGTCTGCACCGCATTCGTGGCCACTAAGGACGCCCTCGCGAAGGCCACCATGGTCGCCCACCTGCACATCGACCTGCATATGGCACTCTCTTGTCAATGCCTCTGCCATAGCTGTCGGTGCCGTCCTGGAGCAGCAGGTGAATGGACATTGGAAGTCGCTGGCATTCTTCAACCGCCTGCTTCGCCCGCCGGAACGCAAGTATAGTGCCTTGGACCGCGAGTTACTGGGCATGTACCTAGCAGTCCGGCATTTGCGCTATTTTTTGGAGGGGAGGACTTTTACCATTTTCACAGACCACAAACCCCTCATCCAGGTGCTTGCGATAGCAAAGGATCCCTGGTCAGCCCGCCAGCAGCATCACCTCTCCTTCGTGCCAGAGTTTACCACCGACATTCGGCACAAGGCGGAGAAGGATAATGTGATTGCTGATGCACTCTCGTGACTGGCCATCTGCACACTGATGCCCGGCCTCGACTTCAACCAGCTCATCCAGGACTAGGAAGCTGATGATGAGACGAGGGCCTTCAAGACGGCCATCGCCGGCCTGCAGTTCCGAGACCTCCCGACTCCGAGCGGCGAAGGCACCATCCTGTGCGATATCTCCTTGGGCACCCCGCTGCCAGTGGTTTCCCCAGTAATGGAGCAGGCAGGTCTTCCATCATACCCACGACCTTTCACATCCGTCCATCAGGTCCACGGTCTGGATGGTGGCAGAATGGTTCATATGGCACGTGCTCCGGAAGCAGATCGTGGGCTGGGCCAGAACATGCACCCATTGCCAGACGTCCAAGGTGCACAGGCACACCAGGACGCCCATACAGGTGTTCGAGCACGTCCGGAAACCATTCAGCCACATTCATGTGGACATCGTCGGGCCCTTACCTTTTTCCCAGGGCAATTGTTACCTGCTTACGGTGGTGGACCACACCACGCGCTGGCCCGAGGCGATCCCGATGCCAGACGCCTCCACCGACTCATGCTCCCGAGCACTGTTGCATGGTTGCGTCGCCCTGTTCGGCACCACGGCTCACTTCACCAGCGATCGGGGTGCCTAGTTCACATCTGTGCTCTGGGGACAACTCCCCAACAGGATGGGGATCCAGCTACACTGCACCCCACCCCCCAACCCTCGGTTTTTCAAATTGCTTTTGTTTTCTGAAAAAGCAATCTTTGACATCTCCTATTTGTTCCACGATTGCTTCATCTAGACCTGCTGAGTTCCTCCAGCATTTCTGTATTTCCACTACAATCACAGCATCTGCAGACTTTCGTGTTTCACTTTTTCATCTAAATGTCTTTTTATTCTCGTGTCTAGAATACGTTAACATAGGGGTGGCACATTTGGTGAAAAGGGGCGGCATGGCCTTGTGGGCCGAAATGGCCTGTTACCGTGCTGTATGTCTAAATTAAAAATTTTAATTTAGATGTTCACCGTATATGACCATCTTTCCTGATGCTCAATACTTGAAACTGTTCTATCCGGCTGCCATCCCAACACAATCCTAATGCAAAGTTTACCAATTTTACAAATGTTTTTATTCCCCAGATGACCATGATAAAAGTAATCATTCATCCTCTCATCCCTCTTGACCTACATGGAAATTGTATCATGGCTTCCCTTCATATCCTCCACCAGCACCTAATTATACCAATGCACTCTGCCATGGACGGAGGAACATCTCCAATAGGTTCTCTCCGCACTTCTGATATTTCTAAATGATGTCCCTTTGGAACCATTTATCATTTAGCAAACTGGCCACATCATCAGGATGTTCTGTCATTTTCTACATCAACACTGAAGAAATCCAGTTCCTCACCACCACCACCATCTCCTTCCCCTCTATTGTTTCTGAATGACCATGTATTGAGGATGTATTGAAATCTCCCCTAAATAAATATTGGGAAAACAAAAATTGCCACAAAATTTATCCTCTTATTCTTGGCTCCAGCACTCTCTCTGCAGCTTTTGAAATTGTACATTATTGTCTCGTATATATAAAAAAAACCTTTGTGACATTTCCATCAGGGTATTTGAGTGCATGGTGGGAATTATATAAGGGGAGAGAACAAGATCTTGCTATTTTCAGATGATTCAGACCCCCTCCAAAATGTAAACCTTTGAACACTTGTGTTCTACCTATAGAGCAAAATAATCAGGGTATTGAAATTGCCTTGATCTGCAACATTTTGCTGACCTCGATAAGGCAACTAATCTAAATCCCTATTCCTTATTTGTTGTAATATTCAGGCCATGTGCATCAGACTGGTAATTGGATTCCATCCAGTAGATAAATGGAGGACTGTCCACCAATCTGATTAAATCAAAGGACTCTGCAACTAAGTATCCTGCTTGGATTTAAAGGCCACATTTGGGTCGCTTTGATTATAGCAACAGCTATAAAGGTAGAAAGGATGAACCTGCAATTTTCGAGCACCTTTCACAGCTTTGTGCCCCATGGTACTGTTTGAAGTTTAATCTCTGTGCAGTCAGCTTGTGTGAAGCTGCATCATGCACGCTCAGCATTAAAGCATGTGAACTTATAATAATTTCCTATCTGGTTTGCTGAAAGATAAGTCGGACAGAATGGAAGCAAGAAAATATTCACAGGGTCAAAAGGCTGCCCTCACCTATCCGATAATGGCTCAAAGAATAGCAAAGACTTTTAATTATTCTCACGACCAGCAACAGAGCTCGGAATACAAGATGGAAAGACTCTGGTGCTCAAAGTGGCTCTGAAACTCCCGAGGTTATTACTTCCATACATTTAGCTTAAGACAGCAAGAGAGTTTTCTTACATCGCATCCTCGTATGGCATCCATCGCTAGCAAGTCATTCCCATGTCGGAGCTGAAACTTAACCAGTTCCTCAGCTGCCTGGAGATCATTTAACTCCTGCTCCTGGGCCTTGCCACACCCCTTGATCATGTCTTTCAGCAACAATGCATACTTGCTCATTCGCTGGATTGGTTTCAGAAGGTAGGAGGCCAGGTCCATCTTGTCACCAAGTGCCAGCTGCTTATTCTGAAGAAATATTGCAGGGAATGGGTCAGCATACATATGGATAGGTAAAAGACCAGGCTTTTTTCAGCCTTTGGACCCTCTTCCCATCATTCATTGAGATCATATCTGATCACCTCAAACCATCTATCCACTGTTGATCCATATTAGAACAGAACAAGTAAGAGAAGGATTAGGCCATTCAACCCTTGAAACTGATTTCTCATTCATCATCAGGGCTGATTTCCTTACTCTTGTCAAAACATATGATCACTAAATACCTAGATTCCTCATTACCAAAACCCTCTGTGTGTAGTATTGGACTATGATCATCCAAAGTCAAGTTCAAAGCATCACATTTATGAATGCTGTTCAATACACAAAAGGGCTGGACAAACTCAGCAAATCTCACAAGGTTCCTTAAGCAGCAAAGATACGTAACCAACATTTTGAGCCTGAGTATTTTGTCATAGCATAAATTGAGATTGCAAATCTGCAACTAGATCAATTATAAATTTGGAAATTAATTGAGTTTTAATGTATGTGGATATGAGATTTTTAAAAATCAGTAAATGGAGTTTGGTCACTGAGCACTGATGATCTAATTACATTGTATAACAAGCTCCAGGAGCTAAATAACCCAATCTCATTGTCTATTCCTACTATTTCATTTTAGCAACCTCTCCCTAATTTACTTATCAAGGTTAATTTAACAACTTTCACAATGCAGTACATCCCCAAGGAATCTTGCAGCATAATTTTTGTCTGAACAAATACAGGGTTAACCTGTGACCAGCAATACCTATGGAGCAGCCTTGGTGCTGAGAAGCCTCTTTTGCATTGTTTCAAAATACTGTGAGAGGTTCTTTGCCAACCAACATAACCCCCTTTCAAACTTGCATCCCAGTAAATTGGCCGTTCAGTATCCTGGGATAGGAATGGAGGTTTGGCCTTTCACAAAACCACTCCTAGCCGGGACACTGAACACTTTCACACTTGCAAGGGTTTATCTCTGGCATTTGGTCTGTTCTACCTTTAATCAAAAGTGCCTGCAATGTTACCTGATCTCAACGCTGGTGTCTCGGGGAATATATTAGGGGTCGAGGCCGTCAATCCCCGGTTTGAGATGATATCATCTAACGTTGGCATTGGGCAGATTTTGCTTTCACACTTGCCACTTTAAAGGCCAATTGGCGTTTGATTCCTGGGATCACTGGCAAGTATGAAAGGAGCTTGAGAGTGCAGTCGAGATTTTTACTTTTGAATTAAAGGACATCAACTCCACTGGTTTAGATTACTTAGTTCAGTACTGCAGTGTTACTCTAGACAACGTGCCCATGTCCCCAGAGTCCACCTTGAATCTTCAAGCTTACATCAAGGCTGAGATGTTTCATACTCTAGACAATGTGCCCATGTCCCCAGAGTCCACCTTGAATCTTCAAGCTTACATCAAGGCTGAGATGTTTCATGCACCTAATACCAATCCCATATTTTGTTCCAAAACATCATTACTTCCGGATATGTAAAATCCTTCTGTCAATTTATTTCTACTTAGATTTTTTAAAATGGACTCTTTTCAAATTATATGCACAACCTACTTTAAAGAAAGTGTTTCCGTGACTTGCAAGCAGATTGTCAGACCGTGGTTTGTTCATGCTGTATAGTGCATACATCCCAAATTGTTCTTCCTAAATGAATAAAGTAAGCAAATAAAATACTTTAAGTGCTCGCATTACATAAACAGTTGCATAACACCAAATATATTGAACACATTCTTGGTTAAATAACACTCTTGTAACATGCTCATCAAAGTCTGAAATTGAAACTACGCTTTTCAATAAAGATTCGAATCTATTAAATGTATTTTAATAGTTATGTTAAATAATGAAGATAGTGCCTTGATTTTAAAAGCTGCTCTTTAATCTGCATAATTTCATCTGGAGACAGTTAATGATCATGCAGACATTTCCATTTTTACACTCGCAAGATTATGGCTTTTCATCTTCTCAAGGGGTTGAAGTAAGTGGTCTGAATTCAAATGTACAAAGCCTGTCATTGCGTTTTATTAATAAACACTTTTAATCTCTGAAATGGTGGTGAAGGAGGAAACTAGAACATTCCAGGAGACTTACAAGTTACAACGGCAAAAAATAAAATCCGAGGTGAAAATTTGCCCGCCAGGTGTAAATCCTCAACTGCAGCATCAGCAAGAAAAGGCAGAGTAAATTTCATGAGCTTTTCCTTCCTTCTAGCCTTCAGGGATATAGATGGATGGGAAGAAAAGCAGGCAAATTAGGCTTAACCTGACTCCCTCCTGTTCATGGAACAGACTACATAATATGCTCAGCTCCCCAGATGAAAACTCTGAGCCCACAAAGAGTTTGATCAAAGACGATAAACCCACGGAGAACACCGCAGCTTTGGCAAGCCTGAGAAAGTATGTGCTATGTTTATGTCCCATTAACATTCTTCAATGGGGTATTTTGGCTTCGAGCTATGATCTCTGAAAGGAGGAGCTGTGTCTGTGGAGTTTGCTGTTGGGAAAACAGACAACTGAATATTACCAAGCATCATGGGATAGATTTCTGATATGAAAACCTAACTAAAGGATTGAAGCCAGATAACTTGATGGAATTCCTAACTCCTGTTTACAAGGTGTGAAAGAGGGACTAAATGATCCAATGTCACGTGATATAAAACTGCCTAATACATCATCAACACCAATTGATTGGGCAAGAATTAGATATCTATTGCGTCGACCTGAAACAAATGTTAGAACCATTAGATATGTAAATTGTAATTCAATGATCTGACAAAGCAACACTTGCGCTCTTATTTTTTTCATCTTTTATCAGGCGATGCCTTCATTTTAATTTTGTTGAATTAATGCTCTGATGCCTGGACTGTAGTTCAATAGGTTGAAGCTGAGTGAACGTGCCATTTCCAGAATATTGTTGTCAAAAAGAGCAATGCCACATTTTGCAGTTGTATTACTTGTCATTGTACTTAATAGCACTTGCAACCCTGTGCATTTCATTATCTTCAGTTAATCAATAATAATTTATGATAAGATAGAAATAATAAGACTTACATGTCTGAGGAAGCAATGGCTGACTCGAAGTGGACTGTTTGTACAGTGTTCAAGTTCCTTTAGAAAGTGCTGACAGTGAAAATCATAGAGTTTTTCCATATTCCCAAAGATGATGTTACTCTTTCCACGCAGATCTTGAGGCAGATCAATTCTCTCCATCTCTGGAAAGTAGTGATCTATGATATAACCAAGGGATTTAACATACTCCCTTTCTGTGCTGATCATTTCTTCCATTATGTGCTGCAACTTGCTACAGAGAAGAAAAGGACAATCAATTGGAACATTTCTAAACAGCAGGCACTTCATGTCAAATCAAGTTTGAGTTTATTATCATCTGACGGTGCATATCCAACCACGGTTCACAGACAGACACACAATACAATAATAATCACCTATATACCTGAAGATGTAATGTAAAATAAATATTTAAAAATATTCTGGACTAATTTACTCATTTAATGTTGCAGACGGTAGTGAACACAGCTCAGAGGATAATGCAAACTTTCCTCCCCTCCATGGAAAGGCACTCAACAAACTGAAAGGCCCATCACATGCCGGGCTCATTCTCATCTTCCTCCTCCCATCAGAGAAAAGACTTAAGAGCATGAAAGCACAAACAAACAGGCTTAAAGACAGTTTCTTTGCTGCAGCTATCAGGCTCCTGAATGAAACCGAAACAATGTGATCAGGCACCTCCACTTGATCTGCCCTTCATAGCAACTATTTAGTCTGTAATTGTGCTCATTACACAACTGTATAAATGTTTTGATGTAATCACCCCTCTATGATTTTCACTGTCAGCACTTTCTGAAGGAACTTGAACACTGTTTTGGGCCACATATTGAAGGAAGGCTGGTGTCCTGTCAAGCACATTTTCCTGCCTTCTCCCTTTGGCCCTTAAAAATCAATAACCTTTCAACCTCTGCTTTTAATATACCCAATGACTTTGCAGCCATCTGTGGCAATAAATTTCAAAGATTCACTACCGTCTGGCTGAATGGCAGAGGAGGAGGTCCAGAAAATGTCCCAGGGATGAGAGAGTTAGCTCTGGACCTGTACTTGCTGGAGTTTAGAAGGATGAGGGGTGATTACATCAAAATGTCTTTCTCTTTGGCTTGGCTTCGCGGACGAAGATTTATGGAGGGGTAATGTCCACGTCAGCTGCAGGCTCCTTTGTGGCTGACAAGTCCGATGCGGGACAGACAAAATGTACTGAACATGGAAAGGGCGAGATTAAGGTGACATACAGAAAATGTTTCCAGTGATGGGAGAGTCTGGGACTAGAGGGTGCATCCTCAGAATAAAAGGATGTCCCTTTAGAAGAGAGATAAAGAAAGTTTATTCAGCCAGAGGGTAGTGAATCTCTGAATAGACAGCTACAGAGGCCAAGTCATTGGGTATATCAAAAGCAGAGGTTGAAAGGCTCTTGGGTAGTAAGGGTGTCAAAGGGAGATGGCAGAAAATGGTGTTTGAGAGGAAGAATTAATCAGCAGAGCAGACTCGATGAGCCTAATTCTGCTCCTGTCTTATGGAAGTTAAACAAGAGAGACTGCTGATGCTTGAAAACTAGAGCAAGACACAAATGCTGATGCACAGTTTTGGCCTGAAATCTTGCCAATCTATGCTATTCCATGGATGCAGCCTGACCCGCTAAATTTCTCCAGCAATTTTGTGCGTTGCACCATGAAGTCATTATTATTTGTGCATCAGTGTTTGAATCATCATTAGTTTACAAAGTAACTTTTAAGATAATGCATTAGATTAATAATGACACTACAATCATTACCTGCCCGTGCACTTGGCTTCCTGTGCTTGTGGATGGCATATCCTGGTTGATGCAGATAAGCTGTGCCTCCTGACCAACACAGGGCTTTTCAACTCCGATCTGGATGCTCGGTTTTTGTCGGCCACCATGCTACTAACCACCTCCAGCCCTTTGATGTAAACTCCAGTGTTGCCATGCCTTCCAGCCTCACCCGCACCATTCTCTCGATGCCACAACTCAGCACTTTGAGCTTTCCTCATTACTTTTTTCAACGGCTGCTTCTTGTGCCGGGATACCGGTGAGCGAGGAGGCTCCAAGTGACAGGATATAGCTGAAGAGCTCTCCGTGCAGCCATCGGTGTCTGCAAAGAAAAAGCCATCCCCTTGGAGTCTGACACAAGCTGGTGCTGAGGATGGTGGAGTTGTACTGAATTTATGTGAGAGGTCATGCTTTGGGCAGTCCTCTTTATAACCTGGTGAAGTAGGGCCATCTGATGCCATGAAGTCCTGGCCACCTTCTTGCTGATGTTTTGTGTCAATAGGCCAACCGCCATTCTGGAAAATCTCGGTGGCTCTCTGAGTCAGAGATTCTCCAAGTTCATCCGATCCTTCTGTGTCAAATTCGCCACTTGTCCTAGGCCCTTCATCATCTGAGTTTGCCGTGGTACCCAGGCTGTTGCCGTGGTCCTCCTGCATTCTCACTGCTGAAGCTAGCATCTCTTCCAATAGGTGTCTGGTTTGTTGGCACTTCATCCACTGGATGTTCCAGTGCTTCAGCTCTCTGGCACTGCCAAGGCTATGAACCATCTCATTCATCGTCCGAAAGTTTTCAGCATTGAATTTGGTGGCTTCCTGGTGGTATCTTTCTAAACTTTGGACCACAACTGTCATATCCACCAAACTGCTTTGCTCATTCATTTTCAGTTGTCTGAGATAATCATTGCAGTGAAAGACCCACTGATCAGCCTAAATAATAATGTGAAAATATCAGAATTGAATTGATTTTCATGACACCCTTCACCTGTTTGTTTTGGATCATGGATCTATCAGAATAAGATAGCGTTAGATCACAAAACAAAACTTGTGTCAGGAAAGTGGTAAATCAAATGTTCCAGAAATATATCAAATAATCCTCCAAAAACATTAATATCAGAGATTTTTTTTAAATGATTGGAAACCTGCTCTGAGAGATAGGGATTGATCTGCACTTGGAGAAGCAGGATTTGAGGGAAAATCCTGTCTGACTATTTGGAATGAATTTTACAAGGAGGTTACATAATCTTCATGGACTTCAGTAAGGCCTTTGACATGGACAATGTTCCATAAGCTAAAGGCCCTTGGGATCTCAAGCAAGTTCACAAATTGGATCCAAACTTGGCTTGGTGATGGGAGGAAGAGGGTGACCGTCAAGGGTTGATTTTATGATTACAAGTTTGTGATAAAGGATTGATACTGGGATCCTTGCTTTTTATTTTAAAACAGCAGTTTGAAAAGAAATATAGAAGTTATGGCAAGTAGGTTGCAAATGTCATGAGGATTGGTGGTGTCATTAGATCAGAAAAGTAGTCTTTGGTCACAAAACAAAATTGATCCATTGGTAAAATGGACAGGGAAGTGGCAGAAGGAATTTAATCCCTGAAAAAGGAAGGTGCTGCATTCTGAAAGGACTAATGAGGCTAGGATATATACAATGAACAGTAGGATCCAGGGTGTACTGAGGAAGCGAGCAAGTTTGGAATTATATATTCCATGATTTCTGGAAGCTGCAGCATGGGTAGGAAAGGTGATTAAGAAGGCATGTGGGATATTAACCTTTAATAGCTGGGACAGGAAATGAAAAATTGAGAAGGCAATGGTACAATTATATAAATCATGAGTTGGAGCACAGATGGAATTCAGTATCCAGTTGTGGCCTTTGGTAAGCCTAAGATTCTACTTAGGATAGTGCAGAGAAGAGTCACCACGACGTTGCCTTGGATGGACTATTTAAGCCAGTGGTTCTCAACCTTTTTCTCAACCCTTTTCTTACCACTTTAAGTATTCCCTATGCCATAGGTGATCTGTGATTAGTAAGGGATTACTTAAGGTGGTATGTGGATGGAAAGAAAAAGGTTTGAAAACCACTGTTTTAATTGTACCTCATTGACTCGTTATGTGCACGGTTTCATAGCTCCAAAGGCAATGGGACAATGACAATTTTTCTCAAGCAAAATATTTCCATAACAATTGGGTCTAGAGCAGTGGTTCTCAACCTTTTTCTTCCCACTCACATCCCACATACCAACCCCTTACTAATCACAGAGCACCAATGGCATAGGGATGACTTAAAGTGGTATGTGAGTGGAAAGAAAAAGGTTGAGACCCACTGATTTAAGGCATCAAGAAAGACCAGATCAGCTGGGTTTGTTTTCTTTGGAGTGAAGGCTGAACATGGACTTCATTGAGGGATACAGAATGATGGGAAAGCATAATACGGTAGGTTTTAAAAATCTTTTCACTTTACCATTGATCTGTGTAAACTAGGGAGTAATGATTAAGTAATATAAGAGGTGATTCTGGAACACATTTGACCAAAACAGCAACAAAATATAAAGCATAACAGCCATAATGTATATGGAAAAAATTGTCAACAATCTCGAACAAATTGTGAACAGAGTGGAGAAAACCAGCATTCAATATGAAAGAAATGAACATCAGATATGAGGAAATAACGTGAATCACTTACTGTCTCATAAAATTCATACAAATTAACTATGTTGTCCAAATCAGTTCTCTGTTTTTCTAGTTTACTAGTGAAGTTACTCAGAAATTGCTTGAATTCCTTGACTATTTCTTCCAAATGCAGTAACTCATTGTATGAGCGATTGCTGAGATGACCAGCATCTTTAATCAGCTGCATTCCTCTTCTGTAGTGTTGCTATAAAGGACAAAGTTAACATTCAACATTTGGGAACTCCCACCATTGATCAGGCAGAGATCCGGATTATCTGACAGTACAACGAAAATGTCAACTGGGGTCAAGTCAACATTTACTCATTGTTTCCATCTCAAAAGGACATTCTTACATGGAACATTACATTACTTCAGTGCACAATTGTATGTTGACCTATGGAAACCTACCTCACAATAATTTGGCCAATTAGAGCTTTGCAATTGACAAGCATAGAACATTTGCCTCACACTATTAATGCAGTCAGACCCACTCTATCATCTGCAGCACTGAACATGCATAGCAGTGTGAAAAACAGTAGGGAGAATGTCAAAGCCAAGTGACAGGTTTGCCACTCCAAGTCTTTGTTACTGAGCCATTTAGTTCTAAAGCATCCTCAGTCATTCTGACGACTTAAAACCTCTCAGTCGTGTAGAGTAATACTGGAGGATAATATAATATATTCCTTTGTTTCTTCTTTGTATGACATTTATCATTTGAAAATTCTTTTCTGAAGTGTGTTCAGCTATTTCAGTTAGAATAGGTAAAACACAAGGGAAAATGTTGAACAAAGAATGTTTAACAACTTAATCTCATAAGTGCATAAAACTTTGTTGATAAAAGACATCGCAGTATTATTGCATCAATTGATTCCAAGCACAAAGCTTTCTCTGTCAATCTGGAAATGTTTTTCCTTCTTTGCTTTTCGTTACTTCATCTCAGATCAGATTTATCTGTAGCACCTTGAAATTTCATCTACTTCACCACAAATGGTTTCCCAAAAGTAAAGCAAGTGGTGGGTAATCATTCCATCCAGAATCAGATAAACCGAAGACTGAACAATGACAGAAGAGGTACAATTGCCTTCACGGGCTGTAGTTTCATCAAAGGGCAAGTGACTTGAATTTTAAATGAATGTGTGCAGCCTGCTTAATAGAAATGTCTATCACATTCTAAAAAAGTACAATACTTACCACAGCCAGGCTGTAGAAGGCATTATATACTTCCTGCTTTAGTTTCAATGATTCCAGAGAAAGTGGCAGACAGTCAATTTGTACAAAGTGCTGTTCTCCCTCCCTCTCAGCCCAATGTTTGATCTAGAAATAGTAAGAGTACATTACAGTTTACATTATGATGCACCTGACCTATCCTCTTGATGCAAATGAAGTTCGCCATATAATGCAATAACCACCTAGAAATACGGTTGTAAAGTGAGCGATTAACTTAACGGATGGAGAATAACATTATTTATGATATAGCATCAATGAGAGCAGTGGTTCTCAACCTTTTTATTTTCGCTCATATGCCACTTTAAGTATTCCCAGTGCTCTGTGATTAGTAAGGGATTGCTTAAGATGATACGAGTGTAGAAAGAAAAAGTTTGAAAACCACTGGTTTAATCGTACCGAATTGACTTGTTATGTGCTCGGTTTCATAACTACAAAGACAATTTTTCTCAAGCAAAATACTTCAGTAACAATTGGGTCCAGAGCAGTGACTCTCAACCTTCCCTTGCCACTCACAGACCACCTTAAGCAATCCCTTACTAATCACAGAGCACCAATGGCATAGGGATTACTTAAAAGTGGTATGTGAGCGGAAAGAAAAAGGTTGAGAACCTCTGAATTAGACCCCTTTAAAGCTCAGATGGGTTCAGTTATAAGCTAAAGTAATAAAAGATCTCATGTAATTCAAACTATATCCTGTCATAATTCACCATGAGATAAGCTACGTCATAGTACATCATAGAAAAATGCATCTATTGACATAAAGGTTGCTACCAATCTAATAACTTTCTTTCTTTGGCTTGGCTTCGCGGACGAAGATTTAAGGAGGGGTAATGTCCACGTCAGCTGCAGGCTCGTTTGTGGCTGACAAGTCCGATGCGGGACAGGCAGACGGGGTTGCAGCGGTTGCAAGGGAAAATTGGTTGGTTGGGGTTGGGTGTTGGGTTTTTCCTCCTCTGTCTTTTGTCAGTGAGGTGGGCTCCGCGATCTTCTTCAAAGGAGGTTGCTGCCCGCCGAACTGTGAGGCGCGAAGATGCACGGTTTGAGGTGAGATCAGCCCACTGGCGGTGGTCAATGGGGCAGGCACCAAGAGATTTCTTTAGGCAGTCCTTGTACCTCTTCTTTGGTGCACCTCTGTCTCGGTGGCCAGTGGAGAGCTCGCCATAGAACACGATCTTGGGAAGGTGATGGTCCTCCATTCTGGAGACGTGACCTACCCAGCGCAGTTGGATCTTAAGCAGCGTGGATTCGATGCTGTCAGCCTCTGCCATCTTGAGTACTTCGATGTTGGTGATGAAGTCGCTCCAATGAATGTTGAGGATGGAGCGGAGACAACGCTGGTGGAAGCGTTCTAGGAGCCGTAGGTAGAGGACCCATGATTCGGAGCCAAACAGGAGTGTGGGTATGACAACGGCTCTGTATACATTAATCTTTGTGAGGTTTTTCAGTTGGTTGTTTTTCCAGACTCTTTTGTGTAGTCTTCCAAAGGTGCTATTTGCCTTGGTGAGTCTGTTGTCTATCTCGTTGTCGATCCTTGCATCTGATGAAATGGTGCAGCCGAGATAGGTAAACTGGTTGACCGTTTTGAGTACAGTGTGCCCGATGGAGATGTGGGGGGGCTGGTAGTCATGGTGGGAAGCTGGCTGATGGAGGACCTCAGTTTTCTTCAGGCTGACTTCCAGGCCAAACCATATTACCATATTACCATTTACAGCACGGAAACAGGCCATGTCGTCCCTTCAAGTCCATACCAGTTCACTTGAACAACTCTACTAGCTCCTCCGCAAACTCCTGAGGAAGCACAGGCTCTCTTAAGTCAGTACATCCTGATATTTTCCAGGTCCTCATAGGTTCTCTTTATAAGACCCCATTTTCTTGGATACTTTACTCCGTTCCATTTCTCTTTATAAATCGCATTTTGGCAGTTTCCGCAAAACAGGAAACTGTCAAGCGCTGAAGAGCCGGCTCTGAATGGGCAACTAAAGCGGCATCGTCTGCAAAGAGTAGTTCACGGACAAGTTGCTCTTGTGTCTTGGTGTGAGCTTGCAGGCGCCTCAGATTGAAGAGACTGCCATCTGTGCGGTACCGGATGTTAGCAGCGTCTTCATTGTTGCGGTCTTTCGTGGCTTGTTTCAGCATCATGCTGAAGAAGATTGAAAAGAGGCTTGGTGCGAGAATGCAGCCTTGCTTCACGCCATTGTTAATGGAGAAGGGTTCAGAGATCTCATTGTTTTATCTGACCCGACCTTGTTGATTTTCGTGCAGCTTGATAACCATGCTGAGGAACTTTGGGGGGCATCCGAGGCGCTCTAGTATTTGCCAAAGCCCTTTCCTACTCACGGTGTCGAAGGCTTTGGTGAGGTCAACAAAGATGATGTAGAGTCCTTTGTTTTGTTCTCTGCACTTTTCTTGGAGCTGTCTGAGGGCAAAGACCATGTCAGTAGTTCCTCTGTTTGCGCGAAAGCCACACTGTGATTCTGGGAGAACATATAACCATATAACCACTTACAGCACAGAACAGGCCAGTTCAGCCCTACTAGTCCATGCCGTAGCAAATCCCCACCCTCCTAGTCCCACTGACCAGCACCCAGTCCATACCCCTCAAGTCCCCTCCTATCCATGTAACGATCCAGTCTTTCCTTAAATGTAACCAATGATCCCGCCTCTACCACGTGTGCCGGAAGCTCATTCCACATCCCCACCACCCTCTGCGTAAAGAAATTTCCCCTCATGTTCCCCTTATAATTTTCCCCCTTCATTCTTAAACCATGTCCTCTAGTTTGAATCTCCCCCTTTCTTAATTGAAAAAGCCTATCCACATTTACTCTGTCTGTCCCTTTTAAAATCTTAAACACCTCTATCAAGTCCCCTCTCAATCTTCTACGCTCCAGAGAAAAAAGCCCCAGTCTGCACAACCTTTCCCTGTAACTCAGACCCTGAAATCCTGTCAACATTCTCGTGAACCTTCTCTGCACTCTCTCTCTTTTGTTTATATCTTTCCTATAATTTGGTGACCAAAACTGTACACAGTACTCCAAATTTGGCCTCACCAATGCCTTGTACAATTTCATCATAACCTCCCTACTCTTGAATTCAATACTCCGATTTATGAAGGCCAACATTCCAAATGCCTTCTTCACCACACCATCTACCTGAGTATCAGCCTTGAGGGTACTATTTACCATCACACCTAAATCCCTTTGTTGCTCTGCACTCATCAATTGTCTACCATTCAATGTATATGACCTATTTAAATTTGCCTTTCCAATATGTAGCACCTCACATTTATCTGTATTAAATTCCATCAGCCATTTCTCAGCCCACACCTCCAGCCTTCCTAAATCACCTTTTAATCTACAGTAATCTACCTCACTGTCCACAACACCACCAATCTTTGTGTCATCCGCAAACTTGCTTATCCAATTCTCCACCCCTACATCCAGATCGTTTATATAACAAATAATAGTGGACCCAAGACCGAACCCTGAGGAACTCCACTAGTCACCGGCCTCCAATTGGACAAACAATTTTCTACCACTACTCTCTGACACCTCCCATCCAACCACTGCTGAATCCATTTCACTACCTCCTTATTTATACCTAATGCCTCCACCTTTTTTCCTAACCTCCTGTGGGGAACTTTGTCAAAAGCTTTACTAAAGTCCAAATAGGCAACATCCACAGCTTTCCCTTCATCAACCTTTTTTGTAACCCCCTCGAAGAACTCAATCAGGTTTGTCAAGCATGATCTACTCCTGACAAAACCATGCTGATTACTCCCTATCAATCCCTGTACCTCCAAAAATTTTTAAATAGCATCCCTCAGAACACTTTCCATCAACTTGCCCACCACAGACGTCAGACTTACAGGCCTATAATTCCCAGGTTTGCATTTGGACCCTTTCTTAAACAGAGGAACCACATGTGCCACCCTCCAATCATTTGGCACCACCCCCGTGGCCAGTGACATCCTAAATATCTCTGTTAATGGCCCCACTAACTGTCCACTAGCCTCCCTGAGTGTCCTAGGGAATATTTTGTGCAATCTGGGAGATTTATCCACCTTTATCTTTTTCAACACAACCATCACTACCTCCTTGGTTATCCTTATATGCTTCATGACCTCCCTACTATTTTTCTTTACTCAAATGGTTCAACATTTTTTTCCCTAGTGAATACCGAGGCAAAGAAATCATTCAAAATTTCCCCCATTTCCTCAGACTTCTCACTCAGCCTACCCTCACTATCTACAAGGGGTCCAATTTTATCTCTCACTAATCTTTTACTTTTAATGTATTTATAGAAACCCTTTGGATTTATTTTTACTCTGTCAGCCAAAGCCTCTTCATGCCTTTTTTTGGCCTTTCTAATTTCTTTCTTAAGATTCCTTCTACACTCCTTGTAGTCCTCCTTCAACTTCTCAGCTCTCTGCTCTTTATACCTCTTGTACACCTCCCTTTTTCTCCTAACCAAATTTCCAATATTCCTTGAAAACCAAGCCTCCCTATGACTTCCAGTCTTTCCTTTGATCCACACTGGGACATAACTACTCTGTACCCTCAAAATTTATTTTTTGAATATCCTCCATTTTTCGTTAACATCCTTACCTGAAAATATCCTGTCCCACTCAATACTCCCCAAATCCCTTCTTATTCCTTCGAAATTTGCTCTTTTCAGCAACACTAGGTATTATTCTATTTAGGAGAATCCTAGTGAAGATTTTGCCCGCAATGGAGAGCAGCATGATTCCCCTGTAGTTTGAGCAGTCTGATTTCTCGCCTTTGTTTTTGTACAGGGTGATGATGGCATCACGAAGGTCCTGAGGCAGCTTTCCTTGGACCCAGCAGAGCTTGAAAAACTCATGCAGTTATAAACAACTAGAAAATGGAATGGAGTTAACAGGAAAGTCTTCGGATGCTGTGATTCGAAAATAATACACAAAAGTGCAAGAGAAATAGTAGATTACGCAGCATCTATAGGAAGTAAGGGGTAACCATTGTTTTGGGCCTGAGCCCTTCATCAAGGAATGAGCACAAAGCAAACAGGCAAGCACCTGAATGAAATGAAGGGAGGAGAGGAGAGAAGGGAGGAAGGGGCAGGCTAATAGGTATGAGGTCATGGATGAATATAAAGGGGAAGGTAGGAGAAAAAAAGTGATAGTGGTAGGGGGTAGCTCACTGATAGGAGAGAGAAGGGAAAAGTGAGAGCAGGAGGAAAGGAGACAGAGGGATAGAGAGAGAGAGAATTGGGTGAGGGGATTTTACAGAAACTGGAGAAATTGATTTAATGTCATGGTTGGAGCTGCCCATATGGAATACAGTAGAATCCCCATTATCCAGCACTCTCAAGGATTGCAAATGTCAGATATGTAAATTTTCCTGTTGACTGAGACTCGCTCTAACAATGCCTAATACACCTGCATTCAGAATACACCATTTAAAAGACAAACAAAAACAGTGCCAAATGTGATTTGAAAATAATCAGTACTGTCGTCTTTAATTATGTAAAGTTCACTTTAATTAGGTAATTCCTGTAATGTACAACATTTAAATTCAAATCCCATTCGCTGATGCTGTAACAATGTTGCAGTAGCCGCTACGCCAACTGTCCTGCCGTCATAATTAACCTCCTCAAAATGGGGTCATCTTATACGCCAAGTCTAAAATCCGAATCTTGACAGCAAAGTCTTAACACCGCTGCCATCTTCCCCTCCATACCCTATCCCCATCCCACCAGCTCTGACTCAAGTGTCCTAGTCAGACCCAAGGCACACTCTACCACCTTCCTCATGCTGACAACCCAACTCACCTCCATGCAAGTGTCCTGGTCAGGGCCTTGGTGCACCTTCCTTGTGTTGATAACCCAAATCACCTCTACACAAGTGGAGACAGTGAAAAGAATGCGTATGCATTGAGGGGCATTGCTAGTTCAGCGGGACAAACCTTCACATGTCCAACACAGTCTCAGCGCTCCCCCATAGGGTCCATCTGTCCAGTCTAATTTATTTTAACTTTATTTATTTATTTCCTCTATTTTTGTAGCCAGTTGCTTGAGTTTCCAGTTGATAGAATTCCAAATGATGGGGATTCTACTGCATTAAGTGTTATTCCTCCAATCTGCTGGTAGCCTCGGTTTGGCAGTGCATGAGTCCATGAATAGAAATGGTGTGGGAATGGTGCGTGGAATTAAAATGCTTGGCCAGTGGGAAGTCCCTATTATGCAGCTGACAGAACAAAGGTGCTCAACAAGATGATCTCCCAGCCTGCGTCCAGTCCCTCTGATGTAGAGGAGGCCACAATAGGAGCACTGGATGCAGAAGATGACCCCTTGCAGATTCTCAAATGAGTTGTATTGCACTTTGCTCTAAAGTGTCTAAGAGGATACCTTAAGTTACATCAATGTACTTGTCCCAGATCAGGTCATTGGAGACATTTATTTCTAAGAACTCAGAGCTGTTTACCCTTTCAACTTCAGCACTGATAATATGGAAACGTCTCCCCTGATGTAAATGATCACCTCTCTTGTCTGATTGGGTTAAAAAATAGATTGTTGGTATATTGGCAGAAGTGTCAGGGGGCAGAAGTTAGTGTATTGCTTATTACTGAGGAGAGCTGAATGGGCTGAAGGTGGCTAAGTCACCTGGACTGGATGGACTATTCATGGGTTTTGAAAGAGTTTCTGCCCTGCCACATCTGTTAGCAGACCTTTGAGGAAGTAAAAAGCAGGGCAGAAAAAGAAAGGTCAGTGGATGCTGTTTGCTTGAATTACTAGAAAGCCTTTGACATGACACCACACATGAGACAACCAAACAAGATAGGAACCCATGATAATATTACAGGAAAAGTACCAGCATGACAGATAAGCTGGCTGGCAGATGGAAAACAATGAGCCTTTTCTGATTGGCTGCCGTTGACTAGTGGTGGCCCACAGGGGTCAGTGCCATGTGTGCTATTTTCATGGTATATGCGTATGATTTAGATGATGTAATTGATGGCTTTGTGGCTAGGTTTGTGGATGTTTTGAAGATAGGTGGAGGGATGGGTAGTGTTGAGGGAGCGAGGAGTCTTGGAGAATGGGGAAAGAAGTGGCAGATGGAATTAAGTTTAAGGAAGTGTATAATCATGCACCTAGTAAAAGGGATAAAGGTATAGACTAATTTCTAAATGGGAAGGGAATTCAGAAAGGAGCAAGGGAGCCCTAGTGCAGAATTCCCCAAAGTTTAACTTGTAGGTTGAATCAGCAGTAAGGAAGGCAAATCGTGTTCTATGGCGAGCTCTCCACTGGCCACCGTGACAGAGGTGCACCAAAGAAGAGGTACAAGGACTGCCTCAAGAAATCTCTTGGTGCCTGCCACATTGACCACCGCCAGTGGGCTGATATCGCCTCAAACCGTGCATCTTGGTGCCTCACAGTTCGGCGGGCAGCAACCTCCTTTGAAGAAGAACGCAGAGCCCACCTCACTGACAAACGACAAAGGAGGAAAAACCCACCACCCAACCCCAACCCACCAATTTTCCCTTGCAACCGCTGCAACTGTGTCTGCCTGTCCCGCATCGGACTTGTCAGCCACAAACGAGCCTGCAACTGACGTGGACTTTTTACCCCCTCAGTAAATCTTCGTCCGCGAAGCCAAGCCAAAGAAAGAAGGAAGGCAAATGAATTATTAGCATTCATTTTGAAAGGACTAGGAAACAAAGGCAAAGATGTAATGCTAAGGCATTATAAGCTGTTGGTCAGACTACGTTTGGAGTATTGTGAGCAGTTTTGGACCCCGGATCTAAGGAAGGATGTGCCAGAGTTGGAGAGAGTCCAGAGGAGGTTTGCGAGAATGATCCCAGGGTTAAAAGCATTAACATACAAAAAGCTCTCTGTCTGTTCAAGGATGAGGGTGGGGCAGGGGAAGTTTCTCATCAAAATGCACTGAATATTAAAAGGGCTGGATAAAGGGGACATAGAGGCATTTCCAGTAGTGGGAGAGTCAAGGACAAGAGACCACAGCCTTGGAATAAAATGATTTCCCTATAGAACAGATATAAGGAGACTTCTTCAGCCAGAAGGTGGTGAATTAGTGAAATTCATTGCAACTGACAGCTGTGGAAATCAAGTCATTGGGTAAATTTAAAGCAGACGTTCATAGGTTCTTGATTAGTAAGGTTGTAAAAGGTTATGGGGAGAAACCAGGAGAATTGACAAGTTCTGCTTGTAAGTATTCTAGTCCTATGACACCATTACACTCTTCTTCCTATCTGTTTTCTGTATTCCATCTCATGACATAGTTGAATTTATCCAAGAGTTAGATAGATAAGAATTTTGCTTAAAAATCATGTTATGAGAATTGAGTAAGAATTATAATCGGCCAAGTTTTCTATTTAAATGGTCTCAGGCTCAACTTGGTACATAGAGTCATTCTGCTTCTATGTCTGATGTCCTTCTGTCAAAAAACTTCCTTTTTACCTTGGTACTTTCTTCCTCAAATGTTCTCAGCTCGAGAAGGACTTGCAGGCGTTGAAAGCACTCATTGGACAGTTTCACCAATTTATGGACCTCTTCATCCACCTGATTGTAGAGCATTGTGACACCGTCCATGGCACTCCTGCAGACATGACGAGAATGGATCTAATTACATCAAAGCACAAGAACCGCCTATATGGGAATGAAATGAGAAGTACAAGTTCATTCAGAATTATATTTGAATTCTGCCACCTGATCTTTATTTTTTTTGGTTGGAGATGACTAAAATGATTGAAATGAGGTGATTCACTGACATCTGCAGATTTTAACACCTCTTTTGATCGTGGGTATGTTTGATTACTCGTATTTAATTCTACTCAAAAAAAAATTTTTTAATTCTCACATACATCATGGCTTTCCAAATTTTGGGACTTTGAGCAGTTTGATGGGCTGGATTTCGGATAGATAAGAACAAATAAAACAGATGAAGAAGGAAGAACAAGAAGTGGAAATGTTCTTTTGGGAAAACCCTTTTATGTGATGAAGAGCATCTTTTTATGGCTAGAGTAGTAGTTAGTGCAACACCATGGTAGCACCAGCAACCCAGGTTCGAATCCAGCAGTCTGTAAGGAGTTTGGGCATTTTCTCTGTCTCTGTATGGGCTTCCTCTAGGTGCTCCAGTTTCCTCCCACCTTCCTACATATACGGGGGTTGTAGGTTAATTGGTGTATTTGGCCGGCTCATAGGCTTGCTACCAGGCTGTATGTCTACATTTAAAATTTACATTTTGAGACACAAGCCAAATAGGTTGTGTGACACTGAGCAACAAAACAAAAAAAAAGGCCATATGGCATGCAAATGCGAATTGCTGGCGTTCCTTAAGTTTGGGGACAAAAATTTTGTTAACTTGGGACACAGAAATACACCTGGGTATTTGTTCCTAATCAATAATCAGTACATGGAAAATAGAAAATGAAGTAAAAATCCAAACATCTGCTAATTTACGAACGTTGTCTAAAAAAAAAACAAGTGAAGGGAAAATAATAGCAGATTGGCCAGAAATCAAATAAATGGAAAATTAGGCCAAGTGAACAAAATGAGGTCAGTCCACTGCCTCCTAGTATTTTTTCTTCAAACTTTAGGCATACAGCACGGTAATAGGTCATTTTGGCCCATGAGTCCGTGCCACCCAATTTACCCCCAATTAAACTACACCCCAGTAAGTTTCATCTCTATCTTTGAAGATGACAAATTTTACCCCCAGTAAATCCAATACAATTCTTAGTTTATCTTGGAAATAAAACTAAGATTTTAGTTCTCAGTCAAGTCACTGGTTTCAGCTCAGCAGGAAGTAAGAAAGGGGGTATCAGCAAGATAAGGAAACAAATATATAAATAAAAGGTTCAAATGAAGGTTCAATGACCCCAATATATTAACTCTATTTCTTTATTCACAGTTGCTGCTAGCCTGCTGAATATTTCCTGTTTATAACTGTGAATATATTAAAATTTTAAAAGGTGACAGCAGGTAATGGAGGACATGCATTTTATAGCATCCCAATGCATTTTCCAGCTGAGGAAATATGAAGTATAGTCATTTTTTAAATGTAAGGAACACCATTGCACCTTTTCACAGAGCAAATGCTCTACTGAGCAAATAATTGCAGATTAAAGACCCCGGGTGCAATCACCTTTCTTCCCAAAGTAGTCACCTGAGAGAACAGATGGGAGCATGGTTTGATGGCTCATTCAAAAGGCTACACTGATTGCCAAGCAAGATCTTACACACTTCACTGAAGGCTTGAATCTACAAACACCTGGCTCTGCTGACATCTGTCGCCATCGCGCACTTAACTTCCCCGTGAGCAGTGTCGGCCACCGCTAATGACATAAGCGATGAGACACGTGTGAGTAATAGCACACATGTGCGAGCGTGTTAAGCGTCAGTATGCGGGTGATGAGGAGGAGGAGGGGGCGAGAGTGTCAAGATCACCCTGTGTAGGATGGTAGGAGTTGATTTGAACATCTCAGTGCTGCGAATATTTTTCACTGAATCAGGAATGACATTTGTCCAGAAAACACTACATTTTTTTAAGCAAGATCTCTTGAAATTACACAAAAGCTTTTTTTTAAAAATCATCCTACCTATAATCATCAGTGTTACAAAATTCATCTTTCCGAATCCTGGCAAGGACCGTCCCGCCTTCCAGACGCAATCCTACCAGCCGGGAGTCTTCCAGCACACATTTCATTACCTTTGTGTGCTGGTTAAGGAGTTCACTGACTTCCTATGGAATGAAGGTGCCAGATTTAATTTGAGATCTTTTTAACGCTCCAATATTCTGCATGACATCTGGTAGATATCTGCAATTAAACACCACATTTCTAAGATGTGTGGGATCATTTCTGATGCACATTTTTGACAACAGTAAAGCAGCTGGAAGCCATTACAGCTGTAAACTTCAAACCGTTAACAGATCCAAGCATGAAACAGAATGGCATTTTGAGGTCCATGAAACAAAAGTCGAAAAATTGGATATCTTGGATAGCACTCTGAGGGGTCAGCACAGATATGATGGACCGATTAATCTTTAGGGTTCTTGATGAGTGACATTTTACACCAGTTTTATGATAGGACAACTCTCTCACTCCAGAAATTAGCCAAATAAAAGCTAATACAGTGAAATCCCCATTATCTGAAATTCAAGCAACTGGCCCAAAAAGCCTCAAGGAAATAAAAAGAAGTTGAAATGAAAGTTTAAAATTGTTCTCTGAAGTAACACACAAACCTTTGGTGAAGATGGGAGCAAATATTCAGCCACCGGAGTGCCTTGGTCGTGCTTTGCACATAGCAGCTGGTTGAATAAAGTTGTGTTTGAATAAAATTTTATTAAGTGACGAGATTGTTTAACGGGTTTAATATATCTTATAGATTGAACTTTGAATAAATGGGAAGGGGGGAGAGGGAGGGAGGGAAGGGAGGGGGGAAAAAGGGGAGAAAATGACACTATATATTCAAGAGAAAAAAGCCTGTATGTATTTTGATCAATATGGTTTATAGTGTGAAAAAATAAAATAAAATGGCTCGCCAGTGGCAGCCTGCTTCGTAAGGGTGTTAGTTACTGGGGGGTGGGGGGGGAAGGATTAATTCTCTATCATGCTATTGACCATCTTTCTGAAAGATGCAGCAACAGTTAAATGTTTTCAAAGAATGTGACTGAAAATAAAGTAAAATTCTTTGAAGTTCACATATTCACGCAAGTAATGTTTGTTCAGTAGAAATACAGTATAATATTTTTGTCTTTTAAAATGTTTATTCTTAATGCACGTGCATCAGTTAGGCATTGTAAGAGTGAATCTCAAGCATCTACCATCCCTGTCGAGACCTGTTACTGGAGGTGTTACTGCATATGCTTTTTTAAAATTAGGATACCAAAACTGTGCACAGTATTGTGTTCTCATTATTATCTTGTGTAGCTTTAATGAAATGTCTCTATTTTTATGATCCATCTCTCAGCAATAAAGATCCATGTGCTCTTTGCCTCTTTTAGTTGCTTGCATCACCTGCATTGTAACATTTTGAGTTTCATGCACAAGAAAAACAGGTACTTTTCCAAACTCTTGTAATTACAGTGTCTTTCTATCTCCCTTTTGATTTTTCTAACTTTAACTTTCCTGCATTAAACTCCATTTACCAAGTTTCTGTCCACGCAGTCAATCAACTACCACCTAGTAAAATTCAACTGTTCTCATCACCACATCTCCTCCCATTGACCTTCATGTCATGAGCAAAGTTGGACACCTGACTATCTGCTCCATCCTCCATCATTAATAAAGATAGAAGCTAGGTGAGAATCAAGTACTAATCCTTGACACACTCCACTAGTTACTATTTACCCATTTACTCCGAATATTACCTTTTGATTACTATTAATTCCTCTGTGATAAATCCATATTAACACACCACCCCCAAAAACATGAGTTCACATCTTGTGGATTTGCCTTTTATCTAGATTTCAAATACTTTTGGGAAATCCAAATACACCAGATCTGCAAGTTTCCCTCCATTTCCTCTGCTTTGTACTTCCTTGAAGAAGGAGTGAAACACAAAAGTCTGGATACACTGTGACTGCCATAAAAACACAAAAATGCTGGAGGAACTCAGCAGGTCACACAGTGTCCATGGGTGGTAAAGGTATATAACCAATCTTTTGGGACTGATTGGGTCCCTTCATCGAGGTAAGAGCAAAAAGCAGACAGGTACCTGAATAAAAAGACTGGGGGAGGTAAGAATGGGCAATAGGAGGAGCCTGGGTAAACAAACACAAGGCCATAATCAGAAGTGGAGAGGAGGACAGGAGAGGAACGGTGAGAATTGATTGGAGGAGAAGGGTGGCTCTGTGAAGGCAGAGTTCGATAACTCCATCCCCCATATCGAAGGCCTCAAAGGTTTCTTCCTCAAAGTCAGACCCAACCTGTCCCCCTCCACCACCACCCTCCTCCAGCTGGCAAAACCTTCCCTCACGTTCCAAAACTTCTCCTTTGTCTCATCCCACTTTCTCCAGACCAGTAGTATCCATATGGGCCTCAGCTATGCTTGCTTTTTTGTTAGCTGTGTGGAGTAATCCTGGGAGCAGGTGCAATGGAGACAAAGCTCCTCAACTCTTCCTTTGTTTCATTAACAACTACTTTGCTGCAGCCTCATGCACCCATGATGAGCTCGTCAACTTTATCCATTTTGCTGCCAACTTCCACCACGACCTAAAATTCACGTGCTTCATCTCAAGCAACACACTCCAGGAAGACATTTTATACAAATCTGCCAACTCCCTCAGCTACCTCAGCTATAAATCTTTATACCCTGCCCCCTGCAAGGATTCCAATCCTTTTTCACAATTCCTCTGTCACCATTGCACCTGCTCCCAGGATGATGGTCTTCCAAGCAAGATCACCAGAGATATCCTCCTTCTTCAAAAAGCATGGCTTCCCTTCTCCTACCATTATTTCAGCCCTCACCCACACATCTTCCATCTACCCTGGCCTCCTCTGCCCCCACACACAAGGACAGGATTCCCCCTGACTTCACCTACCACACACCAGCATCAAATATATCATGCTCCACCATTTTCAATATATGTTACGTGATCTCACCACAAGACACATCTTTCCCTCTCCTCGCTTATCTGCCTTCTGCAGGACTTTTCCGCACCTCTCCTCCCACCAATCGCCCCTTTGTACCTACCCCTGTGACTGCAAGAATTGCTACACTGTGAACACACCTCCTCCCTCACCATCACCAGTCCTTCAAAGTGAAGCACACTTCACTTACAAACTAGAAGTAAAACACGAAAATCTGCAGATACCATGGTTGAAGTAAAAACACAATGCTGGAGAAACTTGGCAGGTCAAATAGAGTCCTTTAAAAAGCAAAGATAAAGGTTACATAACTGAAGTTTTGGGCTTGAGCCCCTCATCATGGTACCTGTGAGATCTACCTTAAATGAGGTGGAGATAATGCTCTAGACATACCTGTGCAGTTGTTGGCATTCTGCTGACATTCAGACAGTTGATCAAATTCCTCAAGTAGATTAATGCTGCACAGCAGTTTCTCATGAATGGCTCCAACTTCTAAAACAACAAACACACACCTACAACTCAGAATTATCTGTCCTGACAGGTATGCCCATCACAGTTTTACATGAGATGGGGTAATTATTTTAATGCTCCCCAGCTGCAGGCTTTTCACCTTGCATTCTCCATGACCAATAGCACACACTGAGAGCAGCAATAGCAAGGTTTGTACATGGTGACTTCAATGGAGAAAAATGGCCAAGGGCCTTGACTGGAAGCATTTTCAAATAAAATTTGATACTGATGTTGAGGAGGTAATCGGGGCAATGACAATGCTTGCTGAAGGAACTACTGGAGAGGCTGTAGGTTTCAGGAAGGGAATTCCAGAGTTTAAAGCTATGACAGACCATGGGGAAGTGAACTACATTCAGGGATGATCTGGTGGCCAGAACTGGAGGTATGCGCATGATCTTGACATTCAAAGTGCAGCAACCAACCCTTCAAGTTCGTAAGTGCTGTTGAAATGTTGAGCTCCAGGATCACCTCCATTTTATGGAGCAGGCTACTAGATTCAATTGAAGACTTATCAAGGTAATATTCCCAAATGTTTACTAAAAAGACACATAGAAGGGTATATTTTAATACAAGCATTTACATGAGACTATTTCACTACTTTAGGTCAAATATACAAACCATGTGGAAGCGAATCCAATCATTATGATCGTAAGGAAAGGTTCCGGAAAACTCCTGGGTCAGTTGGCAGCTGTCGATGTGCCTGTGTAGGCTCTTCAGTGAAGTCACAATTTCGTGCTGAGATGAGGAATTAGACAAAAATTAAATTAAGGTCACTTCATGTCCCTATGTGCAAGGACCAATTTCAGATTTATTGTTAGAGTATATACATGACATCACATACAACCCTGAGATTCTCTTTCTTTAGGCGAGGGAGAATTACCACTTATTGGTAATGCAAAAATATCTGTAACGCAGTGTATCCATGTAAATAAATAAAGAACTGTAAACAGATAATGAATGTAAACAAATTCACTGTTCAATACAGAGAGAATTTTTTAAAAATCAATAAAGTGCACAAATAATAGTCCTTAAATGAGTCCCTGATTGAGTTTGTCATTAAGGAATCTGACGGTAGAGGGGTAGCAGCTGTTCCTGAATATGGTGGTGTGAGTCTTGTGGTATCTTTACCTCTTTCCTGATGGCAAAAGTGAGAACAGGGCGTGTGCTGGGTGGTGTGGATTCTTGATGAATGATGCTGCTCTCTGAGGGCTGTGTTCCCTATAGGTGTTCTCAATATTTTGCCTGTGATGTCCTGAGCTATGTCCACTATCTTTTGGAGGGATTTATGCTCAGGGGTATCGGTGTCCCTATACCAGACCATGATGCAGCTGGTCTGCACACTTTCCACCACACATCTGTAGAAATTTGCTAAGGTTTCTAATATCATACCAAACCTCCACAAACTCCTGAGGAAGTAGAGGCGCTGACATGCGTTGGGTCCAGGAAAGATCCTCAGAGATAGTGATTCCCAACAACTTAAATTTGCTCACTTTCTACATCTCTGATCCCCAATGATCACTGGACTGTATACCTCTGGCTTCCTCTTCCTGAAGTCAACAAGCAACTCCTTAGTTTTGGTGACATTGAGTGCAAGGTTGTTGTTAGTGCACCATTCAGCCAAATTTTCAATCTCCCTCCTGTATGTTGATTCATCATCTTTCTTTATACAAACCACTACTGTGGTATCGTCTGAATATTTATAGATTGTGTGATTGTCATATCAAGCTGCACAGTCGTCTATGTAAAGTGAGTAGAGCAGGGGGCTAAGAACGCAGCCCTCTGATCTCTGGAACTGATGGACATTGTGGAGAAGATGTTCTTACCAATCCTCACTGATTGTGGTCTGGAGGTGAGGAAATCCATGATCCAATTACACAGTCTTGGAGTGATCAATTTTGAGGGGATGATGATGTTAACTGCTGAAATGTCGTTGATAAAGAGCATCATTAGGAATACATCTTTACTCTCTTGATGTTCCAGAGTTTTGTGTAGAGCCAGTGAGATGGCATCTGCTGTAGACCTGTTGCTAAGCTGGGCAAACTGGAAGCATCCATGTCACTGCTCTGACAGAAGTGGATATGCTTCAACACCAGCCTTTCAAAACACTTCCTCATTATTGATCTAAGTGCTACTGGTCGATAGTCATTAAGGCAGGTTACTACACTCTTCTTGGGCACTGGTATGATTGACACCTATTTAAAACAGGTGGGTACCATGTCCTGTTGGATTGTGATATTGAATACATTGGTAAGTTGGTCAGCTCAGATTTTTAATACTCGGGCAGGTACTTGGCCAGATACATTCCTCGGATTCACTCTCCTGAAGACAGCATGCATTTCATCCCCAGATATGGACAGGATGGGATCATCAGAGGGTGTGGGGATGCGAAGAGGTGGTTCTTCACTGTTACTGTCATCAAATCAGGCGTAGAAGGCACAGCGGTCAGGTGTCCTTTGTTGTTTCCATTTTCATTCGGAATCTCAAATTCACCCGGGAGATAACTTTTCACAGGTTATACCTGCTCCTTCTATATAGATCTAGATTTCTGGACTAAAATGCCTGTGATCTGGCTCTCAGCAGGTTCCGGATTTCATTGTTCATCCACGGCTTCTGGTTGGGGAAAACTCTGAATTAATTGGTTGGGACACACTCATCCACTGGTTTGATAAAGTCTGCGACAGCCCTGGTGTAATCATTCAGTTCCTCAGCTCAGTCCTTGAACACCACACAATCTGCTGACTTGAGGATATACAGGATAACTGAGTCATAACAAATTTTAATTTATATAAGAGAAGAAGCTCTGTGAAAGGAGACAGAGGGACACGGAGGGAAGTGAGAGAGTCAGAGAGAGAGAAACAGAGATAGAGGCAAAGACAGCTAGTGGAAAGGCAACAGGGAGAAAAAGAAGGGAGGTTTAAACAGAAACCAGAGAAGTGATGGTCACTGTTAATGCCATCAGATGGAAGATGAGATGCTGTTACTCCAATATGTAGGTGGTCTCAGTCTGGCAGTACATGAAACCATAATCAGACATATCAGCAAGGGAATGGGATGGGGAATTGACCCGTCCCATTCCTTGCTGGCCCAGTGGCCACCCATTTCAATTCCCTGTCCCATTCCTGTGCTGACACATCCGATCATGGTCTCATGCACTGCCAGTCTGAGACCTCCTGCAAATTGGAGGAACAATACCTCATCTTCCATCTGGCCACCCTCCAACAAGATCACATTAACATCGACTTCTCTGGTATTTGTAACCTTCCCCTAGTTCTCTCTCTACCTATCTCTCTCTTACCCCCACTCTCTCACCCCCCTTTCCCCCTGTCTCCTTTCACAGAACCAAAATCAATTCTGACCTCTCCTCTTCTCATATCCAATTTTGTTGGTCTAGACTCCACCCCCTGACAATCCATAGTCTTTATTCTGACGCCTTCCTGTACACTTTGAAGAAGGGCACAGACCCAAAACATTGGTAGTATATATTTACCTCCTATGGATGTTGCAAGACTGGGTGAGTTCTTCCAGCATTTCTGTATGCTTTTACAATTTCGAAATCAGAATCCAAAGACTGGATCGTTACATGGATAGGCGGGGACTAGAGGGGTATGGTCCGGGTGCTGGTCAGTGGGACTAGGAGGGTGGGGATTTCCTACGGCATGGATTAGTAGAGCCGAACTGGCCTGTTCTGTGTTGTAAGTGGTTATATGGTTATATGGTTATGCATCAAAGCTAAAATACACACATTTAGATTCAAACGAGAAACATGCACTCTAGCGCATATGTCCTTGTCCATTGCCTTCTCCTCTCACCTCCTCCTACAATCCACCTTCCCCTTGATCCTTGCGTGCCCTCATTTACCTGAACAAGTGGATCTCTTTCAGGTCTGAATGTTGACTCCCTTTCCACTAAAACCAAGACTGAGTTTATGGCGTTTGGAATAGCAACCTGTGAACAGTTAAAGATAGGTCAGATATTTAATTAGAAGTGAGATGGATGAGATCACACCAGTCATTACATTGTTTCATTTGTCCAACTAAAACCTCAAAAACTTGTATTGATCTGTTGCAATGAACAGCTTAGGCTGTTCAGCCTTTATTTTTTGTTGTTGTTTCTTTTTTGGTTTATTTTGGTAGGTTAGGTGGGGTTTTAATAAAAATAAATTCTTTTTTGAATATTCCGAATTGAGGAGAAAGGGATAATATTGTCCAATATGTTATAATGTTACACGTTCTATTATGTATTGCATATGTTTCTGTTATTACTATTCGATTCTCCATTCTATTCTCCTCATGTATTGTTTACTATAATATGTTTAATAGAAAGATTGAAAAAGACAACAAACATCAAAAACTATTTTGTCTGCAGAATTCACTGCAAGCTAAGCACAGCTGGTTGTAAGGCATTCTTAAATGACTAAGTTGTGAAAGATGCCAAATAAATACCAGTTCTTACTAGAATATAAAACAAATCCTCGATTCTAGAAAAGGAGAAATTAGAAAAGCTCAGTAGGTCTGCATTTCCACTGAACTCCTCGGAAGGGTCATAATTATTACAGTTGAGGAAGAAAATTACAATTCAAACAATTCATAAAGAGCATGCTCCCTCCCCCACTTCCACATCCAGACTCAACAAAACCTTTCTGGTGGTCAATGCAACTATGGAGTTTTGGAAGAAGGAAGGGAATCTTCCCGCCACTTTAAAGTAACAATTCAAAGGTGGCAATTGAATCTAGAGCCAGATATTTGCAAGGCCAGTGGACAAGTCCTCTTCTCCATGAAACATCACACCAGGTATCCGTTCCATCCAGAGAAAGGTAACCAGGAGTAATAGATAATCCAAAAATAAAACACAAATGTCTGCAAAAACCGTGGCTAAAGTAAAAACACAATGCTTGAGAAACTCAGTTGGTCAAACAGCAAAGACAAAAATACATAACCTTGTAGTTGCATTGACCACCAGAAAAATTTTGTTGAGTCTGGATGTGGAAGAGGGGGAGGGAGCATGCTCTTTATGAATTGTTTGAATTGTAATTTTCTTCCTCAACTGTAATAATTATGACCCTTCCGAGGAGTTCAGTGGAAATGCAGACCTACTGAACTTTTCTAATTTCTCCTTTTCTAGAATCGAGGATATTTATCTTTATCTTTGCTATATGAAGTTCGCTGTTTAACTAGCTGAGTTGACCACAGATAATCCAAGTTGCTTTCAACCATTTTGCAGCACAGAAGTAGTGCTTTCTATTTAAACGTTGGAGGGAGAGGAGTTGGTGAAACCAGGATTTATCATTATCTCTCAATCAGCAATTGAATATAACTGGAACTCCTTCAACGATTCATCGTGGTCAATGCAACAGATTTGGGAAATAGAGATTAACCATTATCAGCAAAGATGATTTCACCATTGCTCAATACAGATCATTACCAGAATCCACTCAAAACAATAAATAAATTCTTTCAAACCTTAAAAAGAGAGTTAGCTGTTATTGGAGAATTGCAAAAAGCTCCTGCAATTGGTAGCTGAAAATAGAAAGGACTGCCAAAGAAAACAATGATATTCTGTTTTCCTAATATTGAACAATAAATGTACAATATGTTGGGGTGTAATGTTTGCTATAATTAGAAAGCCATCTTACACATTTAATTAATGAGCTCCTTTGCCCTTTAAAATCCTGGAGATCATATATTTTATTGTGCAATTAGGCTTAATTATATTTCTAATAGTGCAGCCCAATGAAGTGGAATATTTTAAACTGGCTTGATGGGGTCGTGGGTTAAGTGTTTGTTTCGCATTTCATCTGAAGGTAGCAAACATCAATCACTTGATCTTATGTAACACAGACATTGAGCAGCATTCAGCTGTTATCTTACAGGAAAATTATACAGCTTCACCCAATTGCATTTACACCCAACATCTGCAACAGAACGGGATGGTACTCGAGATCAATGGATGGGATGCCTTGATTAAATTTTAAATTTAAACATACAGCAAGGTTACAGACCCCTTCAGCCCATCAGCCCATGCCGTCCAATTACACTCAATTGATTTACAACCCCCCGTAAGTTTCAAACATTGGGAGGAAACTGGAGTCCTCACGGAAAGCCCACTCAGACACGGAGAGAGCATACAAACTCTGCAGACAACATGGGATTCGAACATAAGTCACAATTGTTAGTGCTGTAACAACACTAACCACTAGGCTAACCCGTGCCTTAATTTTCCATCTGTGCTTAATGTGGACGTAACTTCCTCACACTCCTGTGGAGGATGGTTATAAAGTAAGGGTTAGCATCTCTATTGCTCTTCCAAAACCATCACCGTCAGCTCTGCTTCTATTATCATCCAAGCTCACCGAATCCAGCAGAGACCAGGAATCAATCCTGGGCCTTGAAAGTACTACACAACCCTGCCATCAGAGGGAGTCCCAGTTCTCCATTTGCAATTCCAAAAAATATTAACAGCGAGGTGGAAAAATCAGGAATATGGCAGAAATCTGACATAAGAATAAAAATTCCAGAAATGGTCAGCTTGTCAAGCAGCCCTCATGAAGTGAGAAGCAGGTCACTAAATCAAGAAAAAAGGGTAAACATTATGAAAAAGTTGAAGAAAAAAATCAAATTATATTAATAGTGATATTAATTTTTAAAAATACATGCACAAAAATGAGTAAGAAACAATTGGAAAACAATAAAATGCAAACATTGAAACAAATAAAAAAGTGATTTGAAACACATATAAAAGTTATAAAGTATTTATATACATATAAAAGAGTTGTAAAAGAATTTATAAAAAGTCACACAGGAATGGCAAACATGAAGGAAAGGAACCACTGCTTATGTAGACTGATAAGAGATTTGTTAGCCTTACAGATTGACAATTGCCATTCATATAAATGAATACAGAAATATTATACAGGAATGTCAAACGTTATAGGAAACTTACTTTGCTTTTTATGTTAAAGATGTGATTAAACCTGCAGATAAATAATTATCATTACACAATGAGATCGAAACCAAAGCTGCACTAAAACAAAGGTCTTTGATATATTAGAAACAAACCCTCAAGATGTCTCCTTAAATATGTATGGACAGAAACTTAAATGGAAGTAACTGTTAACATGATTAACTGTTTGGCAGTCAATAATTTACAATCTTAAGAAAGATCCACAAAGACAGGTGCTAATTAGAAAAAGGAACAATCAACTTTCAAAACAACCTGTTTAACAACTTGTGAAAAATGCACCACCAAAAAGAATAAAGTATAAGGTGTGCCAAAATACTGTATACTTTGAGTAAGGCTCAATGCAGGGAAAGAGTGACACTGATCTACTCTTCTTTGCTTCCCTTACTCCCACTAGAGTAATATAAAGTTGGTTGTACATTCTGTGGTTCTGCTGTATGTGTTCTGTTATTAGAGCATGGACTGTCCATTTCAGAGTCAGATGCTCATTCCATTTGTTTCACACACTAATGTTGGTGAGAATCTGAGACAATGTTAACCAAACCACAATTCCTTCCTCTCACCTTGCCATTGGGCAGCTGCATTCAAATAATAGGAGCTAAAGGCTTTAAACATGGTATAAAGGAACTGGATCTTAAACAAGGACACATTTGGAAAGTATCAAGTGGATGAAGCCCAGAATTATTAACATAAACAATGTGGAAGGGGTAGAGATAATGCGGAAACCAAGGGAGATAGAAAACATTAGTGGTCCAGGCTGGCAGAGGATTGTTAAGGTTTATTAATCGGAACTGATGTGCCTAAAGGAAATTAACATGATGCATTGCATTACAGGAAAGAAGAACAAATGAGCATGCTAGAATTGTAAATCACAGAGCTCAGACGTCACTAGAAATCCAAGAGAAAATATGACATTGACAACAATAAACTAATGATGATTTCCCAAATCTGTCATTTGTTCACCAACATAAGACCATAAAATATTGGAGCAGAAGTAAGCCCATCGAGTCTTCTCTACCATTCTATCACGAGCTGATTCATTCTCCCACTTGGCCCCACACCCCTGTCTTTTCCCCAAAACCTTTGATACCCTGACTATTCAGATGCCTATGAATCTCTGCCTCAAATACACCCAACATCCTGGCCTCCACAGTGACTGGTGGCATTAAATTCCAGAGGTGCATCACTCCCTCTGGCTTAAGAAATTCCTCAGTATCTCTGTTTTAAATGGGCTCCCTTCAATCCTGAAGTTGTGCCTTCTTGACCTCGACTCCTCTACCCTGGAAAACAACTTTGCTATATCTACTTTATTCAGGACTTTCAAGGTTTGAAATGTTTCTACGAGGTTCCCCATCATTTTTCTGAACTCAAAGGAGTAAAGTCCAAGATCCATCAAGTGTTCCATATAAGCTAATTCCTTCATTCTAGGAATCATTCTTGTTAATCTTCTCCGAACTCTCTCCAATACTGGCACATTCTTCCTTAAATAAGGAGCTCAAAACTATATTCCTTACTCCAAGCAAGGGCATTACAAAGCCTCTCATATACAAATTTTGAATGTTCTCCCTATTTAAATAATATTCTACCATTTTTCTCCTAATAAAATGCATAACCATACACTTTCCAACATTGTACTCCATTTACAATTTCTCTGCCCATTCTCCCTAATCTATCTCAGCCTCTCTGCAGCCTCTCCATTTCCTCCTCACTATATGCCCCACTAAGTATCTTTGTTTCATTTGCAAACATAGCAACAAAGTCATTTATTTATTCAGCAATACAAATCATTAACATACAACATAAAACTAAGTGGCCCCAACATTGACCCCTGCGGATCACCACTGGTAACCGGTAGCCAACTAGAACAGGATCCCTTTATTCCCACTCTCTGTTTCCTGCTGATCAGCCAATCCTCTTCCTATGCTGGTATCTTCCCTGTAATTTCATGGGCTCTCACCTGGAGTGCAGTAAAAGCTTTGAAGAAGGTTGATTCAGGATGACTTCTGCGAGCATCCACTAATATGGTCAGTCCAAGTTCTCGTACTTCCTTCCTGCAACACACAGAAGAGACGATTAAAAGTTGAAATTAAATTCCATGTACTTTAGATTAACACATCCACTTTCATTTAACTTTCCCCCAGGTACACATTTTAAGATGTTTGTGAGTTATAATGTTTGTCAGTTTGGTGCTGAACCTCCTAACAACTTGATGGCTATAATGTGGGAGCATTGTGCATTCAGATGGAAATTTCTACTGTGGCTCTTCAGGGGGTGATTATATTTGGACTTTCAGGGTGAAAATTCTGCACAAAGCTAAAATTTCAGTGTGGATTGTGAGGACATTGATTTCCCTGGCTTTTGTTAAATCCCCCCCCACCCCTCCACTTTCTTCCACTTCTCCCCTCCCCTGCCCCGTTGCTTTTCCGCAGCTTTGTCTCTCTCCCTTTTCCCTCTGTCTCCTTTCAGAGAACCAAGATCAATTCTCACCTCTCCTCTTATCATATCCAATTAACATCATTTTTAGGTCAGACATCCTCCCACAGCCAGCACTGTCTTTATTCTGCGCATTCCTGTTCTTTGCCTACAACTTTTTTTATATTTTATTTACAATTTTAAATCATATGACATTAGTTATAACATATTAATACAAACATTATATAATTGAATAAACCCCCCCCCCAACCTCCCTCATACACCCCACTAACATCCTCCCTCCTCCCCTACCCATCTACAAAGAGAGAAGAAAAGAGATCATCACTAAGAATAACAATAGCTGTGGAGACCAAGACATCCCCCGGAGCAGATTGGGAGATTAAATTTTAATACCAAGAGTTTTTAAATATGGGCTCCATACTTTTACAAAAAAATAATATCTATCCCTCAAATTATATGTTCTCTTTTCTAAGGGAATACAGGTTTTCATTTCAGTGTGCCATCTTTACATTCCTAAAACTAAGTCAGATTTCCAAGTATTAGCCAAACATTTTTTAGAAACAGCCAAAGCCAAACATAAAAATTCAATTTGGTACACAGTCAATTTCAATCCTAAAGCAATCAACTTAAATGTCCCCTAAAAAAAAACATTGGATCAAACGGCAAGCTTACTTTTAATACTCGCTCCAAAAACAATTTAACTTGTAACCAAAAATTCTTAACCTTAGAACAAGTTCAAGTTGAATGAAAAAAAGTACCTATTTCTTGTCCACATCTAAAACACAAATCTGAAGAAATTAATTCAAATTTCTTTAATTTCTGAGTTAAATACAATTGATGTAAAAAACTGTATTGTATCTTGCATTTTTAAGCTTAGTCATATTATACGATCCTTACACAAGTTTCTCCAAAATTTTCATCTATCTTTCTACTTACATCAAGTTCTATTTACATCAAGTTCCCATATCACTCTTAATTTATGAACATTCAACTTAGGCATTTTATTTTGTAATAACTTATATATCTCAAAAATAAATTTATTTGATTCTTCCTTAGTGAGCAATAATTCTAAAGCAGATTGCCTAGGTCATTTTAAACTATAGCCAAAAAATTTTAACCTCATAATATCAAAAGAAAGTATTATTAGGAACTTGAAATTTCTCCTTCATTTGATTGAAAGATAAAAACTTTTCTGCTTCAAAACAATCTTCAATTTTTTTAATCCCCAATTGACTCGATATTTTCAAAAACTGATTATTGACAGTAAAAGGAAAAAGTTTATTTTGATATCAAGGCATTTTCGCTGAAATCTTTCCCTTTTCATCTGTCTGATAATCAATTTTATTCCATATTTCAATTAAATGTTTCAAAATTGGTGGATCTATACCAGTTAACAATTTTGAATCCCATTTATAAATAAATTTGGACATAAAATTCTCATCAATTTTATCTAACTCTATATTTGTCTAAATAGAATATTTATTTAGATCAAATATTGCATTAATAAATTTTAATTGCACAGCTTTATAATAATTCTGAAAATGAGGAAGTTGTAAACCACCTAATTCAAATTTCCAAGTTAATTTCTCTAAAGATACCCTATTCATTTTCCCTTCCATAAAAATTTCCTTATAATTAAATTAAGGTCGTTTAAAAATTTTGGAGGTATTAAACAAGGAATAGATTGAAAAAGATATTGAATCCTTGGATGATATTCATTTTAATACAATTCACTCTTTCTATTAAAGTAATAGGTAAATCATTCCAACTATTTAAATCATCTTTAATTTTATTAAATAATGGAATAAAAATTATTTTAAAAATAATTATTAAATTTTTTATCAATTGTAATAGCTAAATATTTAATCAGATTATTTATCCACCTAAATTGAGCTACACATTTACAATGATCATAATCTCCTTCTACTAACGGCATAGCTTCACTTTTATTCCAATTAATTTTATAACCAGATATTTCTCCATAGTCTAAAGAATTTTCAGGATCTGTTATGTAAATCAATACATCATCTGCAAACAAACTAATTTTATAGTTTTCTTTATTCACCTTACTTCCTTTAATACCAACATCTTGTTTTATTGATTGTGCCAGCAGTTCAAATGCTAAAACAAAAAAATTAGGAGATAAAGGACAACCTTGTCTGGCGATCGTGTTAATGAAAAGGGAGAGAGTTGAACATTAGTAACTACTTTAGCCATAGGATTTCTATATAAAGCTTTAATCCAATTAATAAATTTTAACTCAAATTGAAATTTTTGTAAAACCTTAAATAAATGATTCCATTCTAATCTATCAAAAGCCTTTTCTGCATCTAACGACAAAACTAATGCTGGATCCAGTTGTCTCTGAGAACTATGTATTAAACTAATTAATTTAGCTATATTATCAGCAGAATATCTTTTTTTAATAAATCCAGATTGATCTAAATGGACCAACTCAGGTAAATATTCATTTACTCTATTAACCAAAACTTTAGCAGCAATTTTATAATCAAAATTTAATAATGATATAGGTCCATAAGTCTCAGGTTTTAATAAATCTTTATCTTTCTTAGGTATTACTGTTATTACAGCATTTGAAAAAGATTCAGATAAAGAACAAGTTATAGTGGATTATTTTAATACTTCCATTAATAAAGGCATCAGTAAATCTTTAAATTTTTAATAAAATTCAGACATAAATCCATCTTCACCAGGAGATTTCCCATTTTGCATAGAATTTAAAGTTTTAATAACTTCTTTCAACATAAACAGAGACTATAAATCCTTTTGAGCTTGGCAATTCAAAGATGGTAATTGAAGCTTCTGTAAAAAATCATTAATTTCTTCTTCATTATTCAAAAATTGAGATGAATGTAACTTGGTATAATATTATAATGCTCCCTAAAAGAATCATTTATATCCTGTGGTCTATAAGTAATTTTCAAATTCTTTTTGACAGTATTAATAACCCTTGATGCTTGCTCAGTTTTCAATTGGCAAGCTAAAATGTTATATGCTCATTTTCCCAACTCATAATATTTTTGTTAATTTCTCAGTCCTATAAGTCTGAAATGAATTATATTCCATTTTTAAAAATTATCAACTCTAACTTCTTTTCCCAGATGGGAATTTTTGTAAATTTTTTTCCAAAATCATAATTTCCTTCTCTAATTTATCTACTTCCTTAAGATATTTTTTTCTTAATTTTAGTCAAATAACGTATTATTTGACCTTTCAAATAAGCTTTAATACATCCCATAAAACAAAGTTATTGTCAACTACATTAACATTTGAATCTAAATATATCTGTATTTGACTTCTCATAAAATCACAAAATTTTACCTTCATCTATAAACTGTTTCAATTCTATCGGAATTTAAGCATGATGTCACCAATGGTGAATGATCTGATACAATTCTAGGTTTATATTGTACATATTCAATTCTTCCTTGTAAATGAGCTGAGATTAAGAAAAAAATCTATTCTGGAATAAGGATCAAACTGATAAGAATAAAATGAATAATCTCTCTTTCTCTTGGATTCAATTTCCTCCAAATATCTACCAAATTTAACTCTTCCATTAATATCAATATTCTTTTAGCCATTTTCATTTCAATTAAAGATTTTGTAGATTTATCTAAAATTGGATTTAAACAACAATTAAAATCTCCACCAATTATTATATTTCCATCTACTTGTACCAAATTTTTTTAAAAAACCATCTTGAATACATTTTTCATCATCTATATTAGGAGTATAAATATTCATAAAAATTCAAGATTCTGAATAAATTTTTCAATTTATTAATACAAATCTACCAAAAAGATCAATAATTGTTGATTTTAATTTAAATGGCAAATTTTTATTACTTAAAATGGCTTCCTCTCACACTTTAGAATGAAACAACGAAGCTATAACCTGTCCAACCCATTCCCTTTTCAACTTTTGATTTTCTTTCTCTGTTAAATGAATTTCCTGTAAAAAATCAATGTCTATTTTTAACTTCTTAATATGAGCTAAAACTCTCTTCCTTTTAATTGGATTATTGAGCCCATTCACATTTAACGTTATGTAATTGAAACCTTGTATTGCCATATTTTAATTTTAAAAATATTCAACTCTCCTCTCCACCCTGTGTCATCCCAGTTTCACAGCCAATTTTCCAAACACCCCATCTCCAAAGAATGAAAGTAAGAAACCCCAAAATTAATATATTTCTATATATATATTTTAAAAAAAACCAAAAGCCCCGATTAGGTCAGCGCTAGCTTCCTTAATAACGAAAGTGGCCCTCGCCACTATTGGAATAGGAAAGCGGAAAAAAAAAGAACCCACCACTCCCAGACAGAATATTAAAATTAGATTTCAATCAGTCAAGTATATCAGCAAAGCTTCTTCAAGGTCTCTATTAACTTGATCATTATCAGTTTCAACTTGAGCCTCAGTCAGCTGTCCTCCAAGTGAAATCTCTCCTTTTGATTTTTCTTGATTCCCCCTCATGTTGAGATGCACCAGTTCGCCTTCCATTCTGTTTAATGTTAGGTAACAAATTGGCAAATTCCAAAGCTTCAGATTCATTAGCAAAAAATTGAGCTTGATATTGTCCATAAAAAACTTTAAGGACCACTGGGTATCAAAAAGCAAATTTATATCCCTTATTCCACAAAATTGATTTTTCTGGGTTTAAATTCTTTTCTTCTTTTAACAATTTCATTACTCAAATGTGCATAAAAAATTCTCTATTATTCTGAATCACAAAGGGACCTTGTTGTTCCCTTGCTTTTACATCTGCCATACTTAAAATTATTTCCCTATCTTGATAATGTAGACATTTAATCAAGACAGAGTGGGGCGGTTGTCCCAGATACGGTTTTTACCTTAGAGCTCCAGACCATTTGGAAAATTCTCTGGTCCCAAATTTTCAGGCAGCCAATTTTGAAAACATTTCACTGAGTTATTGCCTTCAAAGTCCTCAGGCAAACCAAACAATTTTCACATTATTTCTTCTACTCTGATTTTACAACATATCAGCTTTCTGCAATAAATCTTTTCTTCTGAGCTTCCCACGCTGTAAAGGAATCTTCTATCTTATTAACTGTGTCTCTACATTCTTCCACCTCCATATGACATTCCTGAAAATCTTCTTCAAATTTTTGAACTTTAATTTTATCAACAGTTTTATTACATTTTGCCATATCTGTCTTCATTACAGTAATTTCTTCTTTAATAGGTCCCAACTGATTAGTAAAACTAGCTTTCACTTCAGCAAAATTTGCATCCATTTTCTGACTAAGTCCATTTTTTCAAAAATCATCAAAAATCTGTGGGTCAAGAGGTTTTGGGGCAACATAATATGCACCAATTTTACCTTGGATATATTGATCTCCTCCTTCTTCTTGTTTCCTCTCCTTGTAACTGTGGCAAATACCTTTCTTCTTCTACTCCAGGATCTTCTTCTTCCTCCTCCGTTGAGGTTGCCAGGGACCGTGACCGTTGATGGAGTCAGTTCCACAGACTCCGACTTGATCGCTTCTGTGGCGAGTTGTCTCTACTATCACCTCCGTATTTTTCTTCCGTGCTCCAGCGCCATCTTCCCCAGCTCCCCGAGAATGTGGTGCTGGAGCCTGAATTCTTACCCGCGGAGCTTTCATTGGTCGGGGCTGGAGAGGAACCAGGATCGGAGGCTGAGTCTTCAAGATAGGCCCTGATTCTTCTAGCAAAGTAACTTCAGTTGGAGCCAATTTTTTTTGTAGTTTGAGTTCTGGATTTTTTTTGTAGCCGTCTTCTGAGACCTCAAAGAATTTTTTAAAACCACTTAGACTTTAAAAAAAATTAAAGGTCGGGTACTAATTAATTCTGCCAGGAGAGGTGTTTTGCACATCTTCTCCCTATGGCATCACTCCACACCCCCCCCCACCCCCCACCCCACTTCTTTGCCTATACCTTGAAGAAGGCCTCAGGCATGAAACCTCAGCAATATATCTTGTCTCCTATGGACACTGCAAGACCGGCTGATTTTCTTCAGCAATTCTGTGTGCTTTTACTACAATCACAGCGTCTGCAGATTTTTGTGTTTCTATATGTGCTTCAATTTATAACACCTATGCCAGCAATTCCGGAGACCATTTTACAGCACCTCCACTTTTTTGCTATTAGCTTCCATTTAACTGAGGAACAAAACTGATAATCCATTCATAGTTCCAAAAGGAACAGAAGCAGGCCACTAGGCCCATCAAGTCTGTTCCATGACTCCACTCTAAACTGAACTATGCTCACACCTGGTTCTAATTTCCAGCCTTTTCCCCATTGTAGTGTGAATAAAAGCTCACATGACTAGAGGGAGAACCTACGCTTTTATCAGCTTATAACTGAGGGTAGGATCTTACAGTGGTCTTCAGAGGGGCTCAGGGTTTAGGCGGGAAACCAGGGTAGATGGGGGCGGAGCCAGCCATCAGTATAACACACCACCAGTGAATCTTGGTTCACTGCACTCATATCCCTTGATACCCATACTAATTAGATAATTATCAATTTGCTGTTTAAATTCTCCCAATGATCTGGCCTCCACAGTATGCGGCAGTGAGTTCCACAGATCCAAGGCTCTCTGACCTAAGAAGTTTTTTCTCATCTGTTTTAAATGGATGACTTCTAATTATAGGACTTTGACTCCCCCACCCCCCCCCCCACCTCGTCCTTGATTCACCCACCAAGGGAAACATCTTATTTACATCCACTCTGTCAAAACCTTTCAAAATTTGAAATGTCTCTATGAGATCCCCCCCTCATTCTCCTATACTCCAATGAATATAATCTAAGAGCTGCCAAACGCTCCCCATACGCCAGCCCCTGCATTCCAGGAATCATCCTAATAAATCTCCTCTGCACCCTCTCCAACAATATCACATCCTTTCTAAGGAAGGGAGCCCAAAACTGCACACAGTACTCCAAATGAGGTCTCACCAATGCCCCATAGAGCCTCATCAACACGTCTTTACTCTTATACACTATACCTCTTGAAATGAATGCCAACATAGCATTCACTTTCTTCACTACCCATCCCACCTGACATTAACTTTTAGGTTTCCCTGCATGAGGATGCCCAGGTCCCTTGGCAAATCTGAGGTCTGAATTTTCTCCCCATCCAAATAGTGTTCTACCTGTTTATTTCCACTGCCAAAATGTAGAACAGAACACTTCTCAATGTTGTATCTCATCTGCCATATTTTTGCACAGTCCCCTAATCTGTTGACATCCTGCAATTTTACAGTTTCTACAGCAGTTCCTGCTCGCCACTTATCTTGGTGTCATCCTCACATTTGGCCACAAAAACATTTATTCCACAATCCAAATCATTAATATGAATTGTAAACAGCAGTGGCCCCAAGACTGACCCCTGCGGAACACCACTAATTACAGGCAGCCATCCTGAATGGGATCCCTTAATTTCAACCCTTTGCTTTCTGCCTATCAGCCAATTTTCTATCCAGTCTAATAGAATCCTTGTAATTCCATGGACCTTCCCAATCCTGCGGGAAGGGCAGGATTGGGAAATAAATGTTCCAGGGTACACGTCCTATAGAAGACAGAAAGTTAGGAAGAGGAGGTGGGGTAGCTCTGTTGGTAAGAAATGAAATTCAGGCGTTTGAAAGGAAAGACATTGAAAGAGGTGGGGTACAGTCTGTTTGGATAGAATTAAGAAATTGTAAAGGCATGAGGACCATAATGGGGGTCATTTACAAGCCTCCGAAAAGTAGCTTAGATATCAGTAGAAGTATAAATCAGGAATTAAGAGTGGCATGTCAAAGTGGTAGCAATACAGTAGTTATGGGGGACTTTAACATGAAGGTGGACTGGGATAATCAGACGGGGGCAGGAGCACAAGAGACTGAGTTTATTGAATGTCTACGAGATATTTTCTTGGAGCAGCTAGTGGAGGAACCTACCAGGGGGAAGTCGATTCTGGACTTTGTGCTGTGCAGTGACGCAGAGTTAATAAGTGACCTCGATGTAGGGGAGCCATTTGGGAATAGTGACCATGGTATGGTTGCTTTTGAGCTGCAATTAAAAAGGGAAAAAGAAAGGAAGTCGGAAGCATCTGTACTGCAGTTAAATAAAGGGGATTATGCAGCTATGAGGGAGGAGCTAGCCAAAATAAAATGGAAAGATACACTAGCTGGGAGGACAACTGGGGAAAAATGGCAGATATTTTGGACATTTTTCACAGGTTTCAGGACAAATTTATTCCAAAGTGGAGGAAAGGCTCTAGGAGATGCAAATGGCAGCCATGGCTAACTAATGAAATCAAGTGTAATATCAAATCCAAAGGGAGTAAGTATAGGATAGCGAAGCGGAGTGGGAAGTTAGAGGATTGGGAAACCTTCAAAGAGCATCAGAGGGTAACTAAGAAAGTCATAAGAGAGGGGAAAATGAAGTACGAGAGGAAATTAGCAAATAATATAATGGAGGATAGCAAAAGCTTTTTTAAATATGTGAAGAGGAAGAAATTGGTTCAGTCTAAAATTGGTCCATTAAGAATGGAAAAGGGTGAAATTATTACCGGAAACAAGGAGATGGTTGAGGAATTTAACAAATACTTAGCAACTGTCTTCACCAAGGAGGATATAGGTTATGGTCAGTTAGGGGGTAGTGGTCATGCGGTATCAAGAGACTTGGGGAACTTTCCTGGGGAAGTAGGGGATCTAATGGATATCCAGATCCAGAAACAGGAGGTTGTGAGTAAATTGTTGGGACTGAGGGCTGATAAATCCCCAGGGCCTGATGGGCTGCATCCCAGGGTGCTTAAAGAAGTTGCTATGGAAATTGTGGAAGCACTGGTCGACATTTTCCAAAGTTCCATAGTTTCAGGGGAGGTCCCTGAGGATTGGAGAGTGGCTGATGTGGAGCCGATTTTTAAGAAGGGAGGGAGGGAGAAAATGGGAAATTATAGACCGGTCAGCCTGACGTCAGTGGTGGGGAAGATATAGGAGTCTATCATAAAAGGAGTAATAGCAGAACACTTAGGCAGAAATAATAGTATAAGGTCTAGTCAGCATGGATTCCTTAAGGGTAAGTCATGCTTGACTAACCTTCTTGAATTTTTCGAGGATGTGACAAAGAGGGTGGACTTGGGAGAGCCAGTGGATGTGGTGTACTTGGACTTCCAGAAGGCCTTTGATAAGGTACCGCACGGAAGACTAGTGGGCAAGATCAGGGAGCATGGTATTGGAGGTAAGGTGCTGACATGGATAGGAAATTGGTTAAGAAATAGGAAACAAAGGGTTGGGGTAAGCGGGTCTTTTTCAGGATGGCAGGATGTGACGAGTGGAGTGCCGCAGGGATCGGTATTGGGTCCTCAGTTGTTTGTAATTTATGTAAATGATTTGGATGAGGGGGTTATTAATAACTTGAGCAAATTTGCAGATGACACGAAACTGGGTGGCGGTGTGGGGTGTGAGGAGGATTTCAGGAAAATGCAGAGGGACTTGGACAGGTTGGGGGAGTGGGCTGCTGAATGGAAGATGATGTTCAATGTAAGCAAATGTGAGGTTATCCATTTTGGGGGCAATAATAGGAAAGATGAGTATTATTTAAATGGAGACAAGCTAGGGAGTGGGGAGGAGCAAATGGATCTGGGAGTACTTGTTCACCAGTCACTGAAGACTAGCATGCAGGTTCAGAAAGCTGTGAAGAAGGCTAATGGCATGTTGGCTTTCATAAAGAGGCGATTGGAGTATAGGAACAGAGACGCCCTTCTGCAGTTGCACAGGGCCCTGGTGAGACCCCACCTGGAGTATTGCATCCAGTTCTGGTCTCCAATTTTGAGGAAGGACATACTAGCTATAGAGGGTGTGCAGCGCAGATTTACAAGGTTAGTTCCAGGGATGGCGGGGTTGACATATGCTGAAAGGCTAGAAAAACTGGACTTGTATCCGATGGAGTTTAGAAGGATGAGGGGGGACATGATTGAGGTATACAAAATTATCAGGGGGATAGACAGGGTGAAGTCGGATTACTTGTTCCCAATGATGGGGGAGACGAGGACTAGAGGGCATAGTTTAAGAATACAGGGTAGGCCCTTTAGGACGGAGATGAGAAAACATTTTTTTACCCAGAGAAGTGTGAATCTGTGGAATGCTCTGCCACAGAGGGTGGTAGAGGCAGATTCGCTGATTATGTTCAAAAGAGAGTTAGATAAGACTCTAGTGTGCAAAGGAGTTAAGGGTTATGGGGATAAGGCTGGAAAGGGGTACTTATGGTAGTGATCAGCCATGATCTGTAAAATGGCGGTGCTGGCTCGACGGGCCGAAGGGCCTACTCCAGCTCCTATTGTCTATTGTCTATTGTCTATTATCAGCCTAACATGCGGCACCTTATCAAAAGCCTTTTGAAAATCCAAATATACAACAACCACAGCCTCCCCTTTGTCTACCCTACCTGAGATTTTTTCAAAAGACTCTAATAGGTTGGTCAGGCAGGATCTATCCTTTAAAAAACCATGCCGACTTGGACCTATCCTGTCATGCATCTCCAGGTATTTCATAACCTCATCCTTGAGGATCTATTGTAATATCTTCCCAACCACCAACATCAAACTAATAGGCCTATAGTTTCCTGCCTGTGATATATATTAAAGTTCCCCATACAATTCCAAACTTAATTAGCTTTCACCTTAATGAAAATTTTATTAATTGCAGCTTCTGACAAAAGTGGATGGAAGTTGGAAGTTTGAATGACATGAAGACAGAAGAAACAGAGGATACAAGGATCTTCCATGGCACTGATTCACCACAGTATTGTTACATTAAATGGAAATTAAAACTGACAGAAGCTGGAATTTTTTTTAATGGTGTGCATCAGGCAACATCTGTGAAAAGTAAACAGTTAATATTTCTGCTTGTGGACCCTTCATCAAAACTGTTAAGTGGTTCTTGACCCAGATTAATTCTCTCTACAGATACTGCCAGAACTATTGTAACATTGACAGACATCATAAATAAAAGAATTGAGTACAGGAGTTGAGATGTTATGTTAAATTTGTATAAGACATTGGTGAGGCCAAATTTGGAGTCTTGTGTGCAGTTTTGGTCATCTAACTACAGGACAGATATCAAGAAGATAGAAAGAGAGTGGAGAAGATTTACTAGGATGTTGCCCGGACTTCAGAAACTGAGTTATAGGGAAAGGTTAAACAGGTTAGGACTTTATTTCCTGAAGGGTAGAAAAATGAGGGGAGATTTGATAGAAATATTTAAAATTATGAGAGGGATAGACAGAAAAAATATAGAATGCATGGCAGGAATTAGTTAACTTTGTAGGAAAACAACAAGAATTTAAATCGGGTTCTGTCCCACCAGCATGCACTACCCCAGTTGATAATAAGGCAATCAAATTATTTGAGATGTGGATGTGATGCAAAGATCCCAATAAAATGCTGGCACTTCATAGATATGAGTGAGGTTATTTCCTTGTTTCAATTTACGGAAAGATGACCAATAAAATGAGGGGCAAAGGCAACATTCATGGAAGAAGAACTCGATTGTTTATTCATCGCTTTGCATAAAGGCCAACATCACTTGGAAGCCAAGTAAGGTACCAACTGAACCCTCCACAGGTTTTCAGTCTGCATCATGTTTGGATATACAGGGTTTTGCTATTCTCAGATACAGGGACATAATTTACTGATAGCACCATGCCACATATTTGCACTCAGTCCAGCAATCTTACTGTCAATCTATTAATAGCTGTATAATTAAATTTTGATCTAATTACATAATTGAATCATATATTTTACTGATTCCCTATGGAGCTTTGTTTCAGAGCCAAAAAAGGTGTCAAAGTATAAAGAAAAGGGGAATGATGTGAAAGGGAGGAGACTTAATCATAACATTGTCTCACTGTATCAAGTGAGCATGATGCCCTTGGTGTTCAAGTGATCCTTAGTTGAGAGATAATGGGAGATCTTACAAAGAGAGGGGCAACATTAAATGTGCAGTGAGACATTGTGATGACAATGTAGGTCAAAGAGGAGATGTTCATGCACCTCCTGGAAGAGTGAAGGCAGTTTTCTGAACATCCTTAACTTCTGTCAGTTCTTTAACAGTGCAGTTAGCTTAGATATTACATCACCAAACTCTGAACAGCATATTTAAAGTTGGGCTCAGATGGTCTTCCATACCTCTTCTATTGAACAGCAGATTAAAAACAAAGGGAGAATAACATGACATGGCAATGCACAAGTTCTCCTACCAATTTGGGCTGACACTTACCAGGTTCTGCTCCATGGGAACCAACCACCAAACCTTGTCCTTTAGGATTTGTTATGATTATGACATCTTTCAAAGGGAATTTTGAGATTCATAAGTCAAACCATAATAGAAAAGAAAATAGATGATGAAAATATTGTTGGTAATATACTTGGACAACTAACTCATGATTATATTTCTTTCAGATATCTAATATTTCCTTCCCCTTCTCTCCTGAAGTCCAACTTGCAGAGAACCCAGGCAAAAGTTCTCCCCTAGCCATTTTCACAAAAGTGTGGAAAACCAAATAACATCACAACCAATGACTTACTATCAGAGTCTTATTCCCTATTGTAATATAGTCACAGGAACCAATTAGAACGCAGCAAAGATGCACAAACAGCAATGTAATAAAGGCTCTATTAGAGGGTATATTTAATGTTATTGGCTGTCTGTCCATCTAGGAATGCAGACAGTTTCAGTGTAATGACTCAAGGCAGAGAAGACAATTCTGACGATGTGGCTGTACCTCATTACTGCTCTGAAGTGTTTGCCACATGATGTGTACAAGGCAGAGAAGAAAATTAAATGATGTAGGAAAGAAATCACAGTTTGTAATAAAGTAACTACACAGCTGAAACATTTCAGGCTGCAGGAGGTCGTGCTTAGGGGTACACTGAGGTTTGGTGCAGTCAACACCAGAGCTCTGATGAGAAGGATCATGCTCTAGGATCCTTTCGCAGCCAGACATGGGAAAGATTGGTGGAAAAGCCCCTCAAACAATACAAGGGAGAGTAGCCTGGGGGTGGCGGTAAACATTCTGGCAAAGGTGATATTAATGGTTAATGCAACAATGTACAATCACAAAATAATTTTTTTTTAAATGACACAATGAAGTTAAAAGACACTGCACTGTTTTCCTTTGTGTTTATACATTACACTACGAACGTGAAGAAACTTTGTAATGTATATATATTTTCTATTGTGAATAAAGTTTATTTTGAAATAAACAAAATAATGACACACATCCTGAATTGGCTGTGCCAAGCTTTGCAGCAAAGTGTGAGTCCATGCCAGAAAATGGTTGCAAGGACTGGAGACAAACACAAGTACTTCTTGTTTTGAGCTTGCCAAGGGAACAGAATCAACACAATCCATTCTGATGTAGTGAGAGGAAATAATTTGTTCATTTTTTGAACTTGCTGTTCTAGACATACTTTGCTTCGTGTCTTAGTTCCCTGATCTCCAATTTGCAGAGAGTAATTCTCCTGCAAAGGTATCTCAAAATTAATTCTTGTCAAAATAACTCTGAAATATATTGTTTCGTTCCAGGTTTACTAAGTTTACCACAGGATTGTTTTATACTTGATTTGCTTTAAAAAGTTATAATGAGCCATCCTGATCCAGAGTACCTTAGTTGATAATGTGTTGCAGATGCTGCTGAGCTAAGGGTGTTATGATTTTGACCTCATGACAATGAACTATCACCAATACATTTCCAGTTGAGTATTCCAAGTGATTTGGAAGCAACTTCAAGATGACTTTATTCCTCTCCACGTGCTACACTTAACCTTCTAAGAGATGTTCTGAAGCATGGGTGATCAGCTTTCAATTTGGAGAGTATCTTGTGGAAGAAACTAAAAGTTCTCATGAAACAGTAATAGGAGTTCACATTTGTTGCAATGGAAATTCCCCAGCTGGTTATGAGGAGGAAAAACACAGTTAATCATTTGTTTTATTTATTCACTTAATTGATAGTATTTAATTATGTAATAAATATATTAAACATGTTTGGATTTCAAATATTAATAAATACATAAATAGATCTTTCAAACCTATCGCAAAGCAGTGATGGCACTGACAGGAGGTGAAGTGCTGGCAGCTTGCCTCTGATCACAGCCTGTCAGGGCTGACCAGTGCTAGTAGCATTACTTGAGGGTTTGTGTCTGTGGGTGCCTGTATTTACGGGTGTCTAGGTGTCTGTATGTATGGGTGTCTAGCTGTATATTGTTATCAGCACTGGAGGTCTTCCTTGAATACCAGTCCCTTTGTAATAACTGAGTTCACAGTATGCACTTCCCCCTTAATGATATTCCAAAATGTTGATATTTGTAATCCTAGGGTTTGGGTGAAGTCTCTTACAGTTTTATTCTCGTTTTTCATACAGAAAGAGAGAGGCAAAGGGAAGGAGGGAGGAATGGATAGATACACATGCCCATAAAGATATATATATATATATATATATATATACACACACACACACACACACAAACACACATATATAATATATACACACTCATATGTACATTTATATACAAATATATATGATAATATATACACATATGTGTGTGTGAGTATGTATTGTCTGTATGTGTGTGTGTGTGTGCCTAAACACACTTTCTTCTTCTTTGGCTTGGCTTCGCGGACGAAGATTTATGGAGGGGTAATGTCCACGTCAGCTGCAGCCTCGTTTGTGGCTGACAAGTCCGATGCGGGACAGGCAGACACGGTTGCAGCGGTTGCAAGGGAAAATTGGTGGGTTGGGGTTGGGTGTTGGATTTTTCCTCCTTTGTCTTTTGACAATGAGGTGGGCTCTGCGGTCTTCTTCAAAGGAGGTTGCTGCCCACCGAACTGTGTGGCGCCAAGATGCACGGTTTGAGGCGATATTAGCCCACTGGTGATGGTCAATGTGGCAGGCACCAAGAGCTTTCTTTAGGCAGTCCTTGTACCTCTTCTTTGGTGCACCTCTGTCTCGGTGGCCAGTGGAGAGCTCGCCATATAACACGATCTTGGGAAGGCGATGGTCCTCCATTCTGGAGACGTGACCTACCCAGCGCAGTTGGATCTTCAGCAGCGTGGATTCGATGCTGTCGGCCTCTGCCATCTCGAGTACTTCGATGTTGGAGATGAAGTCGCTCCAATGAATGTTGAGGATGGAGCGGAGACAATGCTGGTGGAAGCGTTCTAGGAGCCGTAGGTGATGCCGGTAGAGGACCCATGATTCGGAGCCGAACTGGAGTGTGGGTATGACAACGGCTCTGTATAAGCTTATCTTGTGAGGTTTTTCAGTTGGTTGTTTTTCCAGACTCTTTTGTGTAGTCTTCCAAAGGCGCTATTTGCCTTGGCGAGTCTGTTGTCTATCTCGTTGCATAAACACACACATTGTTGTGAAATGACCACCAGCCGACTGCAGGGGGCAACCTCTGTACCTGCAGGAAGACCACCTAAGGGCTGACTCCACCCGGCCGGCTGTCAATCAACAGACCTGAATATAAATCTGAGTCGGCCCCTCCTGGGCCAGTCACACGTGGAGCCATTGGACTGAAACTGGTGTACAGGCTTTTAATAGATTAAAGTCTGTAGTACAGACTTTCCTGTGTTTTTGTGTCTGCTTGCTGCACCACAGCACACCACACATATGTGTGTGTGTGTGTGTGTGTGTGTGTGTGTGTGTGTGTGTGTGTGTGTGTTGTGAACATTCTTTTGTCGGGTGGTAATTGTGAAATCAGATGATAAATAATCTTAAGCCTGATTTTATTTATTTATTTTGATACTTCCCACTATTCAACAAATATTTTATGTCCAATATAACATTATTAGTTTTCTCCCTTGATTTCAACTCGTACTTTTTGTTTCACTTCCTTCCTTTGTTTTCATAGCTGCAAAACAAATCAAAGTCACAAAAATGACAGGCAGCACGGATAGTGCAGCAGTTAGCGCAACACTGCTGCAGTGCCAGCCATCAGGAATGGGGTTCAAATCCCATACAATCTGCAGAAGTTGGTACATTCTCCTGCATCTGTGTGGGCTTTCCCGGAGGGGCTCTGGTTTCCTCCCACTGTTTGAAATGACCAGGGTTATAGGATAATTGTGTGGCACAGGCTTGAGGGTTGAAATGGCCTGTTACCCTACTGAATGTCTACATTTTTTTTTTAAATTAAATTTAAGTTTCTGACATAGATACTTTGGACAAAGCCAATTAATATCATAGCTTGACTGAGGCAGGAGATCTGCACATCTTACCTGAGGCATACCATCAATGTTGGTATGACTGGTTTTTAGGGAGGTAAGCTAATGCAACACCCAATCACTTTTTTTTTGGCTTCTAAAAAAAAACAAGTAAACTCTGGTTTCTTGGAAGTTCCTCCCCAGCTCTTGCACATCCATGCAATATTTATTCTGAGGTTAAAGCAAGAAGTAATCAAAAGAATTTTCCTCCCATTCTGAACATTCCATGGCATATTTCCATACCGGGAGAGAGGGCAGTGTGAACAAGATAGAGAAACTATTGCATTCTCAGAGAAAACCGCATCAGGTTTAGAAGCATTCTTGTTTCAGAGACGAAAGTCTGCTACCCCCACCCAATCCGAGTTGTGCGCGACTGCATGCTAAATCACAATGTGGTTGACTTGTAGCTGCTGTCTCAGGAGATTCAACACAGTTCAAGACCAATTGAGGAGAAGCAATAAATGCCAATCTCACCAGCTGTACCCATAAGGAAAACATTCTGAGTAGAGAAATAAAAACACCTGGGGTTTCCATACCTAGGAATGGTGCAGTAATACCCCAGGAGATTGGTCAGCTCCATACTGGGGTAGCTTTGATTCAACCAGATCATGTTGTGTGTCCAGATCTGGATTATAGCTCGACCAGCTTTGTCTCTGTTTCCTGTTGAATAAATCACAAATACTGAGGTCATGACCTTACACTTCACCAGCTAGCTTTTGGCAAAAGAAATATTTTCTACTCTACTGCATCTTAATCATTTAAATTGATAAACAGTAGCTTTAATTAACTATAGCTTAATGAGCTTATAAAGCTGTCCATTTGAATTCAATTTAATCTTAAATAATTTCAAGAGATATTTGGGGAGCTAGAAACTAGATCAGTTCAGCACAGATGATTGGGCCGAAGGGCCTGATTATGTGCTCTTATTCTCTTTTTCTGTTGGAGATGGGTTCTACATGAAGGAGTGGAATGATAACAGCCATAGAGTCATACAGTGTGGAAACAAGCCCTTCGACCCAACTTGCCTATTCCAACCGAAATGCACCAACCTCACTTGTCCCACCTGCCTCATCCCTCCAAACCTGTCCTATGTATCTGTGGAAACATTGCACATCTGCCTGCCTCAACCACCTCTTCTGGCAGCTTGTTCCACCACCCTCTGGGTTAAAAAGGTTACTCCTCAGGATCCTGTTCAATCTTCCCATCCCCTCCCCCCTAAACTTAAACCTGTGCCCTGTTCCCCTACTCCGGGCAAAAGACTTATTTATCAAAAAGTTCACACAGAGGAAGAGGGATTTGATGAGTGAGTTAGCTAGTTGTTGGGGCATTGAGGAATCATTAAACTTGGAATGTCCAAGGGTGACTTTCTTCAGATTGGTAACCCTGGACTGCAGATAAATGTGCAACTAAAAATTATGCCTCAAGGCTTGATTTACTTGGTTCCTTGTCTGTAGGAAATGTAAAATCAGAAATCCATGTGCACTTGTACATCAGAAATTGCTGATTTCAGTCCTGAGTCCACAGAAAAGTATTATGGCTGGTTGGAAGATTAAGTGTTATTCTATGATCCTAACTGAATTGCCTTCAATGAACTGAAGGCAATTCTCCCTGAGAGTTTTTGCTGGTATTTTAGTTTTCTCAAAGACATGCAGGTTGGTCATTTAATAGGCCATTAAATTGGCCAATATAAATTGCCCATCTTGTGTTGAAAAAACACACAAATGCTGGAGAAACTCTGCAGGTTAAACAATGTCTTTTTGTAGCAAAGGTAAAGATACATCACCAACGTTTCGGCCTTGAGCCCTTCAACAAGGCGTGGGGGAACATGAGAGATGTCCGAACAAAAGTGGGGGGGGGGATGGTGATGGTGCATGTTGATAGTTGAAGGTGGGGGGGGGGGGGAGAACCGCAGGAAGGGGGAGAGGAGTCTAGGCTAGGTGGAGAGAGAAAGGAGTAGCCTACCTACATCCACGTCACCTCACACACCATCCACCTTCTCCAAGACTTCAGATTCCCTGAACAAGACTGCCCCATCTTCACAATGGATGTCCAATCCCTTTACACCTCCATTCCCCACACAGAAGGCCTCAAAGCACTTCATTTTTTCCTGGACCTCAGACCTGAGCAGTCTCCTTCCTCCACCACCCTTTTCCACCTGGCAGAACTTGTCCTCACCCTTAACAACTTATCCCACTATCTTCAGATTAAAGGTGTAGCCATGGGTACCTGCATGGGTCCCAGCTACGCCTGCCTGTGGGTTTTGTGAAGCAAAACATGCTTATTATAAGCCTACACAGGCAAGACCCCCCCCCACCCAACTCTTTCTCCGGGACATCAACAACTACATCGGGACGGCCTCTTGCACCTGCAATGAGCTTGTCAATTTCATCAATTTCATGGCCAATTTCCACTCGGACCTCAAACTTTCCTGGTCCATCTCTGGTCACACTCTCCCTTTTCTGGATCTCTGTCTCCACCTCAGGAGGTAGACTCCCCACTGACATTTATTTCAAACCCTCCAACTCCCACAACTACGTGGACTACACATCCTCACACCTTGTCCCCTGCAAGGAATCCATCACCTTCTCTCAATTTCTCCATCTCCTCTGCATCCCAAGATGAGGTCTTTCAGTCCAGAGCCTCTGAGATGTCTGCCTTCTTCCACAAACGTGGCTTCCCCTCCACCACTATTAATTTGGTCCTCACCCACATCTCTTCCATTTCCTATTCATCTGCCCTAGAACCCCCCCTGCCCCCAGAAACAATAAACGCAGAATCCCCCTCAACCTTGCCTACCACCCCACCAGCCTCTGCATCCAACACATTATCCGCCAAAATTTCCGGCACTTACTACAGGACCCCACCACCAGACAAATTTTTCCTTCTCCTCCCCTCTCATCCTCCTGTAGGGACCACTCCCTCTGTGACTCCCTTGTGCACTCTCCACTCCCCACCCATCGCCCTCCCCCCAGCACCTTCCACTGTAGTTATAGAGGTGTAATACCCTCACCCACACCTCCTCCCTCACCATGGTCCGAGGTCCCAAACGGACCTTTCATGTGAAGCAACACTTCATCTGTACCTCCAAAGAACTCATTTACTGTATCCGGTGCACCCTCTGTGGCCTCCTCTATATTAGAGAGACTGGTGGCAGATTAGGAGATCGCTTCACTAAGCACCTCCTCTCCGTCTAGAACAAAAGTGACTTCCCTGTAGCCAACCATTTCAATTCTTGAGTCACACTCTCAAGTTCACATGTCTGTCCATGGCCTTTCACACTACCCCACCATGACCATCCGCAGATTGGAGGAACACCACCTCATTTTTCGTCTGGGCACACTCCAACCCCAGGGCATGAACAATGAGTTCAGTTCACTGCATTCCACTAATCAGCTTGCCTTTTCCCCCCTCCCCCTCCCTCCTTTAACTAGTTATTCCAGTTTCTACTTCCTTTCTCTCTCTACCTAGTGGTATTTCTCCCCTCTCTCCACCTATCATGTTCCATCCTCAATACCACCCCCCTCCCCTCTTTTGTTCGAACATCTCTCATGTTCCACCACAGCTTGATGAAGGACTCAAGCTCCAAACATTGATGATGTATCTTCACCTTTGCTATATAAAGGCACTGTTTGACCTGCTGAGTTTATCCAGCATTTGTGTGTTTTTTCACTTAACTGCGATGTCAACAGAATCCTGTGTTTTACTGCCCATCTATAATCTGGGGAAGGGGTGGGGGTGGAAGATAATGGCAATGCAGGTGAAATTAAATGGGATTAGTCTCAAATCAGTGTAAATGGGGATGATGAATTGAATGGACTCGGTCATACAAAAAGTTTAGTTTATTTATTTATATACCACGTTTAAAACAACTCACGTTGGCCAAAATGCTGTACAGATTATAAATTATATCTTAAGTTAAAAAGCTATTTAAAGGGCAGTATATAATGGGCACCTGAGGTTTAGAATTGTACATACAACATGGTAACATTCAACAATCACCTCAAAATGCTTGTGAGTAAAAATTCAACTTCAGCCTGGATTTAGAAGAGTTAAAGGAAGGAGCTGATTTGATGGAGGGGGGAATGTTGTTCCACAGTTTGGGGGCTCCTATCATGAAGGTGCGACCTCCACTGAGTTTGTGATTTGAGCGTGGAACAACCAAGGGCCCTAAATTGGTCGATCTGAGGGGTCTTGAAGTGGAGTGGGGCATTAGGAGATCAGTGATGTAGGAGGGATCTAGTACATTATGGGCTTTGTAAACAAACTGGAGAACTTTAAAACCTATTCTGAGCCATACTGGGGTGATCTGGTCCCTCTGCTTGGCTGCAGTATTCTGAACCAGTTGCAGACGGGATAATGAAACTGACTAATTCCTATATAAAGAGAGTTAGAGTAGTCTAAACAGGAGCCTTTCTCGAGGCCTTTCAATGACAGAAATGATTTGATTTTGGCAATGGTACGGACTGGGAAAAAGCCAGTTTTTACTACTGCATTGTTTGTCAAACTTGAAGGTGGAATCGAATATCACATGAAAGGATTTGATGTGGGGCTTAATGAGTTGCCAAGGATATTGGCGATAATTTTGGTGAAGTTGGGGGGAAAATAGAATGATCTCTGATTTGCCTTCATTTAGCTGCAGGAAGTTTTGAGCCATCCAGCACTTTTATGTCCTCCAGACAGTCAATGAGGTTGGTTATCTTTGCTTGATCATTGGGCTTCAGGGGGAGATAGAGCTGGGTGTTATCAGTATAACAGTGGAAGGAGATGCCGTGCTTTTGGATGATATGGCCGAGGAGGGGAAACAGGGAATGGGGCCCAGAATAGACCCATGTGGGACCCCACAGGAAAGGGTAGCTAATGAAGATAAAATTTTGCCCATGTTGACTGAGAAAGTCCTATCACTGAGATAAGATTTAAACCAATTCAGGGCCGTGCCATCAACACCGGCCCTCTGTTGGAGGCAATCTATTAAAATAGCGTTATCCACCGTATCGAATGCTGCACTAAGGTCGAGGAAAATTAGAAAAGCCTGTGTCTCTGCTGTATAACTCTATGACACTATAGCTGGGTAAAAAGCCAATGGAAACAGAAGGCAAATTGTGCCTGCAGTGGAACATTTCTCAAAAAGAAGCTCAGAGAGGGAGAACCAAAATGGTAGGATTTTCATGGGTCAGCCTCCTCTCCCCTGGGGAGAAGGATTGAAGATTGAGAGATGACTCTGCATCTCTATTTAGTATGCTTGATCCGATTTTAATCTTAGACATTATAAATCTGTGATGTCTGAACTTTGGAAATACAATGATCTTTATAGTTTCTACATGTTTATTTGATGAACATTATCCACATCATTTCATATCTGCTACAAAGGAGACCATTTCTCCAAACAGCCAATCTCCATAAGTATAAATAGTGGCACAGTTAATGTTGCAGTTTTCTCCCAACCTTCAAAACATACAGGGGTTGTAGGTTAATTGGGTGTATTTGGGTGGCATTGGCTCATGGGCCGGAAGAGCTTGTTACCATGCTGCATAACTAAATTAAAAAGAGCAAATAATTACTGATTCTGGACATTTGAAATGGAAATAGAACATGCATGACACATCTTGCAAAATATAACTGCTGGATAATTGCTCAATATGGACAATCTTGGAGAATAACAAGCAAAGAGCAGAGAAATGGGTTTAATGATTCATTCTTTCAAAGGCCTGACAAGGGCAAAGAGGCCTTCATACATGTCTTAGCGCTTTTGATACCTGAACAATCAGCCAGGATAGAAACATCAGTAGATATTTTTCCAATATATTTCTGAGTTATGTGGTATTTTTGTATATTTATCCCATTTTCAGTAATCTTCCATATTTCCCGCTGATGTGTGAACAAGAAATTAAGAGAAAATTTGGCTAAAGATCCCATTTTAGTTGCAACCCACTGAAACCATTTCCTATTGGCTGAGCATACCAACCTGGTAACTGAGCGATTCCTGACTGCAGTAAGTCCAGGTTCACCTCTACTGCTGTAGCAGGGAGGCTGCTGCAGGCTTGGGTGTTGCGTTGGACCGACACAGTGGCTTGAGGGAAAGGTGGTGAGGAAGGAGTCTCTGTAGTTTCCGGCATCTGGTTTAAAGTTGCTTGACAGCTGCCTCTCTGTTCTATCTCAGTCTCACAGCTCTGGGAGGAACCTACTAAAAGCAAATTGGTACCATTACGTAACCTTAACATGCTTTGCAGAGCTTCAAATATAAATGGCTTACAACTGCACTGAACAAACAGTGAACAATTTACAGAATGGTTCTTCTTGACAGTTTATAAAAAAAATAAAAATTATTAAACATGCTCACTGGTAAGTCAACAGCAATAGTGTCCAAGATGTAAAAGTACTACATTTTCAACACATTATTTACACTTCCTCTGCCCATGCGCATTATCCTTGGCAACAAATATACTTAACAATAATTTCTGAAGGCTCTGAGAGCTTAAAAAAGTTGGTACGGTTTATGAAATACACATTTCAGGCATAATAAATAAAACAGTTATTTGACCTTTGATAATTATCCCCATGGAAGATCCTTCTTGAGAGCCACAAAATTATTCTGCTAATCATTCTGGATGGATCCATACTAAAATTCATCTCATCCAAACTGCTACCTCATCCACAGTAAATCTGAGAAATCTCTATACAGATATACCACGCTTTATGAAACTAGAGCATTTCTATGAAACCTTTCCTAAGCTGAAATGGCATAAAGCAAAGACCCATTCACTACTATTGGAGGCTATTTTTGTAAAAGCAAAAAAGCCCATTCAGATCCTTTCGTTAAAGCGAACACGTCTTTCTTTGTAAAAGCAAATTTTCGTAATTTTAGTATTCGTAAAGCAGGGTATAACTGTATCTCTCTCTCTCACACTCAGCTTCTCACTTCTACATGTATGCTTAAATGCAAAACGTGCATGTAAGATGTTGCTTTATTGCTTTACCAAATTGAGATTGGATGTAATGTGGATCTCTATTGGGTGGTTTCGATCTCCTGTGCTAACATCAGGACGATATTAAAGTAGCTGTACATCATTGTATTCTATCCTGCCAGAACTAATTTTAACAATCATAATTATAAATATTAATTAAATGCCATATTCTCCACCATTCAAATTGATTTAGAAAATATAATTTCTTTAAGCGGTGAATATCGACTTATTTAAGAACCTCCCATTCATGTCTTCATTGTTGATCCATTAATATTTTTACGAGATACAACTTTAAAAGTAGAATTATTCTTTCTGTTATTCGTAATATCAAGAATGTGACTACAAAAATTCATCTTACCACTAACTCAGTAGCTCAGTCAGCCATAAGCATTGTTTAAAAATTATGATGAAATGCCATTTCAGGACAGGAGAGGGGCCTCAATGTTATGCAGCAGCTCACTGTTGGAAAGGGTACATTTGGGCAACAGGGCAGATATGTGGAAAAGCCTCAGATAACCCCTCAAAAAAAAAATGGCTGAACCCTGCATTCACACAGAACATTGTGACACTTCACAGGCAAATAGTATCTTCTCACTGTGGGTTTTTGGGAAAACTTAACTGCCCAACAATAATGGGATGAATGAACAGGATTTTCAAAGTCTTGATGAAAAGTTTTGGCTCGAAACACCAGCTGTGGGTTACCCATCTTGTGTTGAAAAAACACACAAATGCTCCCATTGATGTTGCTCAGCTCACTGAGTTCATCCAGCAGGTCGTGTTTGTCTTCAGATACCAACATCTGCAGTTTCTGTGAGACCCAAGTATTCCTGCTTTTCAGGTAATGCTAGTTATATAAATAATATGAATATAAATTTGCTCTGGAGATAGTTTGTGTTCATTAGAGACTGGTCACACCTCAGTTTTAAATCTCATCCGAGATATGTACAATGAAGTAAATCACGAAAATCTGTAGACACTGTGGTTGAAGTAAGAATACAAAATGCTGGAGAAGCTCAGTAGGTCAGTGTCCTTTATGTAGAAAGGAAAAGATGCAGAACCAATGTTGGTTATTTATTTCTACCTTTACTACATAAAGGACAGGATTTGACCTACTGAGGTTCTCCAGTGCACACAGCACCTAGGTGGTGACAAATTGGGAATTTTCCAGAATATTTGATGATATTCCCAATAATCCCCTGACATACTTGGCTTCAATTCATTTTTTTTTAAAGAAGAATTAGAATAAATTAGGTTAGATTAGGTTTAAAGGGAGCACAGGGACCAGAGTTTAAGGGGAAGACTGAAAGCAGGGCCCCAGTGAATTGAAAGAGAGCACACAGCAGACATGATGTAGTGAAACAGATGCAGAATCATCAGGACTTCTGAGTGATCCAATTGCAGACAATCAGATTTTTACTGCACCACACCAATGTTTTCTAATTCTGTAAAAGTGAGACCCAAGAGACCCCAATCAATCTTCCTTCTTGCTTCTCCTCTATATGGATTTTCAATGGTGCAGGTTGAGATGCATCGAGCATGGTGCAATATGTCCACCCCCACCACCAACCCCCCACCCCCCCACCACATCCCAAAGCTCATGTGTCCCTTGCATCCTTTCAATTATTCTGAAATGCTGGCTCCAAGCAGTTAGGATCTGGGCTGTTGTCACACTAGTATTGCATGATTATGTATGTAAACCTCTGTAGTGAAGTCATAGGGTCACACAGCACAGCACAGTCATTTGGCTCAATTTAGCATTCTGGGTTAGTGCAAAATTTGTACTCATTCCACTTCTGAATGAAGGTAAATGTGCCAAACACCTTCTTCACCACGTTCTCCACCTGCATTGTCACTTTTAGGAATCTGTATGCCTGTACTCCATAGTCGCACCATTCAAAAATATTTTCCAGGGCTGTTTTTATACCCTGTTTAACTTACTCTGCCGGGGATAGTTGTGGAGGTTGATACAATAGAAACATATAAAAGACTCTCATATTGGTACATGAATGCAAGAAAAATGGAGGGTTATGGGGTGAGAGAGAAGGAAAGGTGAGGATGATCATGGCATAAAACACTAAAGTCTGCAGACACCAAGTAAAAAACAGAATTCTGGAGAAGCTCAGCAGGTCAAACAGTGTACCACAGATAAAAGATACATAACCGATGTTTCGGGCTTGAGCCCTTCATCAAGGTATGGACAAAATGTAGGCAGGGGTTCAAACAAAATGGTGGGGAGGAGCACAGTCTCATAGGCAGGAGGTGATAGATAAATAAGGGAGGGAGGCCACACCAGCAAATGGGGGAGGGGATGACTCTGCGAATGCAGAGGGAAAGGGGTGGAGAACAGGAGGAAAGAAGACAAGGGGAGGGGAAGAGAGGGAGAACAAAGTTGATGTTAATGCCATGCAGTTGGAGAGAGCCCAGGCAGAATATTAGGCATTCTCCTCCAATTGATGCGTGGTCTTTGACAGTACATGAGGCTATGGACCAACATGTCACCATGAGAGTGGGAAGCTGAATTGAAATTGTTCACTGCTGGGAGATCCCTGTCACTGATGCGGATAGAACGAAGATGCTCATAGCAGCAATCTCCCAGTCTGCGTTCAGTCTCTTCGACGTAGGGAAGACCACAGCAGAACCACCGGATGAAATAGATGGTTCTCGTGGATACTCAAGAGAAGCGTTACTTCACACCCTTTGAAGGACAAATGGTGGGTCCAAGTGTGGCACTGCCTGTGACTTCAGGGGAAGATACCAAGGGGGCAATTAATAAGAAGGGATGAGTAGATGAGGAAATCAAGGAGGGAGTACTACCTATGGTGGTGGAATCATGTTGTAGATGCCAGAAGTTACAGAAGATAATGTGTTGGATGTGGAGGCTGGTGGAGTGGTGGGTGAGGGCAAATGGAATCTTGTTTTTGTTGCGACTGGGGGCAGAGGGGGCCAGAGCAGATAAGCAAGAAATGGAGGAGATGTGGGTAAGGGCTGAGTTGATGGTGGTGGAGGGGAAGCCATATTTTTGGAAGGAGGAGGACATTTTGGATGATCTTGACAAGAAAGCTTCATCATGGGAACAGATCTGACGGAAAAATTGAGAGAAAGGAATATAATCCTTGCAGAGGACTGGTTGTGAAGAATTATAGTCGAAGTAGTTGTGGGAGGTGGCAGGTTTGCAAAAAATGACAGATGTCTGCAGAAAGCTCATCGCTCAAAAGTGTGAGAGAGAGAGAGAGAGAGAGAGAGAGACAGAGATCAAAAAAGGGGAGAATACTGCCGGAGACGGGCCAAGTGAATTTGAGGCCGAGGTAAAAGTTAGGAGCAAAGTGAATGAAGTTGGCAAATTTATCACGGGTGCACGAGGCAGCAGAGGAAGAGTTGAGGGGCCTTGCCTGTGTAGGCTTGCAGCATGGGATGGAGATGGAAAGAGATTGGATGGATTTGGAAATTTTCTCAACCATGTTCCCAACAAGTTGGAATTCACTGGCAAATTGCAAATACATGAAAATCTTTCATGGGGGTGAATTTCAACTTTTTTCATTTTAAATTTAGATGTACAGCACAGTAATGGGTCCTTCCGGCCCATGAGTAGATGCTGCCCAAATACACCAATTAACCTATAAACCTCATACAGGAGTAAACTGGACGAGCTGAAGGAAAACCAAGCAGATATGAGGAGAACGTACTCACTTCTTACAGAGAGCCATGAATTGAATCCTGGGTCACTTGCACTGTGCTGACCACTACGCTAACTGTACCACCCTAATTTTGTTCCCAAACTGTCAGGATTTATGAGGAGAAACTTTACCGAGGGTGCAAAGGAGATTTTTCAGGATGTTGCCTTGAATGAAGTACATATCTTCAGAAGCAAGTATGACAGAGCTAACGCATTTCTCTTTGGAGTGACAAAGGATGAAAGGAGAATTAATAGAGGTTCTGTATATAAAATTTTGAGACACAGATAGAGTGAAAAGCCAGCACCTTTTTCCCCAAAGGTGACAATAGCAAGTACCAGAGGCCATCTGTTTAAGGTGAGGGGAGGAAAATTCAAGGGAGACATCAGAGGTAACATTTTTACACAGAGAGTGGAAGGCATTACTGGGGCAGGGGTAGAGTCTGATACAAAGGGACATTTAAAAGACTCTCGGATCGGCATATGGATGTAAGAGAAAAATAGAAGGTTATGTGTGCGTGGTTAGGAAGGGAAGATTGTGGTGGAGTTGTTTTACATATATCAGCATAACATCGTGGGCATTCTGTTTTAGAGATAAAGGTGCCCAGATTCAATTCTGCAAATCCAGCACTGAGCCACATACCCTCAGGTACATGTTGTAATTTAAAGATTGGTTTTGCATGAATGACAACAAGTTAATACTGATGAACGAAGCCTTTAAACTTACTGAAGAAAGGAAACAGAGATGATACGTTTCACTATAGTTGCCTTTGAGATGTAAGGTTGATCTCTTTTTTATTTGACAAGTCTTACCCTCTTGCTCTGTTGAAATGGCTGTCTCCTCTGTGAATTTCATTGGAGACTTACTTTCAAAAACTGCTAAGGGAACCATTGTTTGATCCCTGATGAGCAGACTAATTAAAGATGAAGGCCAGTCAATGTTCACCACATCAAGAGGGAACTTTGCTACAGAAACAATATCCACAGCACAATCTTTGGAATGTAAATTTGTGGGAAAAATGTGTGGCCTCCAAATCCTTTGCTGAATTTGTAGTTTGACCATATACATTGAAACCTGCACCCAGTTTCCACCCAGTTGACCAAAGCAATGAAATCCCACCAGTAAAAGTCACTAAAATTATGCATAATCGATCACTTATCATTTTCTGTTGTATATACATGATTGTTCACAAATATCTTTCTCCGAAGAGTCTGTAGCATTTTTGTCTCTTAATCAAAAGCCCACTTTCAATGCTTTTCCAGTATCTTGAAAGTAAACGCACGATTTACATTCTCACGAAGCAATAAGAAAGGTTCCATTCATTACAATAGAATTAGCCAAGGTTCCTTCTGTCATTGATAGACCCCTTATACCCACATCATGCATAAGCACGAATGAGGAGAAAGTTTACGTTAGCCCTCATTTTTCACTTCACCAGCCTGTACATCCAGTGCATCATTCTCTGACACTTCCAAAACTTTTACTACATCCCACTACCATCCCCGTCTACTATCTCTTTGCTTTCAGCTCTCCCCACCCTATATATCCTTCTCCCCACTAAGGTATTCCTCAGAGCATCTGCAGAAAGTGCCATTCACAGCCACAAACAGCCATTCCAGATGAGGCAGACTTTCACATGCACCTCATCCAACCTAATTTACTGCATTTGATGCAGTCGATGTAGCGGCCCCTGCATTGATGAGACCAAACAGAGAATTGGGCAACAGCTCACTAAGAACCTGCACTCTGTCCTTGGGTATAAGCTTGAACCCTGGCCCACTGTCTGCCATTACCTCTATTCTCAGCATTCCCTCACAGACATTCCTGCCTTGGCCTCATCCATACCCAGGGAAAGGTCAAATGTACACCAGAGGAACAACACATTCTGCCAAGGTAGTCTAAAACTCAACATGTTCAGGTAACCCCCACCCTGATCTAGTTTCACTGTTTCCATCTCTCTTTCACCTACTCCTGTTCTTGCTTTTCCTTCAAGCCTTCTCTCCCACCCCCAGTGGTCTTAAGCCTACCTGTTTCTCCACCTCTCCCACCTTCAATTGTCCAACATCTAATCGCCTCTTTGGCCCACCCCTCCCTCTTCTTTTATGCTTGCCATTTTCATCTCCAAAAGGCATTCTGACCAAAAACTTTGGCTCTCTGTGGATACTGTCTGACTGCTGAATCCCTCCAACTTCTCATTGTTTAATCAAGATTTCAGTGTCTGCAGTTCTCAAGTTTCTCAAAGTTAACCAAAGTTCTGCCTGTTCTCTCAAAGGAACTTAAAAGATTTCATTGCAATATTTCAAAGAATAACAGGTGAGATTTTGCCAGTGTCCTGGCCTATATTTATCCATCAACCATTCATCGTGAACAATAAACATATAACGATGGACAAGGAAGATTTTGCTTCCTTTTGGGCATATTTTATCGATTTTGGGCTGCTGATCATGAAAATCACCTTTTTATAGATAAAACCTATTTTTGTGATTTCCTGTTATTTTTATTCAAACAGACAAAACCATGAAATGCAACATGTCATTAAAAATTCATTTTCTGCCTTCGCCCCTTAGACGTCTTCCCTGCTGATCTTGGTTCAGTCAGGGACGAACTTGGTGAAAGTTTTCACCAGGATATCACAACCATGGAAAAGTGGTATCAAGGCAACAGGAATCCATCAATGCTGGCTGACCTGTTTGGACACTGACATGAAATGAAAATTAGCAGCAAAACATTTTTAGGTCAGTTGAACTAATGCAATGTGTCAGCACCATTATGTAATTAAACCTGCTAAATTCAATAAAATTTAATTTTTCATGTTTCTCTAACTTCCTATGTGGTGATACAGCAAATCTGAAATCATCTTTGTGTTCTGGTTGAAGTTGTCTATCTTAATCCCCAATTTTTTTTTTCAAGAAGCAAACCTTTTGAAAAATGTGTTGTCCAGTGTAATCAACTCATTATCAAAATAATAATTTCAGGAATTTCACCATACACAAGGACCTCCTCAGCTCCTCATTTTGATGCATTATGAGTTCTCATTTGGAAATGAGCCATTCTTTCCTTGAAGCACTAAGACATGGCAGATTTAAATTGGCTTAAATCACAAAGCTGACTTAAATCTCTATCTTTACTTTACCTGGGGTAGTGGAGCTGCTTCCAGAAGTGGTACGACATGCATCAGAATTCACTTTATCCATTTCTACCATGTGGCCGTTTGATACCTTTTTCCTTGCGGAGTCACCAGAAGAGAATCTTGTCTTCAATGCTTTCTCCTGTAAGCTCTTATAAGCCATGTCCAAAGATTTGGATCTTCTGCGACATACGCGACTGCTGGGAATGGAGGAACGTTCTTGCACAGACACGGTCCTATCTGGGTCTTGACAATATGGGGTGCATTTGGCCTCTTCTCCCCCTCCTTTACTTTCAGAATTGCCAACATGTAGATCATGCTTTTGACTCAACCTCTCACCAGGTCTTTTTGTGAATATACTTAAGTTTCCATTATTGATGACTTCAGTTTTATGCTCCATGTTTTCCTCAGCTATAGGTGTCTTTGAACTGAAGCCCAATTGCATTGGATTCTGTAAAGCCTCCATGTATGATTTTCTAAACAGACGTCTTGACTCGAGGTGCATTGAATCGCGTTGCTGCCTCCTCCTTTGACAGGAGCTACTCAAGTCTGTGGCAAAGGTTAAAACTTTTGTACTAATCCTGGTCTCAGGGTTAGGAATCACCAAAGCTTCATTGTTAACTGTTGAGGTCTCATCAGGAAGAGGGCTGGGTCGAACTAAACTCGGTAAAGGAATTATATCAGCGCTGTTAGAATTTGGACAAAACAATGAAGTGTCTCCTTCCTGAGAGCCCTTGGAAGGCTCCCGTTTGACATTAGTTTCAAAAGATTGAATATTTTCTGATAAATGAACCCCACAGTTCATTTTGCCTTTGAAAATTGCTGCTTTTTCCAGAGGAACATCTGCTTTAGCGGAATTGCAGTAATCTGGCATATTGTTACTTTCTGTCATTTGTGGCATCTTTTCTGTGGTAGCTATTAGCTGATCATGATGATCTGAACCAGAATGTGAACAAGTCGGCGTGCTTTTTGGCCTGTTCACAAAAGCAGGGTTAATCACGTTCTTCCAACGTACCCGGAGAACAGCAGTGCCACTCGTTAAGAGGCAGCTGTGCAGGGAACATTCGCGCTCACGGTTCACATTCTCCAGAAATTCCATGGTAAAGAGATTTGCATAGACATCCTCGGGCACGAGAACTTCTTCCACTGACTGCCCATTTCTGGATAGACATTTCAGCACCAATTTAGCAGATTGATTTCCCTGTGGTGCAACCTGAATGTAAAAGTCTCCAACTTTGAGAGGAACCTTATGGAGAGATGCTAACTGCACCACCACCTTTTCATGGACACACAATGGCCAGCCTTCATGACGGAAGATGAGCCCTGTATACTTGGCCTGGAAACAAAGAAAAATAATGTTAATGGACGTTCTGACTTGGTTTAATCTTTTGTTTCCCAGAAAATGTGGAACCCATAAACATGCTGCACTTCTCAACTGCCTACTGCAGGACGATTACCACTTCAACAAAATGGTTATAATACAAAATCAGTTGCAGATGATTGATGAGTAAATTATCCAATCACTTCCATTCTGTTTGAGATTTGAAATATTCACCCATGATATCAAATGACTTTGTTGTGAATAATCTAAATGGACAGTGGGTCCATGATATATTAGCATAATGATTACTACATTACATTTCTGACAAAGAGTGAAGCGATCTATGATATCCTGAAGTCATGAAAAACAATGTCTAAAGAAACCAAATGAATGAATTCAACTACAGTTGATCTGAATGCTGGCACAAGTCACAAATGCATTTATTGTTGAAGACTTTTCAACTGCGTATGAGATTGGTTTGTGACACAACAATAAGTTGAAAGAAATTGTTCCTTATCACTCATATTTACAGGGCTAGAACCCAGGATTCAGGAAACATTTGGAAAGGGGGTTGCCAAAAGCTTTTAAACTATTTAAATGAATCAGATGGAGATTATTGCATTCACATGAATATAGTAAGGAGAGAAAATTCCTCAGAATTTTACTTATTGGTGCAGAAGTATGGGGGAAAATGACAAAGGCTAAGAACATTCACCTCACTGGGACCGTCAGCCTTGATTACATCATCAGTGAGAGATGTGAATGTATCAATGACATACAAAACTGAAGAACTCTCCACTACCTATAATTCACCAGCTCTTCAGTCAAGCTGACTTAGTCAACTGGCAAATACATTTCCATGATGACAGCGTCACTTTTAAAATGAAGCAGCACCTATTATATCAGAATCAATCGTAATTATATTCAGTCCTGACCTTCGGTGCAGTCTAAGTAGTTTGCCTGTTATTTCCATGATCATATTGGGTTTCACAGGGATGCCTGCAGTATTCTCATGCATTCCAAAGACATGCAGGTTGGTGAATCAACCTGTAAATTGAACACTGTAACACTGTAAATTGTGTTGTTGACAAGCTAGTGTGATGATGAGTGACAGATTGTGGGGTGGGGGGTGGGTGGAGGGAGAGTTAGAGGGAGTATCATGGGGTTAGTGTAGAATTGGTGTAATTGAGGGCATGATGCAGAGCAAAGGACCTGCCTCCATACTGTAGGATTCTATGACATGAACAGATACACAGTCTTATAAATGCCCACCAAATGGTTCCTGCTTTCACATCCCTTAAAAATATACTGAAGGTCATAAAGATTTCCGCACTACCTATATCTAAAGAAGCAGTTTTCAAACTTTTTCTTTCCACTCACATGTCACCTGAAATAATCCCTAGCGGAAGGGAAGGTTGAGAATCACTGCTCTAGACTCAATTAGTACTGAAATATTTTGCTTGAGAAAAATTGTCATTGGCCTGTTTGCTTTGGAGTTATGAAACCGTGCACATAACAAGTCAATAGGGACGATTAAAATAGTGGTTTTCAAACATTTTCTTCCACTCACATACCACCTTAAGCAATCCCTTACTAATCACAGAGCACTATGGCATAGGGAATACTTAAGGTGGTATGTGAGTGGAAAGAAAAAGTTTGAAAACCACTGATCTAAAGAATACCTATATTTCCTTGATGCTCTTCTACAAAATGTGCTTATTATCCATGGAGAGGTGCCATTTTTGGTATCTGTGTAAAACATTATACATCATACTCTCCAGTACAAATAGCAAAAATTTACAAAGCAACTGAATAAAGTATAGAGAGAATAAAAGACTTATTCCTTCCATGACTTCAGGATATTTCAGACTTTTTATAATCATGAAACACTTCTAAAGGTGTAGATATTGATGTGATGTAAGAGAGAATCCAAATTGCCTAAAGCAAGAAGCTATAAAAAGAAATGTGGTGTTTTCTTTTTATTGACACTTAAAGGTGAATTTTCCAGTTATTAGAGTATTCTGTCTGAGGCAGAAGGAGGAAGTTTTCTTTGAAATGTCAATAGAAAGGTGAAGTATAAAAATCATTGCATTCAAAATGCCTGCACTTAAACTATCTGTGATTCTCCAGGCCCCAACTGGGTCACTGCAGTGAGAAGAGTATGTTTCCTTTATCTCCACAGGGAAAGAGAAAAAGATCAGAGGGGTCATTAAATCTAACACTATATGCATTTTCAGTTGGCTATCTCCAAGGCAGCAAGGAAAAAATTCCACTTTGTGAAGTGACCAGGGAAGGGTAAGGATATGAAGTAGCTTAAAATGTCACAGAGTTAACCTCAGGAAACAAAAGCAGGATTCTCAAATGGGATTTGAGAATTGTGTAAACAAAAAAAAGAGGCACAAAGTTTACCAGAAATAAAGTGATATTATATATTGTGTCAAGCGGATTGCTGTTTAACCAATAAGAATTTCTTTTTTATAAATCTCAAAATCATCCTTCTCAAGAATTTTTTTTTTGAAAGAAAACTATTTTTGTTTTTCTTTATTCACTACACTCAGTCTTTACTTTATCACAATGGGTAGATTGACCAATTCTCAGGGTCATCAGTCTCCATTGTGGCCATACACAGTTTCTAACCTCTCTCTTGGCCAGTCCTGGAGCCCGCGGTCTGTGTCCTAATCCCAGACTCAACTGCTTCTGTAGAAGGCACTGTGAAGCAAAGCAATCCCATCCCCAGACTGGAGCAGTGAATGTCAGTGGACAAAGGGATACATGTTGAAAAAGGATAGTTACAACAGTAAAATATTCTGCGTGTTTAAAAATAAGGTGTTTTTGAGGTTTAAGCATTTTGAGCCCCAAAAGTTTCCAACAAGCATTAAATGTAACTACAGTAAAACCCATGATATTTGAAATTCAAGCAACTGGCAGTCTCAAGCAACTGGCAAAACAAATGTGGAAAATAAATATGTAGGTTAAAAGGAAGTTTAAAATTGGCATGCCTCACTGTTAAAGTTTGCCAATCACGCAAGATGCCATCTCAAGCAACTGGAAAATTCACTTATCTGACCTCTGCCCAGTGGTGTTGGATGATACCAGGGGTTTAACTGTGTTACTTTTCCACATTTTTATCCAAGTCATTGACAACACTATTTCTTTGAAGTTTTTCCTGCAATTTAGATGCCAATTATCATCATTTCTCATCTCCTGAGTCCATCTCTGCTATGGTTCATCTTTATACTCCTGACCTTCTCCTGCCCTGTAAACCATGCTTTCCCATACACACATCAACCTGCTGACTTTTATTCAGGTGAGAGGTCAAACAGCATCACTTAAAAGTGCCTGAACCAATCAAAGCTGAACCAAATTCCAGTCCTCCATCTTTTACAACACCACTGGCGGTGTTTACATAGAAAATTTGACAGTACAGCACAGAAACAGGCCTTCCAGCACACCCTGTCTGCTCTGATGAGATGATGCCAATTTAAACTAAACCCCTCTTCCATTTCTCTCCATCCCTTGCATTGGCTTATGTCTGTCTGAATGCCTCAAAGGTTCCTATTGTATCTGCTTCTGCCACTTCCCCTGGCAGCATGTTCCACGCACATACTTGCAAAACTCCTTCAGGCTTACTCCCTATCCTCCTACATCTGTGCCCTCTAGATTTTGGCACTTCCACTCTGGGAAAAAGACTGACTACCTTCTCTTTTCTATGCCTCTCATAATTTTACATTCTTCCTTCAGCCCGAAGAAAAAGAAAAAAACCATCCATTTTGTCTCATGTTCAATGAGTGTTTTTTTTTCCTTATGATAGGGAAGATTTATAATTTTAAATCTGATCATAAATGGTTGCTATCAATCCTATATGAACTAATTTTAAGATCTAGGCCCTGAACAGATTTTAAAAATGATGGGAACAAGATTTTCGACAGTTAATTTCTGAAACTACATGGGATTCTATTTTGAAACGAGTGCATTCATCCTCTCTTGCTAGATACTCATTATAAGGTCGTACATCGGACCCACTACTCCAAACTCCAGTTGGCTAAATTCTATTCAAATCTCTCTTCTAAATGTGATAAATGTGTAACTGAAGAAGGTACATTGTATCATATGTTCTGGTTATGTCCCTATCTTTCCAGTTTTTGGGAAGGGGCATTAGTACTTTGTTTTTAGTTCTTAATGTTACTTTGACACCAAATCCTTTTCTCGCTCTCTTTGGAATAAGTGGGCCAACAGATATGAGATTCACTGCTTCACAATCCCATGTAGTTGCCCTCACCTCCCTTACCGCTAGAAGAGCCATATTAATGAGATGGAAAGATGCTGTCCCTCCCGCTCACACTCAATGGTTGTCTGATATGATGGTAGGACTGACTTTAGAAAAAATTAAATGCTCCACAACTGAAATGAATCTTGACTTTGTTTCTTTATGAGGTTCCTTTCTTAATTATTTTCAAAATTTGTAAGGTTTTGTTTACTTTTTCTTTTTTATTAACCCCACTGATTCCCTTCCCTTTTATGATGTGGTAGAGGACTGTTTATGTTTAGCCAGTAGCCTTTGAAGGGAGTGGGTTGACAATGAGGATAGTGCTTTTCTTTAGGTTTTTTTCTTTTCAATGTAACTAGGTCTAAATGCCATTTTTATTAATATATATGATTTGTTAATACTTTATTATCATGTACTTATGTAATATTTACTTGATGAAACCAATAAAAATATTGAAAAAGAAAAAAACAAAAAAGTTTATTATCATTCACATCATAAGTACAATGTACAAAATTCTTACCTGCTGCAACCACAAAGCTGCGCAAGATGTACCAACTGTGTTGTTATGCGTGTATAATAAAGAACTACATTTCCCTATGGGAAATGTGTGCAGTCACCGCAGGAACAAAAAATGGCTACGACAGAAGCCGAGTGCGTTGTTGGTTCAAGCAGCTCGAAAAATAAAGTTGTCTAAACGTTAAAACCACGCAAGGTTGTTCTTCTTCAAGGAACAAACATAACACAGTGTCAGAATGTGTGAGCGAGTAAGAAAAGACTCGCTCTTTTCATGGATAAGTTCAGTCCTCCCACACTGATGCAGTTTACCGGCAAACTAACTGGGAAACACTTCAAACAGCAATTCAATATTTATTTAGAGGCTGGTGGAGCAGGAGAGGCCAATGATACATAAAGGACATCTTGGTGAAGACAAAACGTAGAGCTCGAGGGGTGATGCACTGGCCAAGAATGAACTAAGACATAAGCCAGAGCACTGCTTCATAAAAAATATGCCTTACCTATAGACCAAAGCAACAGCAGATCCATTTACACCACACCCTGTACCAGACAGGCCATACTTCAAAGTTGGAGCAGATTTGTTTGACTATAATGGGAAGAGTCATATAGTAGTAACAGACTATTATTTCAGTTACCCAGAGGTAACAACACTGCAGTCAACATCTAGCAAAGCAGTTTTCTCTTTTATGAAAAGTCTGTTTGCGAGGCATGAATTTCCTTGTGAAGTTGTATCAGACAATGGTCCACAATTTTTGAGCAATAAATTTGAGTCCTTTGCCAATACTTGGGGGGGGGGGGGGGGGCGTTTCAACATATAACTTCAAGCCCACATCACCCAAAAGTCCAATGGCCCAGCAGAGAGTTATGTCAAGGTGGTGAAGAGCCTCATGAAGAAAGCACATGATGGACGAGAGTATTTCCACAGAAGTCTAATGATTCACAGAAGTACGCCACTATGTACCAACCTTTCAACGCATGAAAATCTGTTGACATCCAAAAGAAGCGCACAAGGTCAAACAGGCTGTAGTGGAAGAGAAGGTAAAACAGAAACAGTATCATGATAAGACTATGAAAATCCAACCAGTCCTGAAGCCACATGCTCCAACCCATGGTCGTGACCCATCACCTGTCAGAACGCAAAAGGATCCAGCACATGTAGAAAAGGAACATGTTGTTCAGAGTTCACAAAAAAATACAAATACTAATGCAGCCAATGCAAGCAATACACCAGTGGAAACACATACCAGACCAAAAAGGACTGTTAAACCACCTCAGAGACTGATTGAACGCTGCTGAGTGGAAAGAAACTGGCCACGGAATGTAGATACCTTTGTTATGTCGACATAGTATTGTGTTTTTGAGTTATTTTTAAAAAAGGGAATGATGTGTTCTTATGCATGTATAATAAAGAACTACATTTCCCAGTAGGCAATGTGCACGATTGGCAAGGGAACAAAGTAGACTTGGACAGAAGTCAAGTGCATTGTTGGTTCAAGCAGCTCGAAAAATAAAGTTAGTAAGCGTTAAAACCACGCAAGGTTGTTCTTCTTCAAGGAACAAATATAACACCAACATGAAGACAGAAAAAGAAAAAGATATATTAAATATCATAATTTAATATTCAATGTTTGTAGTTAGTGTAAGAAATAAAAGTGATGTTTCAGTGGTGCAGAGAGGTCTTGGTATATGTTAGGGTGAGAGTAGTATGGGCAGCTTCAAGAGCCTGATAGTTGTTGGACAAAAACTCCCTCCTATATTCTGACTCATCATTTCCCATCGTTCTAGGGATCGCAAACATTGCTAGAGAACTAATTGTGAGGTGTGTAGATGCATTGGGCCTCTCTTTCACACATTCACCATTGTGGGGCATGCAGCCAAAAGCCTGGTGAAATGCTTTTGCTCCAAAGCCTCCACATCCTTCCCACAAAGCAACAACCAGAAACCACACACAATGCAGTACATTTCCAATTATCCAAAACGCTCAGGACCGGATGTGTATTGGTCAACTGCATTTTTTGGATTAACTGAGAAATGGCTTTAAGCTGCCCAGTAGCATCAGCAGAATACTTGTATCGGCCATCACCGATCCCCAACACCTTCCCACCACCGTCACCAAACCTGCCCGGAAGCCTAAGGTCTCCGCTCCAATCCCCGACACCTCCCCGCCACCATCATCGAATCTACCCAGGAGCCCGAAATCCCTGCTCCTGCTGCTGCCACCCCACCCCGGTCCGACACTATCGCCACCCCCACTATGAAATCATTCCCCCACACCCTGGCCTGTGGTTACCCTAATGCCCTCAGATTAGATTTGTACTGACGCTGACTCTGGGGACAGTGGAGAACCATGCACAGTGGAGGATAAAGAGAAATGGAAAGAGAGAGGGGAGGGAGTTACCTGAAACGAGGACAATATCCTCATGCTGTCTGACCCACCAACTTCCTCCAGTCACTCACTGATATTACCAAAGTGGTGTTAACAGCACGTCAGAGCCCCACATGAGCAAGTCAGGTGAAATTATTTTTCAATTTATTTGGCCGCAAAAAAAATTTCGGATAACTGAGAATTTTGGTTAAATGGTTTTCGGATAATCAGAAACATATTGTACTTCAAATGTAGCCTGACTGAAGTTTTATACAACTATAACACAACTTTCCAGCTTAAACACTCAATGCCCTAAATGATAAAGGCAAGAATGCATACACCTTCTTTATAACCCTATCAATTGTCTTGCCACCTTCAGGGAGCTATGGACTTGAACTGCAAGATCCATCAATGCTCCATAGGGTCCTGCTATCTACTGTATATTTTTCTCTTACCTTTGACCTCCCAAAGTGCAGCACCTCAGACTTGAGCAGATTAAACACTGTCTGCCATTTCTTTACTCAAAAAAATTTCTAACTGATCCATCACCTGCCATAACCTTTGACAACTGTCTTCAGTATCCTCAACATTCATGTTCTTTGCAAACTTACTAATCACAAATTAAAACAAGTAAATGTTAATGGATTGTGGAGAGGAGCAGGGAGATCTGGATTACTAAAGCACCTTTCATGCCCTCAGCATATCTCTGAATGATGGACGTTGGGACAGCAGTGACAATGTTCACATAACAAGATTCAACACATAACAATAACTGCTTGATTGTGAGGGAGTGGAGAGAAAATTGTTGGGTTGGAATTTCACTCTGTGGTGAGAAGGTAAACAGTCTTAATTTAAATTCATCCCAAAGATGACATCTTTGGCAATTTATGTTTCCTCAAGACCTGATTATGTGATTAACAGCTTTTGAAAAGCACTTTTCAAACTCATAAACTTGTATTAGAAGTTAGAGTCCAAATGACAATGAGCCATAGCCATTAATTAAGACATTTACTTGATCCCCTTCCTTAAAAGGGCCAGCTTCAAAAGCCTTGTTAATAACCCTGTGAAAATTTTGACAATGTGTTCTTTTGCATTCCCTCAAACAGCACAGGGCTTTACTCCACCTGGAATAATCTGCTGTCACTGAGAACTTGGGGACCAGGTGGGATGGGGGAAGGCATGCTTGAGAAGTTAGAGAGTAGTTACAAGTGATTCCACTTCACTGAACAAGTTACAGCTTCATCACGAATCCTCCTTTTCTTGATAAACTTATTCCTTGTTTTCTGAAACAACAAATTTACAAGGAGGGAATTGTGACCTTGACTGATTTTACCAGACTATCTTTGTCATGGGAAAGTGGCTCGAATCTTAGCCGTGCCCCCAGCACTGGAAAATGACAGCAAATGGACAAAGTGCAGTGGGAATACATGGAGGTGATTAAGGGTTCACATGAAACCAACTAAGCACAGCAGGGTTTAAACAATCTGTCGGGCTCCAGCAGTTTCAAGCCATTTTAAGGCTCACAGGACTCTTGTGTGAAACAATGAAGTATTCCAGTTCAGTGACTCTCACAAAAAGAGAAGAGGGAATGGAAAGCCAGGATTGCAATTCTGAATCACTTGCTGATAAATTTCATTGTGGCCTTGGACGTTGACACTTGCTATCCATCAAAATAGGTAGAAACAGATCTGCACAGCACTGACGGAATGTTTGCTTTCACTCAGATGTCAAATATCCTGATTAAAACCTTCATCAAAATGAAGGTTCTGCTCCTGCATTATTCTCTACCTTTAATATCACCTCATTTACTTGGCATGTTGGCTGCTTCAAGCAGTGAGACCACAATACAAGGAGGCCATCATTATTCATCTATTTTCACCAGTTAATATTTACTCCTAAAATTGTACTGATTATCGCAGGTATCCAAAAACATTTATTGCAGCTCCCTTTGAATATTTGGTATGAATTGTATTCAATCATTGCCGTTGTGGCTATCCCTTGAGGTCAAGGATGATGGTCTTCGTTTCATTGATCACAGAGGAAAGAGCCCTCGGGATTCAGATCCACACAAGCTTCTCCACCATGCCAAGGTGACAATGCACAAAGGAAAGAATTCAATAGTGTTAGAATAAAACACAAATATATTTGCATTACAGACACAAAATTTCTCTTGTGCCAGCTGGTCCAGGATCAGTCAACTGGGGCTTCCATTTACTGTATATAGTGCATTATATGGTGTCAAATCTCCCAATGCACTTTATCGGAATGTTACCAGACCAAAAAATTTATTCTGAACTGCACAAGGTGAAATTAGTGAGATGACCAAAGCTCGGTGAGTGAAGCAAGAACATGAATAAAATCAGAAGTAAAACACGAAAGTCTGCAGACACCATGATTGATGTAAAATCACAATGCTGGAAAATCTCAGCAGGTCAAACATAACCAACATTTCGTGCTTCAGATTTCAAATTTATTGTCAGAGTACATACATGACATCACATACAACCCTGAGATTCTTTTTCCTGTGGATGAGGCAGAATTACCACTTATTGGTTGTGCAAAATAACATGCACATGTACACAAGTGAAAAAATGAAAACAAAATGTGCAATGCAGAGAGGGAAAATAATCAATAAAGCAAAAAAGTGAGAGTCCTTAAATGAGTCCCTGATTGAGTTTGTGTAGAGCTCGTCGAAAGAACCAAAGACTTGTTGATCCAAACCAAGGCTTTTATTAGCAAAAGACCGGAGCTCTTCACAGGTGGCCGACCAGTCCGGAATGATCCGACCTGGCTAGGGACACAACCCTTTAAGGCCCAAACAATAGGTGTGGCTTAGCTCTCAGCCAATCGCTGTAAGCACAGTCTAGATACAGTAACTATATACACTATGTACATTGGTGATAGATCTGTACTATCACATTCACCCCTTCTTGGAGAATTGACCCGGGGAAAAAAAAAAACAAAAACGAGGGAGAGAATGAAAAGGAAGGGGTAGGTCAAGGACTGTAGCGGTCAGGGGGTCTGACCATCCGGCGTGACCGCCGTGGTGCCGGGATTGGGGTCGCTGGAGTGGTGTCACCAGCGGGCTCATCGGGTGCGACTGCTCCGTCACTCAATTCCCCAGTCGTTTTGTCGGCAGGGTGGCCCGAGTCATTGGGGTGGTGTTGGTCCTTCTGTTGCGGCACGGGGCCTGGAGCATAAGGAGTTGGGGGGTTTGCTGGGTCTACCGCGTCCTGAGCTAGGTCCCGCACCGAAACAGTGTCCTCCCGCCCGTCTGGGAACTCCACGTATGCGTAATGTGGGTTCGCGTGGAGTAGAGTCACTCGGTCGACCAAGGGGTCGTTCTTTGAGTGCCGGACGTGGCGTCGCAAAAGGACGGGGCCAGGGACGGTGAGCCATGCCGGTACAGTGGTTCCCGATTCGGATTTCCTCGGGAAAAGGAACATCCTTTCGTGGGGGGTGGCATTTGTTGCAGTACATAGGAGGGAGCGGATGGAGTGTAAGGCACTAGTGAGAACCTCCTGCCAGTGAGAGGTGGGGAGACCTTTAGACCGGAGAGCCAGTGTAACCGCTCTCCATATGGTGGCATTCTCCCTCTCGACCTGGCCATTACCGCGTGGGTTATAGCTCGTGGTCCTGCTTGAAGCAATACCACACTCCAGAAGGTACTGTTGCAGCTCTGCACTCATGAATGAGGACCCCCTATCACTGTGGATGGAATTGGGGTACCCGAAGATGGTGAAAATACTGTGAAGGGCCTGTATCACTGAGGTGGCAGTGGTGTCTGGGCAGGCCACAGCGAATGGGAAGCGGGAGTATTCGTCGATGGCCGTAAGGATGTAGGTATTACGGTTGGTCGACGGTAGGGGTCCCTTAAAGTCTACGCTAAGACGCTCGAAGGGGCGGGTGGCTTTGATGACGTGGGAGTTATCCGGACGGAAGAAGTGGGGCTTGCATTCGGCGCACACCGAACAGGCTCGGGTCATGGAGCGGATCTCCTCAACTGTGTAGGGTAAGTTGCGCGCCTTGACAAAGTGAGCAAACCTAGTGACCCCTGGATGACAGAGCGCCTCATGGAGTTTCCGTAGTCTGTCCATCTGTATGCTGGCGCACGTCCCCCTGGAGAGCGCGTCAGGCGGGTCGTTGAGCTTACCAGGCCGGTACAGGATGTCATAGTTAAAGGTGGAGAGTTCGATTCTCCATCTGAATGAATCTCAGGAAGTTTTCAAAGTTCAGCAGCCAGAACTTAAAGGCTTTGAAGGCTGTAGCTGACTGTGGGTCGATATCAAGTTTTTCTGGCCGAGTTAAACGCTCCATCCCTTTCAAAAAAAATTCCTTTTTGCTAATAAAATTGTAGAGCTCGTCGAAAGAACCAAAGACTTGTTGATCCAAACCAAGGCTTTTATTAGCAAAAGACCGGAGCTCTTCACAGGTGGCCGACCAGTCCGGAATGATCCGACCTGGCTAGGGACACAACCCTTTAAGGCCCAAACAATAGGTGTGGCTTAGCTCTCAGCCAATCGCTGTAAGCACAGTCTAGATACAGTAACTATATACACTATGTACATTGGTGATAGATCTGTACTATCACAGTTTGTTGTTGAGGAGTCTGATGGTGGAGGGGGAGCAGATGTTGCTGATCCTGGTGGTGCAAGTTTTGTGGTACCTCCACCTCTTTCCTGATGGCAGCAGCAAGAACAGAGCGTGTGCTGGGTGGTGTGGATCCTTGATGATTGCTGCTGCTCTCTGACTGCAGCGTTCTCTATAGTTGCCCTTGATGGTGGGAAGGGTTTTGTCTGTGATGGCCTGGGCTATATCCACTACGTACTGCAGGGCTTTACGCTCAGGGGTATTGGTGTCCCTACACCAGACCGTGATGCAGCCAGTCAGCACACTTTCCACCACACATCTAGATATTTGCTAGGGTTTCCAATGTCATACTAAATCTCTTCAAGCTCCTGAAGAAGTAGAAATGCTGATGTGCTCTCTTCACAATACCACGAGTGCACTGGGTCCAGGAAAGATCCTCCAAGATAGTGACTCCATCTCCGATTCCCCCATTGATCACTTGATCGTACACGTCTAGTTTTTCGTTCCTGAAATCAACAATCAGTTCTTTACTTTTAGTACCTTTGAGTGCGAGGTTGTTGTTGGTGCACCATTCAGCCAAATTTTCAATCTCCATCCTGCATGCTGACTCATTGGCCTTTTTATACAGCCCACTACCATGATATCATCAGCGAATTTGTAGATGGTGGTGTTGTCGTACTGAGCACCACAGACATAGATGTAAAGTGAGTAGAGCAGGGGGCCAAGAACACAAACCTGTGGTGCTCTGGCACTGATGGAGATTGTGAAGGAGATGTTCTTATCAATCCTCATTGATTATGATCTTGAAGTGAGGAAAACAAGGATCTAATTACACAGAGGGTGTTAAGTCCCAGGTCTTGGAGTTTGCTGATCAATTTTAAGGGGATGATGCAGTTAAATGTCGAATTGTAGTCAATAAAGATCATTCTTTGCTGTCCAGGTGTCCCAGGACTTTGTGTAGAGCCAATAAGATGGCTTCTGCCTTAGACCTTCACTAAGATAGGCGAATTGGAACGGATCCAGGACGCCACTCAGACACCAGTCTTTCAAAACACTTCATCATTGTTGATGTAAGTGCTACAGGTAGATCGTCATGAAGGCAGGTTACCGCACTCTTCTTGGGCACCAGTATGATTTACCCCAGTTTAAAACAGATGGGTACCACACCCTGCCAGAGTTAGATGTTGAAGATATCCATGAGCTCTTAATCAAGGTATAAGCAAAATGTAGACAGGCACCCAAACACAGGAGCACAGGCCCACAGGAAGGAGGCAAGAGGTGGATAAGGGAGGGAGGGCACACCAGCAAACAGGGAGAGCTGTGTGAATGAAGAGGGAAGATGGTGGAAAGAAGAGAGGGATGGGGAAGAGAGGGAGAATGGGGAGATGGTTGGCAGAAGTTGATGTTAATGCCATCCAGATGGAGAGTGCCCAGATCGTGTTGCTCCTCCAATTCACAGGTGGCCTTGGTTTGACAGTACGAGGCCATGGACAGATATGTTAGAGCGGGAGAGGGGCGCAGAATTGAAATGGTTGGCCTCTGGGAGGTTCCTGTCATTAATGCGGACAATACAAAGGTGCTCAGCAAAGCAATCTCCCCGTCTGCGTCCAGTCTCACCAATGTAGAAAAGGCCACCACAGGAGCACCGTATGCAGTAGATAGATTCACAAGTGTTGCTTTATTGGAAGGACTGTTTGGGGCCCTGAAACATGGTGAGGGATGAGGTGTAGGCAAAAGGGACGGTGCCAAGGGGGTGATTAATGGGAAGGGATGAGTAAATGAGGGAGTTACGGAGGAAGTGGTCTGTTCAGATAGCGGAGAGGGGAAGGTGTATTTGGTGGTAGGATCATGTTGAAGGTGGTGGAAATTACAGAGGATAATGTATTGAATGCGGAGACTGGTGGAGTGGTAGGTGAGGGCAAGGGTAACCCTGTTTTTGTTGTGTCTGGGGCAAAGGAGCCAGGGCAGATGAGCAGGAAGTGGAAGATATGCAGGCAAGGGCTAAGTTGATAAATCAGAAATGAAATTAGAAGCATGTCTTGGTCTTTTGACCTATGCTCTGCTATTCAACAAGCTCATGGCTGACTTTTTACTTCTGTATCACTTTCATGCAAATCCCAAATATGCCCTAGTTCCCTTCATATTCAAACCATACCCCCCTCCATCTTCTTTCCTCCAGTTTGCCGCCCCTTTATTCTTCTAGCATTTCTTAGCCCTCTGCCCTCTCCCCATATCACCTCTCAGATCCTTCTTATTGGCTTCTTCTCCCCCCACACCCTTGCCTCCTCTCCACTCCTCTCACCTTTTAATTCAGGTATCTACCAGTTTTTCCAGATTCTTGACTTAAGTTTTCAAACCTAAAACATTGGTCGTCTTTTACCTCCTGTGGATGCATGACTTTCTCCAGCACTTTTGTGCACTGCCTTTTTCTTTGAGTGTATTCAGTGACATGTCTCCATAACCCACCAAGGCAGAGAATGCCAAAGATTTTCAATTCTCTGGGTCAAGAAATTTACTTGGAACTCTATCCAAAGTAGATAGAACCTTATTTTACTGCAGAACACATCCTGTAAGGGTGCATCTCTACATGGTACAGAAACTGCTCAGCTCAAGACTGAAAAAAAAACTGCAGAGTGTTATGAATGTGGCTCAGACCACCACACAAATCCCAAACCCCCTCCCCCACCCACCCCCCAATCCCTTCTGCTGCCTCCATCTAATAATTTACACTGCCCTGGGAAAACAGTCAACATATTAAAAGATTCATCCCACCCTGGCCACGCTCTCTTCACCTCATTTCCATCAGGAAGAAAATCTGTGAGTGTGAGATCATGCATCACCAGATTTGAGGACAATTTCTTCCGCTACCATTATCGGACTCCTGAATGAGTCTCGCGCCCTGTGCCCACTGTAGTGAACAGGGATTCACTGGGAGAGTGCTGTACTGATGACTGGCCCCACCTCCCAGTTCCACCCCCGTTTACCCATATATAACCCTGGTTTCCCGCCTAAACCCAGAATCCCTTGGAAGCCTACTAGTGAACCCTTACCCATGTGTTGAAAGCTAATAAAAGTGTTTGTTCTCCCTCCTGTCGTGTGAGAGCTTTCATCTGCACTACACCCCCTGATCTCTCTCTCTCTCTCTCTCTCTCTCTCTCTCTCTCTCTGTAACTCTGCACTTCTATACTCTGCTTTACTATGTATGAGTTACTTAGCTAGATCAATCTCACTGCAGCTTGGTACATGTGACATGAACACATACTTGATTTTGAAACTGGGAAATTGCAACTTAAAAAAAACATCAAATTCATTTCTACCTAGCAGTGAAAAACTGTTTGCTTATTTTGCAGCAATATTAATTCCAGTATCTCCCAGATTCTCTGAGTGAATTAGTCTCAACAAAATTTTAATTCTGATAAAATTGCACACAAGACTGCTTGACCATCTCTGATGACAAACAAAGGCATTATGTTGAAGGGTTGAGGCTGCTGGTTGTCTTCCTTCACCTCACCTCCTGGCCTTTATAACTTGTCTCAGCCACTGGATAGTGTGCAGCAAATACATCCATAATGTCAGGCTAACTGCAGATGTGAAAATCTGAGCACGTAGACAGTGTGGCTGACCCTTTACTCGTGTGGAATACATGGGGCAGTCTGTGAACACTGTTAATATTGTTGGTCCACACACGTATACCACCTCCTGACTACCACTGAGGGGGAACTGTTTAGATTGGCTGTAATAGTGGGAAACTTCCAAAGTTTCTTTTGATTCTGGAAAGGTCTCAGTGGCAAATGTAACACTGCTATTCAAAATAAAGAGGGGGGAATAAAACAGGGATTCACAGGGGGCAGCTGGCTTCATTCATGGGATAAGTGGAAAAAATAATTATTGAAGTGAGAGCAGATTTTAAATATTTATCATGTGATTAGCCAGGGACAGTCTGGTTTTACAAAAGGTCATCATTCTGAAATGGTGGCCTGAGTCAATTTATGGTTAATATATGATTCTTTGACACTGTTTAAACAAAAGCTCTTGAAGAATGACAAAAATTGTTCGTGCAGCAGATAATAATAATGTTGGGTTGGCAGCAGTTTTGCAGTAACATTAACAGCTTAGAGCACTATTCTGTCTCAGCACAGTGACTGCAAAACTAAATGGTAATTTTTAAAGGAACCAGTATGCAACACTACCTTCCAGCTGCTGGAGACGGCTTTACACTTCATCATTGCTGCACTAGTTTGTTCCCGAGGGTGGTGACAATGACCTTGAGGATAGCAAATCTCACTGCATACAGAAGAGAGATTCTCCATTAAAGGAGGCCAGAGATACTAAGTTCGCCAACATTGAATTTTAAACATAAGGAACAACACAATTATGTAGTTCAAAAGCATATAATTTCCAAGACTGTCAAGTGTTGTCGACATAGTCTGTCTCCCACTACATTAGTCCAGTCTCTGGATTCCAAAACATTTTAGAAGATTGCAATGAAGAAAATGTCATTGAACTGATGGAGAAGCAGGTGTGGTGGAGCCATGACCGCTCAAATTCAGGAGGGATCTGCATACTTCCCCATTTCTAAAGTGAAACACGAAAGTCTGCAGACACAATGCCGGAGAAACTCAGCAGGTCAACAGTGTACTTTTGGAGGGCATAGCAGCAAGCAAGGGGAGGAGGGATAGCTGGGTGAATGGAGAGTGAAAGGAGTGGAGACTTGAAAGAAAGAAGTCAGGGGAAAGGAAGGCAAGGGGAAGAGAAGGCAGGCGGAAAGGAGAGCAGCTTAGCAGAAACCGGAAAAGTCAATGTCAATGCCATCTGGCTAGAGAGTGCCCAGATGCAAATATCAAGTGTTGTTCCTCCAATTTACAGGTGGTCTTGTTGGAATAGTACATAACACCATGGAAAGATTGGTGGTTGACTACTGGGAGGTCCCTGTCACTGGTGTGGGCAGAGCGAAGGTGCTCACCAAAGTGATCTCCCAGTCTGTGCCCAGTCTCTCCAATGTAGAGAAGACCATAAAGGGAGCACCAGATGCAATAAATCAATCCTGCAGATACACAAGTGAAGTTTTGCTTCACTTGAAAGGTCTGTCTGGTGAGGAAAGAGGTGTGGGCGCAAATATAGCCCCTCTTGTGGCCACTGGAGAAGGTGCCAGGAGAGGACAATTGGTAGGGAGGGATGATTGCACGAGGGAGTCATGGAGGGAACAGTTCCATTTCTAAACTCCAACACTTATGCAATAAAGACCAACATGCAATTTGCTTTCCCAACCAATTGCTGCTCTTGCTTGTTAACATTTTTGCAATTTTTAAACATGAACACCCACGTCAGACTGTTCCTCATTCATTACAGGTCAGCATTCAACACCATCATAGCAGCAAAAGTTATGATCAAAATGAGGGTCAGAACTCCCTTTGTTCATCTCCAACTGGATCATTGACTTTCTCATCGGCAGACCCCAATCAATACCACATCACTTCCAGTTCCCTGCTCTATTTCCTGTGCACTCATGATTATTCAGCCAAGTTCAGCTCCAACATAATCTATACATTTTGCTGATGAAACCACCATTGTTGGCTCAATAACTTGAAATGCTGAGTCAGAATGGAGATCAAGAATCTGCTTGGGTGGGGTCAGAAACATAAACTCGTTCTTGATGTCACCAAGGGCAACGAGCTTATTGTTGATTTTAGGAAGAGGAGGTAGAGGGACTTCGTACCAGTCCACATTGATGGGACAGAGTGGGGGGAGAGGGCTGGAATCTGCAAGTTCTTGGGAGTTCATATTTTAGAAGTCCTTTCCTGGAGTCAGCACACAAGGCAACCCTGAAAAGAGCACCCCCACATCTCTACATTCTAAAAAGGCTCAGTAAATTTGGCATGTTGTCAAAAACTCTAAAAATTTCCTCAGGTGCACCGTTGAAAGTACACAGGCTGGTTTGGTAATTGTGTGCCCAGGAATGCAGAAAACTCCAAAAGGTAACAAACATAGCCAGGTCCTTCACAAGCTCTCACATTTCCTCCACTGTGAGGCACTGCCTCAAGCAGGTGGCCATCATACAGGACCCCTATCATTTTGGTCACAACCCCTTCCCACTGCTACCTTTGGGAAGAAGATACAGAAGTCTGAAGGCCAACACCTCTAGGTTCAAGGATAGATTTGTTCCCCTTGTTACACTAATATCTCCAACACCACAAAAGGACTGTCTGCACTATTGTAATATCGCTTTTCTGCACTCTAGTAACTGGATATTTACTATCTAACTTCTTTTTGTATTTATTTCATTTTCATTTAGTAAATACTATTGTAGTTTTTCTACAAAGTACCTATTCAGCTGCTGCAAGTAAGAATTTTGATGCATATGTAGATCACACAATGACAATGGTAATCTCGCCACTGGGCATCATGGTTAGCATAACACTGTAACAGCGCCAGCAATCGGGACTGGGGTTCGAATCCAACACTGGCCGTAAGGAGTCTATACTTTCTTCCTGTATCTGCGTGGATTTCCTCCCACCTTTCAAAATGTCATTTGTAGGTTAATTGGGTATAATTAAGTGGCATGAGTTCGTGGGCCTAAAGGGCCTGTTACCAGGCTGTATGTCTAAATTAAATCAAATCTAAATCATTATCAATTATCCAATCTCATTGCATTTCACTCATCATAGCCTTGTTCTACTGAGGTAATTACCGATATCTCCCTTCAGATGAGGGTCGCACTATTCCACTTTTAACTCCATTTGCCAAGTACTGTCCACTCCATCATGCATCCTGTTTGAGAATCCAAATATCCTTTTCACATCATGTGCTCCACCTATTTCATGTCATGAACAAACTCTCCATAACATCATGGATAAAGATAATAAATGATCGAGAGCCAAGAACTGATTTTTGGTGCACTCCTTTAATTATTTCTTTCCGGTTTGAAAAGGATCCATTTCTTCCAACTACCTGTCTCTGTTTGATAAACAATCCTCAGTCTATGCTAACACACTTTCGTTAAAACCTGAGGATCTTATTTTGTGCATCAGTATTTTGTGTAGCACCCTTAGTGCCTTCTGAAAATCTAAAAACACTACACCTATAGGTTCCTCTCTGTTGACTTTGCTTGTTTCAACTCCAATGAACTCTGGCAAATTAGTGACAGCATCCTAATAATGGAGCTGAAAGATCAAGAAACATTTTCACAAACACTTTACAATGGCATTTCTCGTGTTGTTAGGGTTTAACCAGCAATAATCATGCAGCTAATTTACTATTCAACCTTTGAACAATGTCACGTTCCAACAGACATGCTATTCATTATACAATTCGAAGACTTTGAGTTTACTGGGAGGACAGAGTAATGGGGCAGCTGTGAAAACAGAAGTAAAATTCACATTCACCTCATTGGGAAGAGACTTAAAAACTCCGTTAGAACAATCGGGAAAAGTGAGAGTTTTAGTATCAACACAAAAGTCTGTGATTGTAGTAAAAACTGTCCGAAATGCTGGAGAAAGTCAGCCAGTCTTTTCAGCATCCACAGGAGGAAAAGATATATTGCTGATGTTTTGGGCTTGAGCCCTTCTTCAAGGAATAAGCCGGATGCAGGAAATCTCAGAACTCAGAACAGAAGAAGAAGGGCTCCAGCCTGAAACGTCGGCAATATATCCCCTATGGACACTGGAAAAAAAACCGACCAAGTTCCTCAAGCATTTTGGTGTGTTTTTCAACAAACAAGTATGACCAGCAAAAATGAAATGAGATGAAAGACTACAATTTTTGGCAGTAAAAAAAAGTCTTGTATGAATTGTTCAAAATGACTGAACTATTCTAGTGAAAGGTACAACAATCAGCTGAGAGAATTGTGACTTCACTGCTCAAGGAACCCACAAACTTAATCCTGACCTTTGGTGTTGTCTAAGTGGATTTTGCACATTCTTCCTGTAGCTTTGTGAAGTTTTTCCAGATGCTCCTTCCTGCACCCCCACCCCCTCCCCCCCATATCCCAAAGATAGATTAATAGATTAACTAGCCATGTAAAATTATGTCTGGTGTGTAGGAGAGTTGTAGAATGTAGGGGAAGGGTGTATTATCTTGTGTTCGTATGTGTGAGTTCTTAGACAACACATGGATAAAGGAAAAGGTTCTTTACTTTAAAGTTGTTGTAAACAGCACCATGAGGCTGCAAGTCTCCATTACAGATCTCTCACACGTCTGTGTTAGGGTGCGCCCGGTTGAAGTCGGTTGTAGAGGATTTGTTGCCAAATCCATGACTAAGCTTCTGAGGGACTAGGAATCTCAGGGCAGGCCCTCAGCCATTAAATCCCTCTCCGACTCAGCTGAAATGAGCAGTCATTGGCTCTGGCTAAAAAGGAGGGATCCTACCTGGGCTCCACACGACAGGTAGGAGAAATGGATATGGGACACACAGCCAGGTCTGATCAGCTGTGGTGGGCCTGACTTAGCAGAGGGTGTCATGTTTAGAAGGCCGAAACACCCAATGATACCAGGGAGTACAACTGAAGATGTGTCCTATACCGGTTAATATTTCCTAGCGGTCATTCCACATTATTGTAATTGAGGCAACCGACCGTACTAACTCGATGAGAGAGGATCAGTCTAACTAATACTAAAGTGTCAGGGAATGTAACACCAAACCCTATATATCAACCATTAGTCTTTGGAATTGACTTCCTCAAAAGTGTGGTGAAAAAAATACTATTTCAATATGCTACGGCAGAGGTGAAGAGCTGCTGGTTAAGTAAGTTAATACACAAAAGTGCTGGAGAAACTCAGAAGATCCCACAAGGATACAGAACCAACGTTTCAGGCCAGAGCCTGTGGTCCAAGATATGAGCAAAAGAGATTAAGCAAAAGAGTGCAAGGAGGATGAAAAGAGAGTCATTGAGCTTTACAACATGAAAACAGGCCCTTTGGACATGCTGGCCCAAGCTTGTCCCGTTTGCTTGCTTTTGGCCCATATGAAGATTTGAAGTTACAATCAGGTAATCCATGATCTTATTTAGATGGTAGAAGAGGCTTAAGAAGCCAAGTCGCCTCTGCCCTTCCTAATCTGTAGGTATGTATATTCACATGTCGGGGGAATAATAGTGAAACTTCACCATGCATACTATTTACTAAGCCAGAAAAACACAGGATGACATGAGCAAAGGCAGGAGTATTTTCAGCAGTTTGTTTTTATTTCAGCATCAGTTGTTTTTTCCGGTACTGTGTGGTGTCTTGATTTCCATGGCTAAAAGAGAATATTTCACTGGGGGAGACATGCAACAGACCAGGGTGAGGAGGATGGACATACACTCACCAGAATTGAGAAGAGGAGGTGGTCTCATTGCAGACCATGCAGTTCAGAATGCAGACAGACTTTCTTTTGACTGGAATTCCTGAACACAGGGGACAAAATGCAGGGGAAGCCTATTGCACTACTGCCTTCTGCATTTCTGATATTTTATTTTGGTTTTCCAACAACCACTCCATTTTACATTGTTAATTTAAGATGATTGTTATGATGCATTATCATCCCTTTGCCATTTAATCAGCTGCAACCCCCTCCCCCCACCCCGTCATATCACCGCCAATTTTGTTCTCATCTTGACCACACCTTGCTCACCACATTTTCACTTTACCACATTCTCATCCTGATGAGAATATTAACCGTATTTCTCTTTTTCCAGATGCTGCCTGACCTACAAGTATTCAAAGCATTTTCAGCATATCTTTGGAGTGAGTGGGCCAATGGATTTAACATGGACTTCTTCTCAATCCCACATAGTAGCTTTAGCTTCCCTCATTGCTAGAAGGGCTATTTTGCTGAGATCGGGAGATGCCGTCCCACCCACTCAGACTCAATGTGTTAGATGTGATGGCAGGTCTTTCTCTAGAAAAAATTAGATGTTCTACTACCACAATGGATGTTAACTATCTTTCTCTTTAGGGTTCTTTTCTCAATTATTTTCCAAATTTATAGATTCATTATTTTTGCTTTTTTTCCCTCAACCCCATTGTTATTAATATTATTAGGAATAGACTTCTTAACTTGGCCAACAGCCCTCATAGGGTGGGGCTAGATTCTTAGTTTAACAATATATGGATTTTTTTCTTGCCCTTTTTCTGTTTCAATGACATAGGTTCATCTGTACTTTGTTCACTGTTATTTGATATTTGTAATTTGATATTAATTTACTTTATTATTATTATCATATGTACCTATGTAATTTGAGTATGTTAAAACCAATAAAGATTGAAAAAGAATGCATTTTCTGCATCAAATGCATAATGCAGAACCAACTTTCAAAAGTAATTATGGAATATTTATGATCCATTTTACTTGTCAACAATTCTTTCAGTTCCCATAATTGATACAATCCTTGATACAACTTTACACAGTGGTCATCATTTATTAGGCAAACCATCCCATCATTCGTTTCCTAACTTGGTCCATTTTCCGATTTGAATACACGTTTTTTAATGTAAGTTTAAATTCAAAAGCAAAAAAAAAGCAAGATTAAGCACACTTATTAAGATGAAAACCTGTGGCTTTTTCAATTTGATTATCAATCCACAAACACAGACACGCAAAGACACGTTCGCAGCACACATGCATGCAACCCCACGCCCACCACCACCAGAATTCTGTCTTCCCTCTACATTATTTCAGCATGCGATCTTGCGAAGTGTTAAACATTAATTAAAGCAATTGGAGCAAGATTACCATTTGGCAGCAGTCTAAGTGAGAAGAGAACATGGGTGTATTACACAGTAAAGTTCCCTATTACTTTTCTCCCCCACTGAGGAATTTGATCAAAACTGAGAACATGGCCTTTCTTGGTCCTTCCAAGTTCACTAAATTAAAATTCTGCAGCTTCTTCACAACTGCTTTGAGCCCATCTAACGGGCGTTTCTACATGGGGAAATCCAACATAATAATGAAGAATATTAACATGGTTAAGCAGAGAATCATATCATGCAAACCTACTGTATTTCAAAGCCCACATTGCAGATTGTTTGCATATGGTTGAACCAGCCTTTGTCCCTTTCCTGCAATTCATTTGGACCATTGCTAAAATTGTTTCAATTCCATAACTGTGAAAAAGTCCATCAATTTCACCTGACATTTTCATTTGTTCCTCTTCCTCACCCTCCTCACACACAGTCCTTCAGCCTCTCCCATCACTTCTTCACAGCCTGTTGGTGCTTTTTGTATGACACTGTGCTTCCCAACATCACTTATGCGATGATCTCCAAACTTAAGACCACCCCGTCCTGTACTGGACTCTCCCATCAGAGGAAAGAGCCTCTTTAAATTCCTCTAACCATCCTAAACATGCTTGATCACTTCTGAATTGGTAACCCTGTTTATTCTTTGCCAAACCTTTGACTGGCTGCATTCTGATGGATTTCCATTGCACTCCTTTCAGGGTGAACATAACCATCCTGGAGTTTGGTATCTAGAAATGAGGGCAGTAAGCAAAGTTCTGAACAGGTGCAACACAATTTATATTCCGTGAGAGATAAAGACCAATATCCTAGATGCATTTTTACCTTGAGCACGATTTTTATGTTATTAAGATGAGCAGTGGATTGGCAGATAGAAGATAGAAAAATGGGTGGTGATGCATTATGGGAGGATGATTAAAGCTAAAGTGTACATAACAAAAGCTGGGGTCCTAGAAATTCCTCAGGAACAAATGAAGCTTGACAAACAAAATTCCCTGACAGCAGCAGAACATATTGACAAAGTGATTAAGAAAGATGATGGGATATTTGTCTTCATATTCAGATCATGGAATAGAAGTGCAGGGAAGATATGGTGCAAATATACAAAACCTGAAATGGACTACAGCTGAAGTACTATGTACCGTACTGGTTGCCACACAATAAAACAAATGTGATTGCACTGGCGTGGTGTAGAGAAGATCCATCACTCTTAATGAAAGTTTCCTAACCAATACATCACCAATTCTTTTTCTCCCACTCACACTGCTCACACAGTGGCCATATTGCTTATTTCCATGTTGCACATTTCTACATAACTTCTTGATCACTGAATCTCTTTGCTCCCCAGTTTCTTGATTTTGCTCATTGGAAAAATATTTGAATCCTTCTTCCTCACATCCAAAAGGGAAAACTCCTTTCTTCCCACCCCAAACGTCAGCGACAATAGTTCTGCCTGTTCACAATCTGCATCTGTTTGCTTACATTTTCTACTTTCTGATTCACTTGCACAAAATTTTAACTTGCAAATTAACCATCACAAGTAGTTTATCAGATAAGCAAAGGAAACCATGGATACATTCTATAAAGTTTAGCTGGCAGCTCGGAGTGAATGCATGAAGTCTCGTGAAAAATTCTGAATCAGTGTTCCTGCTTTATGACATGTAAATTCTTGACCTTTTTGCATATAAATGTAAGTCTGTGTTTATATATTTCTATCTATGGGTAGACTACAAATCAGAGAACCATGTGTTTATTAGTTCATTCGATCATAGCACGGGTGAGGACAGCAATAGAAAGCACTCTTGATTGAGGTCAGCTCAATAGCAATCGTGTCAGTCCTACACTCATCTCTTTCCACATATCACTAAATTATATTCTCTCACACACAATTCTTACAGCAACTGTGAAGAAGATCCACCAATGCCTCTACTTTTCAAGAAGTCTGAGAACAAAATGGCATGTTGTCGAGGACTCATCAAATTTCTGGTGTACTCAGGGCTATGGTGCTAATTTTTAGGATCCAGAGCTCACCAAAAATGAAGACAAGGAGGTGCTGAAGCCGTCCCATGAGGTGCCCGGAGCTGCCCCATGAGGTGCCTGGAGTGGCCCCCTGAGTTGCCGGAGCAGCGCTGCAGTGACTTCTGGCAACACTGCACCCCTGGGTGTACTCTGGAAAGTATGGACAGAAAGTAGAACTTATCTCCTCATATTCTGACTCCATCCTTTTCCTCTTCTCCACACCTGCTCAACTTCACCATGTATATATAATTTCAGATTCAGATTTATTGTCAGAATATCACAAACAGCCCTGAGATTCCTTTTTCCTGTGGGTGCAGCAGAATTACCACTTATCGGTAGTGCAAAAATAAACTGTACACAGCATAAACATGCAAACAAATATAGAACTGTAAACAGATAATGGATGTAAACAAACTGACTGTGCAATACAGAGAGAGCAAAAGAAAATCAATAAATTACACAAATAAGAGTCCTTAAATGAGTCCCTGACTGAGTTTGTTGTTGAGGAGTCTGATGGTGGAGGGGGAGCAGCTGTTTCTGAACCAGGTGGTGCGAGTCTTGTGGCACCTACACCTCTTTCCTGATGGCAGCAGAGAGAACAGAGTGTGTGCTGGGTGGTGAGGGTCTTTGATGATTCCTGCTGAAGATATAAGAAGATAAATTCTACTCTTTGAAAGAAAGGGGATAATTAAGTTTCTGGAAAACTCTCATCTTGGAATGAATTCACACTCGCAGTGTGTTGTAAGTGGGTCAGGATCAAGTGACTGGCAATGCAGGCATTTCACCTTCAAAAACAGTTTTGCAATAAATTTGTTTCTGTAGACTATTCCCACAGTTATCTCGACCATACCCCCTCCCACCCTATATCCTTAATAATAAATTCCTCAGTCTTGAACATCAGCCATTTTTTTTCTCTCCCACTAACACGGTTCACCCTCTGATTCCCACAGTTACCGCGACAACACCCTCCCCCCCACTGATCTCCTGAAAAATGCATTCCCTACTCACGAACATTAACCATTCTTTCTCTCCCTCTGACACTATTCAACCCACAGATCTCCTCCAACAGATTGTTTGTTGTGGAAAGTATACTGGCAAGTTGCATCATGGCCTGAATTAGAAATTCAAGTGCCCAGGAATGTAGAAAGCTGCAGGAAGTAGCAAACTTGGCCAAGTTCATCACGGGTACCAACCTCCCCCCTATCCAGTGAAGACAACAACATTAGGCACTGCCTCAGGAATGCAGCCATCATCACTGAGGATCCCCATCGCCATCGTCATGCTCTCTTCTCAAGCTGTCTTCAGTCATAAGGGAAACTCTGAAGACAAGCACCTCTAAATTCGAGAACAGTTTTTTTTCCAGCTGCTATCAAGTTCATGAACTCCCCCGTTACACCAACCAGAATAGAACTCTAGGACCACCAAAGGTCCCTCTGCACTGTTGCAACATCATTTTTTACACAAACTGCAACTGTGAACATTTAGCTATCCTTTTATATTTATTTTTCTCTCTTATGTGATATTTGTACTCCGTGTTTATCAATGTGTAGCTGCAGCAAGTCAGAATTGTTTTTTGTTCCAAATTCCAATATCGCCAGACTTCTTGTTTACTTCCTAACATGCGGCGTATTTTGTCTTCCTGCTCTGAATTAATTATCTCCTTTGTCATCTTCTCCAGTTCATCCACTTCAACTTCCCAAATTAACACTTCAGTTCACTGCAATGTCTTTAAAATGTACTAAAACATCCTGAGCTTCCCTTAAAAAAAGTTTCATAAGTGCAACTGTTCCCTCTTTCTACTCGTGGAATAACTAAAAAATGCAGGAAAACATAATCCAAACAAGCGTGAAACCATGGCAATACCTTAGGAAACAGGACTAACAGGGTATAACTGAATCTACATTAACAGGGCTTGGTTCTGTACAATAAAAACAGTTTGAGGCCCAGAGATCAACCTGAAGCTTATTATCTTTACATTCTCGGAGACAACTAATGTTCCATGAATGTACAAAGTGCAAGGATAATGACAGACAAAGAGAGGCATGGTATACTGATTTAACTGTGTTTACTCTTCTCTGAGCCCTGTCCATAGAGCTGTAATATTCATAATAAGTGTTTGTAATAAAGTGTTTGTCTGGAATCCTATCCCAGTACCTTTGGAATTATTAATACACAAGAATTGTTAAGTTGCTTAAAAAGCCTGAGAAAGAAATTTTTTCTTCTATCTGGTCATTTGTGTCAATGTGCAATTGGCTGCACTCCAACAAAGAGCAGAGAAGTTTTAAAAGTTTATTTAATCTTCTTCACTTGATATAACCTCACCCCCACACCAACCCCATGCTCAAGAATGTTAACATACAATTTAAACCATTTTACTCACATGTAATTGAAGCGAAGTTACCCATTTTATCGAATGGAATATGTAAGATCACCTTGAATACAATTCAGAAATAAGACCTTGCAAAATGTTGCAAATTGTACAAATTAAGTGACAAGGAACCAAGTCAAGAAAGCAAATGTGAGCTAAAGTTACCTTTCCCATGTTTACAGCAGTTTATGGTCAGCAGAGCCTTAGAAGCAAGACCTCTCAAGCAAGCATATATGGCAGTGAAGAGGAAAGGTCACATGGTCTGTCACAGGTACGTCACCTCTAAATTATTTCTAGGTTTAAACCCCACTCTTGGAACACTTCAGTGGAGTAGCAAGGGGATACTGTACCTTTAGAGGCACTTGTTTTTGAATGAGACATCAGACCACTCTGATGTGGACATAAAAGATCCCATGACATTACGTTGAAAAGAGCAGGGCACTCTCCTTTGGTGTTGCGATAAATAATTATGCTCAACCAATTTTTAAAGAAAAGCAATTAGATTATTTGATCTTTATGATAATGTTATTTATGGAAGATGGTGCATTGAAATAAACTGCAATGTTTCTTGCATCACAAAAATGATCATATTTTTACAGAATTTGATTGGCTGTCCCACAAACTACAACTAAAAATGGAGAAGTTCTTTGACTGAAGAGCAAGGGGGAAGCAAACTGAAGACATGGTGTGCATCATGCTTGAGGTTCTATGAAACAAGGTTGTAAAGTCTTTAAAGTTTAAACATTGTGTAAGAGTAGATTGAGCCTGAATCTGATGTCCTCAAAGACTGAAGAGCCAATAAGACTAAGCAAGGGTCTATTTTTATTGGTTGATATTAGAGGGGTTAAACCTAAATTAAAATGGAATATGTATCAAGTGAAGTTTGTTCAAAATGCTTTAGCGATGGCTAGAAAATGTATTGCTATAACTTGGAAGTGTGATACAGACTTTGGAATGGAGAGATGGCATGTGGAAGTTTGGAGTTGTATACCACTTGAGAAAATTACTAACAATTTAAAAGACAAATACAGTAAAACCTCGTTAGGATGCGGTAGTTGGGGTCCAAGATTTCATTCCGCGTTGCACCCGAGTCGTGGAACAGATGCATATATGTCATGATTCAGGAAGCAGAAAAACAGAATACTGTAACTCAAACCCTATAATAAGACCTTTAAGACCTTTAAACTCCATATATATACACATCTTGTAAATGAGTCATAAGTCCATATTTGAGTTTGCGGCTGTTAGCCACTGTTAGCCTGGCATCCTAAAATCAATGTTTGGGGTCCACATACACCCCTGCTATAAGCGATTCCGCAGATTAACGAATCGTGTTCTAACGAGGTTTCACTGTACCATATATTTAGGAAAGTATAGGATCCATATTCACAAACTGTGAATATGAATATTTAAATGAATCTCAGACATTCCCTTTCTCCTAAAGGTCTCTGTATATTACAAGAAGACATAGAAAGGAGTGCTCCTGTTGAAGATTCTTATCTCATTCTTTTTTGCTTTGTAGAGGGTTGGGGGGTGGGCAGGAGGCTTATGGGGGTGTTCTTTCTCTTTAATTCTTTTCTTTTTCTTATAGATACCACATGAATTTGAAATGGACTTTTATTACTGTAAAATAAGTGAATTTTTTGTGGTTTTAAATTTACAAATAAAATTTATAAAAAGAAAAACTAGACAAGGGTTATATTTTTTCCAACAAAATGGTGCTTTACAGCGGCGACTCTTTGCGAGCAGATCTGATGGAATAATCAAATATTCCCGCTCTGAGCTCCTAAAAATCAAACAAAAAACGCGAAACATAAAATCAAATTTACCCAACAACATGGAGGTCACAAGTTCGCTTCGAATCAGCAGATCCAACAAAATCGGCAATCTTCGTGTGGCAGAGAGACCTTTAAACAGCACATCCAAGTAGAACATAACTGCGGGAATTTTAAACAGCTCTAGCAGGTGCAACAACAACTCATACAGGTACAACATCAACTCCTGCAAGTACATCAATTCCAGCAGGTACAACATCAACCCCTACAGGTACAACGTCAACTCCTTCATGTACAACAAACAGTGGATCCATGAGCCAAGTAAAGAAGACCCAACCACATGGAAGCAGAGGGGGGCTACAGTTCAAGCTGAGATGCCGAGACCTGAGGCTTCGGCTCCCTACCATTGTCCTGGCCAACGAATAGTCCTTGAAGAATAAACTTGATGAACTCCAAGCCAGACTTCAACATCAGTGAGAAAACAAGGAATGCTGTGTGATGCACTTCATGGAAACATGGCGAGACATGTACATTCCGCACATGGTGCTGAAGCCCAAGGGCTATCCACTCCATCATGCTCCCATGGAAAAACCAGGGGAGGTGGCATTTGTGTCATCAATTCGTCATGGTGCACAGATGTGACGGTCATGTCGTAGTCATGCTCCCCTGACCTGGAACATCTGGCAATCAAGTATAGTCCATTCTACCTGTTGAGGGAGTTCACTCCCATCATCCTGGTTGCAATGTATATTCCACCCCAGGATAACGTTAGGCTGGCACCAGAGGGACTGAGCACTGTGATAAACAGCCATGAGAATGCACATCCGGATGCCTTCCCGATCTTTGTGGGAGACTTCACTCAGGCCAACTTGAAGACGTCTCTGATAAACTACCACCAGCACATCACATGAGAGACCAGGGGAACCAATACACAACACCACTACTTCTTTCTTTGGCTTCTTTGGCTTGGCTTCGCGGACAAAGATTAATGGAGGGGTAATGTCCACGTCAGCTGTAGGCTCGTTTGTGGCTGACAAGTCCGATGCGGGACAAGCAGACACGGTTGCAGCGGTTGCAAGGGAAAATTGGTTGGTTGGGGTTGGGTGTTGGGTTTTTCCTCCTATGTCTTTTGACAGTGAGGTGGGCTCTGCGGTCTTCTTCAAAGGAGGTTGCTGCCCGCCGAACTGTGGGGTGCCAAGATGCACGGTTTGAGGTGATATCAACCCACTGGCGTTGGTCACCAGTACTACACCACCATGAAAAACGCACACCGAGCCATAGTACAACAGCACTTCAGCAAGTCTGATCACCTGCCTGTACTTCTACTCCCAGTGTACAAGCAGAGACTAAGGACCACAGCACCAGTGGTAAAGACAGCTAAGGGGTGGTCGAGGGAGTTACAGGAGCATCTGCAGGACTGCTTTGAATTGGTGGACTGGAATATATTCAAGAACTCATCCATAGACTTGTATCACCGACTTCATCAAAACCAGCGTGAAAGAGTGTGTGCCCATGTGCAAATACCAGGTGTTCCCCAACCAGAAGCCCTGGATGAATCAGTGAATTTGAAACCTGCTGAGGGTGAGAACAAGGGTGTTTAAGGCCAGGGATTGAGATCTTTACAAAAAATCCAGGTACAACCTCCGAAAAGCCATATCTGAAGCAAAGCGGCAATTCCAGAGGAATTTTGGAGACAGGTACACGCCAGCTATGACAGGGAATGTAGGTCATTACAAAGCAAAGGCGAACACCATAGATGGTTGCGATGCTTCACCACTCAATTAGCTGAACTTCTATGCCCACTTTGAGAAGAAGAACCAAACGGTGCCTACTAGAATCCCTAAAAGGCTGAGGACCCTATGATATCTGTCTCTGAGGCCGATGTTAGAACATCATTCAAGAGGGTGAACTCTTGCAAGGCATCAGGATCTGATGGTGTACTTTGCAGGGTACTAAAAACCTGTGCCAACCAACTAGCTGGAGTAGTCACAGAAATTTTCAGCTTCTCGTTGTGGCAATTAGAGGTTCCCACCAGCTTCAAAAGAGCATCATTCATCTTGGTACCCAAGAAGAGTAGCTTGGGCTGTCTGAACAACTACGACCCAGTAGCACTAACTTCTACTGTGATGAAATGCTTCGAGAGGGTGGTCATGGCCAGAATTAACAGGTACCTAAGCAAAAATCTGGACCCACTGCAATTTGCCTATTGTCATAATCGCTCCACAGCAGATGCAAAATCGCTGGCTCTCCACTCAGCTCTGCATCACTTCAAACACCAATTCATACATATGACTGATATTCATCGACTACAGCTCAGCCTTCAATACCATTATTCCCTCAGTGGTGGTCAAGAAGCTATAAACTCTAGGCCTCTGTAACCCACTCTGCAACTGGATCCTTGACTTTTTCATCAGAAGACCACAGTCAGTAAGAATTGGAAACAAAGTCTACTCCTCACTGATCATCAACACAGGTGCAGCCCAAGGATACATGTTTATTCCACTGCTCTACTTGTTATACACCCACAACTGTGTGGCCAGGTACAATTCCAATGCCATCTATAAGTTTGCCGATGACATCACAGTTGTTGGCTGAATCTCAAAAGTCAATGAGGAAGCGTACAGGAGGGAGATAGATCAGCTCTTTGAATGGCGTAATGATAACAACCTTGCGCTCAACATCAGCAAAACAAAGAAGATGATTGTAGACTTCAGGAGATTGTCAGGGTAACACGACCCCCAGTCCTCATTGACGGCTCAGTAGTGGAGAGGGTCAAGAACTTCAAATTCCTGGGTGTCAACATCTCCGAGGATCTGTCCTGGAGCCTCCATGTTGATGCAATCACAAAGAAGGCTCGCCAACAGCTATACTTTGTGAGGTGTCTGTGAGGTTTTGGTATGTCACCGAAGGCTCTCGAAAACTTCTAGAGGTGCACAGTGGAGAGCATTCTGGCTGGTTTGCATCACTGCCTGGTATGGAGGTGCAATCTCTCAGGACAAGAATAAACTCTAGAGGGTTGCTAACTTGGCCTGTGACATCACAGGCACCAGACTTCACTCCATCGAGGATATCTACATGAGATGGTATCTTAAAAAAGCAGCTTCTATCCTCAAACCTCTATCTCCACCACCCAGGCCACGCCCTCTTCAATCTACTACCTTCAGGGGAAAAAAGTACAGGAGCCTAAAGACGAGCATTCAGCGGCACAAGCACAGCTTCTTCCCCGCTGCCACTAGATTCCTGAATAAACAATGAACCAAAGACACGGCCTTACATTTCGGGCACCATTATAGTTATTATTGTTATATTTTACTTTTTATCATAATGTCTTAAAATGGTTATAATATGAATGTTTGCACAAAACACTGAATTTCATGACTTGTTCATGACAATAAATCCTGATTGTGAGTCTGATAATATATAGCGATGCTTTTGTTTGAAGTTTTGAGGGGGACTGATTCTTCTGAAAAGTTTGGCTGTTGAGAAGTTAATGTTGGGTATAGGAAGCAGTCTGGTGAGGGCACAAAAAAAAGAGACTTCCATTCATCTACTAAATGATCAATGGCCACCCGTTAACTCCTGAGAGAAAGGTGGTAGTCAAAACATTTCAAAAGGACTGTAATCACTCTGTACTACTTATTTACATAATTATATCATGTTGAACTGATGATAGTTATGGTTGTATCTGTAGGAGTTGATCATGTACCCACAGTTGTGGGTGTAGAACTGATGATGAGAGCTTCGTCCATTTCGATGAGCAAGCAAATCCCTTGAAAACAACGGTCCGGTTTTGGATGCTTAGATGTTACACTGCCCTCTCCCGAGTTGTAGTGAAAGGACTGTGATCATGGGCTACCAGTGGGATCTCATTTATTGTTGTCACACTGTTTCATTCTCAGAGATGTTTCTGGATGACTTCTTCTCGAATCCCAAAACACTCCAAATGCCTTGTGGTCATTATTTGTGTGTGACACCAGGCATCACAGTCCGAGACCAAATACGCACGAGTCCACGATAAAGATAAGCGGGGAAAAATCTCAGATGTACTCTGGGGCTCTGTTCCTTCCTCTGTAACTGGGTCATCGACTTCAACAGCAAACCCCAATTGGTGCAAACAGAAAACGTCTCCTCCCCCACACTGACCACCGACATAGGGATACCCTCAAAGCTGCATGCTGAGTCATCTACTTTATAACCTCCATACCATAGGCCTTTTAAAGCTGGCTCAAGTTTAAAGAAAAGCCGATTTTACCTTTCATGATGACGACTTATAATGTGGATCCAGCGTTGCCTTCATGGGGATCTGAGTCAGGAACCAGCTTCCACAGCTGAGCGAGTCAGGACAAGAGGTGCAGCCCGCCAGCATAACGTCAAACATACGAGCCGGGGAAGTGAAAGCGCCAAGTTCGCGGATGGATCCGGCATTGTGTGTTTTTACCCTACTGATCTGCTGAGTTTCTCCAGCATTGTGTGTTTTTACTTTTAAAATCGCACTTGGGTCACGGGCTGACGACGCATCACGACGTCATCAGTCCGCTCCTTTGCAGCCGCTTTCAGTGGCATTCCTCTTACGGAGGAGGTGGAGCAACAACTCTCCACCTTTAAGTGTACCCCCTAGGCGGATGGAAGCTGAAGTGTGTTCCAGCAGCCCATCTGCCTTTGGACCTTCTATGGACTCAGAACCTCTGTCTTTACATTCGCCTTTTCTTCTCTATAAAAGGGACTATAATGTGCAACCAAGTTTGGCTCCAAAGCAATCTATTTGCTGATGACACCTATATTGTTTGCCAAATAACTAGTAATGATGTGTTAGAATAGAGGGTGGAGATGGAGAATCTGATTGAGCAGTGCCAGAACAACAATCTTGCTCTCAAGGTCAGCAAATCCAAGATGTATTTTGGGAACTTTCAGAAGGGAGGTCAAGGCACCACATCTGTCCACATTGACAGAACAGCAGTGGAGAGGAGCAGCAGTTTAAAAATCCTGGTCGTTAACATAGCGGAGAATCTTTCCTGGAACTAATACATTGCGGCCATCGTGAAAAGAATACAACAATGCCTTTTTTCTTAGAATCCTGAGGACATTTGGCATTTTGTCAAATACCAGCAAACTTAGCATGTCCAAACAACTCCCACCCACCCCCCCCCCCACCACCACCCCTATCCTTTGAAGAAATCTATGTGAGGTGTTGCCATCATGATTGAAGCTCCCCCCTGAGTCTGATCTCAATCCCTTGCACCCAATTTATTGGAGAATTTATTCACATCATTTATTAGCATGGGAGTGATGACGGGCAATGACCCTGATGTTTAGATCTCCCAGCTTTCAAAATGAATGTTGCTTCTGAATCAGGAGGACACATGGTCAAGTTCCTCTCCAGACAACAAGTTGATGGTCAGAGATATAATCTTTTCGGCTAATTCTTAAACTGAGAGAGCAACTGCTTTATCAATGGAAATAAAAGATCAGGCACATGATTCGGAGAGCATGACCTCCATGTAATAACCCTTTGTAATACGGAAGATTTCAGATTTATTGTCAGAGTAAATATGTGACATCACATCCAGTCCTAGGATTATCTTTTTGTGGGTGAGGCAGAAAGACCACGTTTTGGTGGTGCATAAAAACTCTACACAGTGTACGCAGGTAAACAGTAAAGAACTGTAAACAAATGACAAATGTTCAATACAAAGAGAATTTAAAAAATCAGTGAAGTGTACAAGAGTCCTTAAATGAGTCGCTGATTGAGTTTGTTGTTGAAGAGTCTGATGGTGGAGGGGTAGCAACTATTCCTGAAATTGGTGGTGTGAGTCTTGTGGCATCTATACCTCTTCCCTGATGGCAGCAGCGAGAAAACTGTGCTGGGTGGTGTGGATCCTTGCTGCTCTCCAACGGAAGCATTCCCTGTAATGTTCTCGATAGTGTGGAGGTTTTACCTGTGATGTTCTGGGCTTTTGCAGGGCTTTATGCTAAGGAGTATTGGTGTCCCCATACCAGATGTGATGCAGCAGGTCAGCACACTTTCCACCACATACCTGTAGAAACTTGCCTCCATTTCTGATGTCATACCAAACCTCCACAAACTCCTGAGGAAGTAGATTTCTTCACGATGCCATTGGTGTGTTGGGTCCAGGAAAGATCCTCCGAGATAGTGACTCCCAAGAACTTAAATTTGCTCACCCTCTCCACCTCTGTTTCCCCAATGACCCTGAAGTCATCATGGAGTTCCTTAGTCCTGGTAACATTGAGTGCAAGGTTATTGTTAGAGCACCATTCAACCAAGTTTTCAATCTCCCTCCTGCATGCATCATTTTTCTTTATAAAACCCACTAACGTGGTATTGTCGGCAAATTTGTAGATGGTGTTATTGTCATACCGAGCTACACAGTCGTAGGTGTAAAGTGAGTAGAGCAGAGGGCAAAGAACGCAGCCCTGTAGGAGATTGTGGAGGATATTCTTCATTGATTGTGGTCTGGAGCTGAGGAAATCCATGATCCAATTACACAGTGGTGTGTTGAGTCCCAGGACTTGGAGTTTGCTGATCAGTTTTGAGGGGATGAAGGTGTTAAATGCCAAATAATAGAAGATAAAGAGCATCCTGATGAATGTATCTTTACTGTCCGGGTGTTGCAGGGCTTTGTGTGTAGCCAGTGAGATGGCATCTGCCATAGATCTGTTGCTATGATAGGTGAACTAGAATGTATCCATGTCACCGCTCAGACAGGAGCTGATATGCTTCATCACCAGCCTTTCAAAACAGTTCATCACTGTTGATGTAAATGCAACTGGTCGATAGTCATTAAGGAAGGTTAATGCACTCTTCGTGGGCACAGGTATGATTGATGCCCATTTGAAACAGGTGGGTACCACACCCTTCTGCATTGAGATATTGAAGAAGGGCAGCACAGTTGGCGTAGCGGTTAACGCAACACCTTTATAATGCCAGTGATTGGGATCAGACTGAGGTTATAATCCCATGCTGTCTGTAAGGAGTTTGTACATTCTCCCTGTGTCTGCATGGATTTTCTCTAGGGCTCCATTATTTTTCCACCCTTCAAAGCATAGTGGGGGTGTAGGTTAATGGGGTGTAAATTGGGCGGCATGGACCTTACACCAAAATAGCCTATTACCATGCTGTATGTCTAAATATATTTGAACATTTTAAAAAATTTTAAATTTAAATTTACAATCCACGAATACATTGGTAAGTCGATCAGTACAGACGTTTAATACTCAGCCAGGTACTCACCCTCGGATTCACTCTCCTGAACGACATCCTCAGATAAGTGTACCTGGAGGTGCGGAGGGGTGGTTTTTCGCTGTTACTGTGGTCAAATTGGTGTGGGAGGCACCAAGATCCTCTGGGAGCAAAGCTTTGACAAGTGCTACTCATTGAATTTGTTTTCACAGCAGGTTATGGCATTTAGGCCATGCCACAACTGTCAGGTGTCCTTTGTTTTTCCATTTTCATTTGGAATCTCCACTTCACCAAGACAGGTCATACTTGCTCCTTTTGTATAGATCTGGATCTCTGGACTTAAGTGCCTGTGATCTGGCTCTCAGCACATTCTGGATTACATTGTTCATCCAGGACTTCTGGTTGAACCCTGAATGATTTGGTGGGGACACACTCATCCACAGCTGTTTTAATACACCCTCTCACTAAATTCACAAATTGCAACCTGAAAATTTGACATACATAATAGCATTTTTTCTCAAGGAATTTCAGTGGGGAGGAAAAAATAAAGTTCTGTTTTTATAAAGATTTTCAGTTCTCAAAAGGAGTGTTTACAAAGAAAAGCTGCATTATTGCCCTATTCATGTTGTGTGTAAAAGGAGGGGGGAAAAAAAGGTGGATTCGGTGTTTACGCTGAAAGCTGAAAAGCCAGATCATTCAGTCCTTTTATATAGCAGAGATTAACGAACCAGCCTCCCAGGGCAAAAGGGGCAGGATGTGTTGGACTGCAGCGCCGCCCTCTACTGTGAGGCACAGTGCTGAGGTTTTGTATGCATACTTCTCCATTACTGCAGACTTTTCAAATATTTTTTAAAAAATACTGTAATTTGTCTTATTTTGCTTGCCAATCAACAAATAAATCATAGTATTTAAGCATCTACTTTCCTCTGTTTGAATGGGAGCCAGCCGCACTCAGTATCAGAACGGACAGTGATTCTCTAGCAAAGTCAATTGCCAACAGAAGCAAACCGAACCAGACTATAAACCTTGCTAACATGATCTGTGCACTCACCGCTACAAATGTGAAATCCACACACTTGCTCTGTACCTCCTAAGATCAACCAAATCTAGTAACATAAAGCAATATGTAATAATAATGAATATCGGCACTAGGGAGATGAGGACTCCTTCAGACCACTCGATAGTTCGTTTGGTCCATTTTGATTAGTTACCACCTTGACAAAGTTTTGCAAAAATATATTCAAGGAGCAAGTTTATAAGAAGATAAAGTGAGTTCAGTAGTAAAAGTGTAGAAAATTTGATAAACAAGGATTTTAATGTGAGTTTTACGCTTATTACCCTGTCGCGGTGATCAGTCTCCCCGATGAAAGCCTCACTGTCACATCCAACTAGTGCCCAGCTCCCACATGACGTCTGTTTACTTGTCTTGACTGAAACTAATGTTAAAATGGCAAGACAAATGGCGGGGACATGCCGCAGTTAGAGAGGAAAGCCACCTGAGAAATCCGAGTCCATACACTGACCACTCCACTGAACCTGCAGCAGTTCCCCCTTTTGAACAGCTTTCAGCGGGTAATCCTTTTACATTCCAGGTGGAGCAACTTTGCTCCATCTCTGACAGTAGGTCCCTTGGCAGTGGAAACACGGAGGGAAATGGGCCCTTCAATACACCTTTTCTGCATTCATGCAAGTAAGTGAAGCGAATAAAAGACAAAGATAAGCTGTCTTTTAAGGGTCGATGTAAAATGGGCGAAAGAAAGCAATCTGAAAACAGCTGTCAAACTTCCATCAGAAGCAGAATTTTGATAGAGATCCATATTATCTTGCCTCTCCCAATTATTTATTTTATATCTAATAAACATAGTAAACAGACAATGAGGAAGAACCTACTGCAACCCAGGTTGTCCCCAAGTATTCATGCAGCAAATTAAATACTTTTGAAATGTACATGATGTTGTAATATAGAAAATGCAGCAGTTATTTGGTACATAGCAGGGTCCCACAATCTTAATCAGTTTGAGCAGAGGAATTAATAGGGGCCAAGATATCTGGGAACTCCACTGCTCTTTTATTCCGATTTTGAGGAAACTCTTACAGGATCTGAGAAAGTCTGCAAATGTCGTGATCATAGTTCAATACACAAATGTGCTGGAGAAACTCAGCAGATCGTGTCGCAAAGATATATAAACCAAAATTTTGGGCCTCAGCCCCGGCGTCAAGGCAAAAAGTAGGCAGGTGCCTGAACAAAAAAAGTGGGGGGGGGGGGGGGGGGCAGAGGGAGGAGCACAAGTCCATAAGCAAGAGATTGTAGGTGGAAAGTTTTGGTTTGAAGTCCCATTTAAAAGATTGTCCTCTACTCAACTGTTGCATGAAGGTATCAGTTTAGATTTAGTGACCTTGGAATGGGATTCAAAAATCTATAAACTTCTGACTCAGAGATGAGAAAGTTACCAACTGAGCAAAATAAAAACACAAAACTTAGTTCCATCTTTTTTTTGTTGCATTCTAGTAGACGCTTCACCATCATACTTACACGCTAGAGAGCGAGTGCAGCGCAGATTTTCAAGGTTAGTTCCCGGGATGGTAGGATTGACATATGCTGAAAGGTTAGAAAGACTGGGTTTATATGCGATGGAGTTTAGAAGGATGATGGAGGTATATAAGATTATCAAGGGGCTAGACAGGGTGAATTCGGATTACATGTTCCCAATGTTGGGAGAGACTAGGACAAGAGGGCATAGTTTAAGAATACAGGGAAGGCCCTTTAGGACAGAGATGAGGAGAAATTCATTTACCCAGAGAAGAGTGGATCTGTGGAATGCTTTCCCAGAGGGTGGTAGGGGCAGATTCACTGGATATGTTCAAGAAGGAGTTAGATAAGGCTCTTGTAGGCAGGGGAATTAAGGATTATGGAGATAAAGGCTGGAAATGGATACTGATAGTGAATGATCAGCCATGATCTGAAAAATGGCACCGGCTCGATGGGCCAATTGGCCTACTCCAGCACCTAGTGTCTATTGTCTATCAGTTCTGTTCTGTAAATCGCACCATCACATCTCATCAGCATATATAATTCACAGGATATCACCTGTTAGCAGCCAAGTATTTGCTTCTATTCTGAAGGTTGCTGCATGAAATCAAACACCAGCTTAAATATTGCTGTTCACCATCACACATGACTGGCTGCATTTAACAAGCTTGAGCTAACTAAATCTACTTTATTCTACCCAGACCAAGTTGCCGCATTGTCTCTGTTCCAGAAGCCACCAACAACGAATGCCCTTGTTCCCTCTGCTGACCTTCTACTTACACAAGTGTCCTGCTGAATGCACTGAAGAATTCTCTTGGCAGGAACCAGGAAATCAATCAGACAGCGGAGTCCGTCCCCTCGATACGACTTCTCCACTACATGGAATAGCTGCCACAGGACAGTGGCTGCAGTGACTTCAAATGGTGGGTAAAGAGCAGAAAGTGTGTTCTGTATGTAGGCATCAAGGGATTCCGAGTCCTGCAGGAATCCAAACAGAAAAATACATGAACCAATCTTGCTCTTTTCATCTGCATTTTCAAAAGAGATTTGACAGTGAAGTAATCATTTGTTTTAATTTCTTCAAAATAATAGAATGAAGAGAGAAACACATGAACAGTTTTGATAAAGGGTTTGATCTGAAATATTGAGAACCCATTCCTCTCCATGGATATTTGTCTGCTTTGTTTGCAAATCTGCAAACTATAAACTAACCAAAGTAATTCACAGCCTGTAAGGTTTTGTGATGTATAAAGCAGAGCAGCTAAATTGCATAGCAATGACCTCAAAAGACAACAGTGTTTTCCTGACAATTTCTGCCCATTGACTAATCATTTCTACCCATGGATGCTGTCTGGCCTGTTGCGATCCTCCAGCAATTCATTGCTTGCGCAATATTTTTGAAGTGTTGGTGAATAAATATTTATCTGTGGCAACACAGAAGTGTCTTGGCTCCCCAAAGTGAGCAGCTTCATAGCTCATTTAGCAGAGCAACCCTTCCTCACAGGAAGGTAAGAATCAAAGGGCAGCTGCTGGAAGTCTCGAACAGAAACAGGACCCATCTGTGGGAGTCAATGTTACAGCTCAGATACCCTTTGTCAGAACACTGACCTGAAAGGTTAACTCTGCTTCTTTTCCCACGGATGCTGCCTGACCTGTTGAGTACTTTCAGAATATTCTGCTTTTGTTTTAGACTTCCCCACAGTGCTGGTACTGGAGCAGAGTTGAAAAGAAAACAAAATCTGATTTGCAATTATTATGCGTCTTACATCTGGAAGTAAGATATTTAAAACTATGAAGGTGTTTCAGAATATAAATTTAACATTTAAACATTCAGCATGGCAACAGGCCCTTTCGGTCCATGACACCATGCTACCCAATTATACACAATTGGCCTATAACCCCCAGTACATTTTTGAAAGGTGGGAAGAAACTGGAGCACTCAGAGGAAACCTACGCCACCACGGGGAGAATGTACAAACTCCTTACAGACAGCACAGGATTCAAACCCCAGTCTTGATCGCCTGCACCGTAACGGCATTGCACTAACCGTGCGCTAACCGTGCTGGCCAAGGGCACATTTATTTGTTGGGGTTATATAAAACTAAGGATTATGGCTTTCCTGATAAATTGTAAAGATAACAAATGCTAGTAAATATTGGAAAAAGTGGAGAACTGGAAAATATTGTTTTCCCAACTGGAACTTTAGATCAAAAGGATCAGTTGAACTCAATAGCATGGATGGATGTGACAAGTAATTAAGAAGAAAAATAATAGGTTCTACTTAAGAATTAAAGGTGCACAGAATTAAGAAAGGAGGAAAGTGTTGAAGTCCATAAACCATTTAGACCAAAAGGATTACTTCTGTGCCTCAATCCTATACACTTCCATATAATTCAACAGACAACAAAGAATTCCAGTTTTAAGCATTGTTTTTAGTCACGAGGTTCACGTTTTTGCAACAATAGCAAAAATATTTTTTCTACAATTCCTTCTGCGGGTGAAGAATTAATGCTGTTGAACCTTAGACTTTGGCAAGGCATAAGCGAGCCTCTGCCAAAACAATGCTATCCTGTGGCATGAAAAAGATTCCTGGAGCCTGGCATTGTCTGTTCTGATAAAATCTGGTGTGAACGAAAGGCCACTGGCAACAGAAAAGGAAGCAATCAAATTCATATTGTGGAGGGAAGAGAGGTAATTTTTATTTCATTTCTTTCTTCCATAAGTATCTAAACCTCCCAGAGACACAGGACCCATTTCAATTTGCCTACAGAAGAAACTGTTCCACAGATGATGCTATAGCCTTGTCCTTTCACTCCATCATGATCCACCTGGTGAACGACGCCTCATATGCCAGGTTGTTGTTCATTGACTTCAGCTCAGCATTCAATAGGATCATTCCCCAGAGAGTGGTGGAGAAACTGTCATCACAGGAACTCAACACTCCTCTCTGTAACTAGATTTGGACTTCCCAACAGAAAGACCTCAGTCTGTTTGGGTCAGTATCTCTGTGCTCAGCTTGCTCCTGTTCACGTTACTGACCCGTGACTGCATCGCCAGATCCACCTCCAACAGTGTCATCAAGTTTGCAGATGACACAAATGTATTTGGCCTCATCAGCAACAATGAGTCACACTACAGAGAAGAGGAGGAAAATCTTGTGCTATGGTGCAATAACAACAACCTGAGTCTCAACGTGCACAAGACCGAGGAGATGATCGTGGATATCAGGAGGACCAGGAATGGCCATCCTCGACTACACATCAACAACTCTGTAGTGGAGAGAGTGGATAGAACCGAGTTACTTGGAGTTCACTTGACTAGTGACCTATCAGCAGGAAGGTAAAACAGTGACTTCACTTCTTTGAGAAGTCTGAAGTGGACAAGGCTACTGGCCACCATTACGTTAACCTTCTATAGGAGCTCTATTGAGAGCATCCTGGCTGGCTGCATCAGAGTGTGGTACAGTTGCTGCATAGAAATGGACCTTGCACACAGCATCTTTCAACTTCAGTTGGAAAAGAGGTACAGGAGTATTAGAGCCTGAACCACCCGACTAAGGAACAGCTCTTCCCACAGGCAGTGAGAATGCTGAACAACCAAAGGAGCTGCTCGCATTAACCACCCAAGACTCAAATATTCAGGAAACCATATTTATTTATTTATTGGATATATGAATACTTATCCTGCACATGCATTGTTTGTCTGTTTGTGTGTCAAATCTGATTGTGTGTCTGCATGTTTTCCAGGACTGGAGAATACTGTTTCGTCGTCGGTTGCACTTGTGCAATCAGATGACAATAAACTTGACTTGTGCTCCAAAAAATGGTCAAGTGGTCATTCTTCTGAGTACATTTATGACACAACTACTTTATATTTCCCACATCCTACATCATACAATTCCATTCATAAGTCAATTGTTAATGCTTAATTGTGGGTAAGAATGAGAAAGTAATATTTACAGTGCCCTATTCAGTGATGGTGGTAGGGTAAGCATAGATTTTAAGGTTCACTGCTTCTATCCTGTTACACCTTTCACCCAAACTAGAAGTGATGGATTTGTGCCAGATGAAAAATGTCAGCAGCAGATCCCAAGCTGACACCCTAATGCTGAGAGAATATGTATTCTATCAATGGTGCCACAGATAAGGCAGTGAATATTAATTCTTCAACCAATGCTATCAAGCCTGATAAATTCTCCTTCATAGTTGGTTAAAAACATCAATTGAATAATGAGTTCTTGTGTGTGTGTGTGTGTGTGTGTGTGTGTGTACATCTGCAATAATGCATCACATCCTTCTGTGAACCCAAGGAGGAACATCGTTGAAGTACCAAGCACCACTTCACCAGATAGAATATATAGAGCATAGAACAGTACAGCAGAGCAACAGGCCCTTCTGCCCATTAAATCTGCACAGAACACAATGCCAAATTAAAATGAAATTCTGCTGCTTGCACATGGTGCATAACCCTCTATTCCCTGCATGTCTATACAGAAGCCTATTAAATACATCTATTGTATCTGCTTCATTCACTACCCTAATGGCCAACCCAGGCTAACATATTTGCTTGCTCATCTTCTTTAAACTCCCTCCTACCATCCTAAACTCAAGTCCTCTGATACAAGATTTTTTTTTTTCCCTGGGATTACATTTCCGACTATCTACCATCTCATAATTTTATAAACCAAAATCCAATCTCTCTTCAGCCTTAGATGCTAGAAAGAAAACAGCCGAAGTCTGTCCATCCTCTCTCGACAACTCATACCCTCTAATCCAAGAAGTATTCTGGTCAATCATTTTCAAAGCCTTCACAAATTTCCTGTAAAGGGATAATCAGAATTGCATGCAACACTGCAAGAGCAGACTAACCGATGTTGCATATAGCTGAAAAAAGACTTCTTTACTCTGATATGTAATGCCACAACCAATAACAGCAAGCATACCACATACCTTCTTTCCCACCTTATGTACTTGTGTGGCCAATTTCAGGGAGCTATGGTCCTGCTCTGCGGAACCCTTTGCATACCAGTACTTTTAAAATTCCTGCCCCCAACTGTTTATATTTCTCTTCCTCCTGATCCCTCAACATACAACTTGGACCATTTCAGATCACCTCCTGCCACTTCTCTGCCCGTGTCTGTAACTGATCTATATCCTGCTATATTCTTGGGCAGCCCTCTTCCCTGTCCACAACTCCACCAATCTTTGAATCATCTGCAAACTTACCAAGTAACCCACCTACTCTCTCGTCCAAGTCATTTATACAAATCACAAACAAGGACACCAACATCAATCCCTGCAGACCACTACTGGCCACAGACATCCACTCAGAGTAATTTCCTTCCATTACTAATCTCTTTCCTTCTATTGGTATGCCACTTCCAACCCCAAACTATCAATTCATTATGGATCCAATGCAGCTTTAATTTCTTGATCAGTCTACCATGAGGGACATTGTCAAATGTCTTTCTGAAGTTAATGTAGACAACATCCACTGCCCTGTCCTCATCAACCTTCTTTGTTGCCTCCTCAAAACCATGGTTTCATCTGGTTCTATATGTGCAGTAAGATGATAATGAATTTGGACAGAGGCAGACAGTGGCACGACTGGCACGAGATGTACAGAATGGCCAGAGATACACTCATCATTTCTGGGGGCATGTGGGGCTGCAGGAGGTATCAATGTTATGGAAGGATGAAGTTGTTGAGGAATTTGAGCATGAGGTTAAAAATGTTACAATCGAAGCATGGCCAAACTAAGGTCACATAACAGACTGCCTTGATGAAAGGATCTGGCCCAAAATGTTGACCATTCTTTTTCTCCAGTCGATGCTGTTTGAAGTGCTGAGTTCCTCCAGCAAACTGTCTTTGAAAGATTTGGGGTGATGGATAAATGGGAATTGGTTGAGATTGAAACTGCAGAAAACTTGATATTTCAAATATTCAGAGGGTGGAAACTTTGAGGCAAGCCGAGGGAATATCAGAATATCAGAGCATAGAGTCAACAAAATTAAGCAAGGATTTGAGCAATAAATGTTGCGAGGAAGTGGAGACTTATGCAAATTTTCAGAGGTGAAAGGATATCGAAGCAGTCTGTCTGAAGACTCAGTCGTTACAGCCGTTGACAGAATCGTCAATCTCTACTCTGTGGTTAGATCCAGTTCAGGTGCTGCTTGGAATTGCAACAAGTGCCTCAGCAACCCACACCAGATAGAGACGGGTATCCAATTGCCCTGATGGAAGGTGGGGATTGGAGCTGGTTACAATTTAGAATCACAAGAGAAGAATAATCTGTTGGATGAAGCTCTCCGAGACTGATGACTTCCAAGGACTTGAAAGCCAATGTGCACACATGCATATCAAAGACTTGCAATGATAAGGCACCACACAGAAATGCGCAAAATCCTAAAACAACTGAAAACTAAAAGAGTGGGCATGCCAGAAATCTGAATTAAAACAGAAAGTTTGAGAAATATTCAGCAGGTAAACAAGACGTCTGCAGAAGCTGGAAAACTGGAGCAACTTGAAGAGTGATGGAGGAACTCAGCAGGTCAGGCAGCATCAGTGGAAAGCAATAGACATCAACATAACTGGCCTAAAACTCCTGAGGAAGGGCTCTTGGCATGAAACATCAACATCTATTGCTTTCCACCGATGCTGCATGACGCACCAAGTTACTCCAGCACCTGAGTGCTGCTCCAAAAATATTCAGCAAGGTTTGGAAGGATTTCAGGAACAGAGGAGCAAGATTTATATTTCAGCTCAGTGACCTTGCATCATCAATAGCAGATATTAGAAACTAAGCATGTTTTAAGAAGGGGGAAGAAGTGAAGAAAACCAAAAAAATGCTTGTGATAGAGGGAGACCAAGAGAGATTATATGGCACAAATAGCTGTTGATTCTGGCTGGTGAGGGTCTGCTGATTGTCGTTGAGGTGTGTAGAAATGATAAAGTAGGACAAATCAAAGTCAGAAAAGTCGGTAAGTTGATTGGCTATTATAAATTGACCCTTGTATTGGAGACAATTTGTAGAATCTGAGGAGGGGAATTTTGATGGAAATGTGAGAATAGATGAGATTAGTGCTGCAGGAGTGTACATCAGTGCTGGATAGAGAGCACACCGTGGGTTGAAGGGCTCATTTCCATGCTGCATGGCTCTATAGCTTTGCTAATTACATTAATTTCATTCACAGCAGTCATCTTGAACTTTTAAATGGTCTTCACTTTAATTTTCTATCCCACTCTGACTTCGTCCCCAATGAAGATCAACATAAGCTCACGGAACAACAACTCATAATCTGATCCAGCACATTACAGGCCTGGCCAGTTTTGATAAAAAGCCACCAGCCTATAATGTTAACTCGGTTCTTTTCTCTCTGCAGATGCCGGCTGATCTGCTGAATATTTCCAGCATTCTCTTTTATTTTAGATTCCAGCGACTGTAGTTTCTGCTGATTAATTTTTTGTGATGAATATTTGCCAGGAAAGGATTCAGGGATGAAATTGCAGGGAAAATCCATTTAGTGACTGGCAGTCACTTGACTCCTATTCAAGTCCATTTGTTTTATGTACAATGTCCTTCATCATGCCCTTCATATAATTTAGTTGGTCTGAAAGTGAATGATTGTAGAAAGATAAAAAAAACACTTAACCCTTGACACATTACATAATGGGTTCACCTGAACTCAGATTATATTGCTACAGACCACTTAGTTGTGACACCATTAATCTTCTCAGAAAAAGAACAGATTGATTTTGGGAACTCACTGCAGTTGGTTCAGTCAACCAGGTTTGAATGTTAAACAGATGTGTCAACACATCGAGATTTTTCCAAAGAAATTAATGGGAACCCAAGCTCATTCCATCACGTTCCTTTCCCATCTGATTACACCATTATATGTGTCAACACATTGAGATTTTTCCAAAAAAATTAATGGGAACCCAAGCTCATTCCATCACGTTCCTTTCCCATCTGATTACTCCACTATAGGAACAAATAGAAATACCAAACAGAGTTGACAATGGGTGATTAATTAAAGCTGATGCGCTCAAAGCTGATCTCCTGACCATAATTTTGGTACAGTTTTACACTCTCAATGGACACAATTACAGAAACCTGATTAACTTAGTGAAAACACAATGATGGAGAAATTCAGTAGGCTAAAGATTGTCCTTTATATCTTCTTCTTCTTTGGCTTGGCTTCGCGGACGAAGATTTATGGAGGGGGTAAATGTCCACGTCAGCTGCAGGATCGTTTGTGGCTGACAAGTCCGATGCGGGACAGGCAGACACGATTGCAGTGGTTGCAGGGGAAAATTGGTTAGTTGGGGTTGGGTGTTGGGTTTTTCCTCCTTTGCCTTTTGTCAGTGAGGTGGGCTCTGCGGTCTTCTTCAAAGGAGGTTGCTGCCCGCCGAACTGTGAGGCGCCAAGATGCACGGTTTGAGGCGATATCAGCCCACTGGCGGTGGTCAATGTGGCAGGCACCAAGAGATTTCTTTAGGCAGTCCTTGTACCTTTTCTTTGGTGCACCTCTGTCACGGTGGCCAGTGGAGAGCTCGCCATATAACACGATCTTGGGAAGGCGATGGTCCTCCATTCTGGAGACATGACCCACCCAGCACAGCTGGATCTTCAGCAGCGTGGACTCGATGCTGTCGACCTCTGCCATCTCGAGTACTTCGACGTTAGGGATGAAAATGCTCCAATGAATGTTGAGGATGGAGCGGAGACAACGCTGGTGGAAGCGTTCTAGGAGCCGTAGGTGATGCCGGTAGAGGACCCATGATTCGGAGCCGAACAGGAGTGTGGGTAATGACAACAGCTCTGTATACGCTTATCTTTGTGAGGTTTTTCAGTTGGTTGTTTTTCCAGACTCTTTTGTGTAGTCTTCCAAAGGCGCTATTTGCCTTGGCGAGTCCGTTGTCTATCTCGTTGTCGATCCTTGCATCTGATGAAATGGTGCAGCCGAGATAGGTAAACTAGTTGACCGTTTTGAGTTTTGTGTGCCCGATGGAGATGTGGGGGGGCTGGTAGTCATGGTGGGAAGCTAGCTGATGGAGGACCTCAGTTTTCTTCAGGCTGACTTCCAGGCCAAACATTTTGGCAGTTTCCGCAAACAGGACGTCAAGCGCTGAAGAGCTGGCTCTGAATGGGCAACTAAAGCGGCATCGTCTGCAAAGAGTAGTTCACGGACAAGTTTCTCTTGTGTCTTGGTGTGAGCTTGCAGGCACCTCAGATTGAAGAGACTGCCATCCGTGCGGTACTGGATGTAAACAGCGTCTTCATTGTTGAGGTCTTTCATGGCTTGGTTCGGCATCATGCTGAAGAAGATTGAAAAGAATGTTGGTGCGAGAACACAGCCTTGCTTCACGCCATTGTTAATGGAGAAGGGTTCAGAGAGATCATTGCTGTATCTGACCCGACCTTGTTGGTTTTCGTGCAGTTGGATAACCATGTTGAGGAACTTCGGGGGGCATCCGATCCGATGCGCTCTAGTATTTGCCAAAGCCCTTTCCTGCTCACGGTGTCGAAGGCTTTGGTGAGGTCAACAAAAAAGCAAAGATAAAAATACATAACCAACATTTTGGGCTTGACCTTTCATCAAAGTATGGAAAAATGTCAGAATAAAAAGGCAGGGAATCAAAGGTAGGAGATAAAAGAAGGGAGGGCACAGCAGCAAGTAAGGGGGAGGAGGGATGGCCGGGTGAATAGAGAAGGAAGTGGGTGGAGAGCTGAGAGAGAGGTCAGAGGAAGGGAAGGAGAGCATGGCAGCAGGAAACGGAGAAGTCGATGTCAATGCCATCTGACTGGAGAGTGCCCAGACAGAAAATCAGGTGTTGTTCCTCCAATTTACGGGTGTTCTTGGTGGAATGGTATATGAGGCCATGGACAGACGTGAGTATGGCAGTGGGATGCAGAATTGAAATGGGTGGCCACTGGGAGGTTCTTGTCACTGGTGAGGACAAGAACCTCCCAGTCTCTCCGATGTAAAGAAGGCCACAAAGGGTGCAGTAAGTCAATGCTGCGGATACACAAGTGAAGTGTTGCCTCTCTTGAAAGGCCTATTTGGGGCCATGGACTGTGGTACCTCCTGCGACCACAGGGGAAGGTACCGGGGGTGATTGGTAGGGCTGGATGGGTACATGAGGGAGTCTCGGAGGCATAGAAGGGAGGAGAGGGGAAGATGTGTCTGGTAGTGGGATCCTGTTTTAATTGCCGGAAATTCCGGAGGACAATGTATTGGATGCGGACACTGGTGGGGTGGTAGGTGAGGACAAGGGGAATCCTGTGTTTGTTGAGTCTGGGGGCAGAGGAGACCATGCAAATGAGCAGGAAATGGAGGAAATGTGGGCGAGGGCTGAGTTGATGGTAGTGGAAGGAAAGCCATGTTTATGGAAGAAGGCAGACATTTCAGAAGATCTGGACAAGAAGGCCTAATCCTGGGAACAGATGCAGTGGAGACAGAGAGATTGCAGGGGGCAGGGTGTGAGAAAGTATAGTCGAGGTAATTATGGGAGTTAGTAGGTTTTTAATACATGTCATTGAAAGGCTCATCTCCCAAGATGGACACAGGAAGATTCAGAAAGGGGAGAGTGATGTCAGGGATGGACCAGGTAAGCTTGAGATCTTTAACTCTCAGATTGATCAAAACTAACACAGTCAATCTAACACAGTAAAATTGCCTGGTTCATTGCAAACTGCAGAATTTTCATTTCATGAGCTTATCTTGTGTAGAGGTACATGAGAGATGGCAGATGCTGGAACCTGCAGCAAAAAACAAATCTGTTTGCAGGTTAAAGAATAGTCAATGCTTCAGGTTGGAACCCTCCATCAAAACTAATCTTAAATGGTCTAATAAACATTTACATATACAAATTACATCTTCTCACTAAAATGGATTGCAATGAGATGCAGGTCCTGATATCTTCAGAGAAAGGTAACATTCCATTGCCATCAACCCTAACACCAAATCCTTCTCTTAAATTGTAGTTTAATTTATGATTAAAGGACAAGGAGAATGAAAATTCCAATCTTTGTGAAAGCAAAGGTTAATGCTTAATCTCCTGTTAATGTGCAGTAATATTTCTCAAGTTCAAGTTTATTATCATCTGACTATACATATAAAACCTGATAAAAGTGTTTCCCCAGACCACAGTGCACACACATACACACACAGTAAATAACAATCGCATACATACCAAAAGATAAATTTTAAATAAATGTATATAATTTTTTTGGGGATGACTTACTCAATTGCAGGAAACTGTTCATCAGTATTACAGCCTGCATGAATAAGCTACTTCCCCAGAGTGGCAATCCTGTTTTAATGGTCCTGCACCTCCTTCTTGGCTTTAGTTGTTATGTGCACAATGGAAAGGCTCTTCTATAATTCTATGAGCCCTATTTAAGCATCGCTCATCAATAGAGGAGAGGGACGGTCCTAATGATCTTATGATGATTTTATGATTATGGCCATTTTGATGATCATCTGTATCCAGTCCAATGCTTTGTAGCTTCCACCTCACACTATGATGCAGCCAGACAGAACACACTCAATTGTGGTCCTGTAAAATGGTGTCATGATGAGGGCTGCTAGTCTCGCCCTTCTCAACTTCCTGAGGAAGTTTAGGTGCTGCTGTGCCTTCCTGACTAATGAGGTGTTGTGGGTCCAAGATAGACTGTGCTTTATATGCACTCCATAGAACTTTGTGCTCTCCACGACAGGATCATCAATGTATAATGGAGAATGATTGACATTCATCCTCCTGAAGTCCACAATCATCTCCTTTGCCTTGCCCACAACAAGACTTAGGTTGTTATTCCTGCTCCATTTTATGAACCACCCATCCTTCTCTCTGTAATGTGACTCATTATCATTGCCAATGAGGTCAACTCCTGTTGTACCATTTACAAATTTGATACTTCTGTTAAAACTGAAACTAGCAGTTTAATTGTGAGCCAGCAGGTCGAACAGTAGTGACTGAGGTGCGCCAGTGTTCAGTGTGATGGAACCTGATATTCTGCTACCAACCTGGTCAGACTGTGGCCTTTTGGTCAAGAAGTCCAGAATCCAGTTGCAGAGAGGGGTATTGAATCACAGCAAGGACAGTTTATCCACAAGTCTCTGATGTATGATCGTGTTGAATGCCGAGCTGAAGTCAGTGAATGCCTGATCTATGAGGCATTGTCTACTTGGTGGGTCAAGATCTATGAAACGGTTTGAATCGTAGGCAAACTGGAACAGGTTCAGCTGGAAGGTGTGATCAGATCCTTTCTATTATCAGTCATTGAAAGCACTTCATAGTTGTAGACATCAGTACCCCGGGCGGTAGTCATTTAGTCCAGTTACCATCACTCTCTTCTGCAACTGGATGATGTGGCTGCGTTGAATCCTGTGAGGGTGCCTGTTCTTCACGGGTGATAAAGTTTTCTTTGGTGTCACATTGTTTTTCTCATCAAACTGTGCGGAGAAGGTATCCAACCTGACAGGAAGGGAGGCATCATTGTCATTGACCCCCAGGGCTGACTTGTGATTTGAACACCCTGCCTCATGGGCCTCAAATTGCCTGTGTCACATGGGTGTCTGTGAATTCTCTGTGTGTACCCCTATTTAACAACATCAGATTCAAAAAGAATCTATCATTTATCATCTCCAATAGATCAGGAATCCTAACTGTAACATACTATGCAGGAATAGATCATTCTGGATCAATAAAGATTAAAATTCACCAGCTAAAATTGGGTGTAATTGGGAGACACGAATTTCACAGGCTGCAAGGGCTTTCTTCTGTACTATATCATTAAAAAATATTAAAACATTGGGTAGGCCTCAAAATCATATGCATGTTCGAACTCTACTTATTTTACAGGCGAAACACAGAAGAGATTTTTGTGTATATGGCAGTAAATGAAATCTTGAACCTGACATAACCAAATTTTCCAAGGCGAATTTAAAGAAAATCTGCAGCAGAAAATCTGGTCCCCAAAGGCAAAACCCCTTGTCATCATGTTCCTACATCTGGTTCCAAGTGTTCCTTGCCAATGAAGAAGTCTCTTTGTCAGGACTTGTGTTTCGAGGAGACTGATTAATAACTGACTTCAAAGATTAGTCATTAACTTAATTTTCATGCCGTCAACAGGATAATGAAAAGCCAATGAGGTGGCATTAATATTGCAATAATCAGTGAAACCTATGTTTCTATTTTCCTCACCAAATGAAATTAAATGGTTAGATAAGTTTGCTTGAGAGCTGTGTAATCAAATTGGATGCATATCATGTTTTGCTCAGTATAAATAGAGTATGTGGAAAGAATAAAATGCCAACCTGTTCAAGTCAAGTCACATTTACTTGTCATTCATTCCATAACAATTGCAGTGTACAGTGAAAACGAGATAGCATTTCTCCAGATCGTGGAGCTGTTTATTTACAAGGCTAAACTACATCAGAAACTTTTTTTTATAAATAACATATCACTTATAAGTATCATGTTACATATGCTAGCCCTGGGTCCCCAGAGTTCAGAAGCCTCACAGCATTGGGGGGGGGGAACTGTTTCGCAATCTGACCGTGAGGGCCCTCATGGTTTGGTACCTCTTCCTGGATGGCGGGGGTGGGGGGGGGGGGGGGGGCGGTGGAGCCCTTCAAAATGTTTACGACTTTCTGCAAACAATAGACATTATAACTGCCCATCACGGCAGGAGGAGAGAGTCCCCATTAATCTCCTCAGCAGTCTTTACTATCTGCTGCAGGGACTTGCATTCTGGGATGATGCAGTTCCCGAACCAGGTGGTGATGAAGTTATATAGGATGTTCTCAGTGCATCCCCTGTAGAATGTAGTGAGGGTGGAGGGTGGAAACTGGACTTTCCTCAACCTCCACAGGAAGTAAAGGCATTGATGGGCCTTCATGGCAATGGATCTGGTGTTGGGGTACCAGAAGAGATTTTCCACTAGTGCCCGCCAAGGAATTTGGTGCTCTTGACTACCTCGACGGAGGAGCCATCAATGGTCAGTGGGAAGTAGTCTCCCTGTGCTCTCCTGAAGTCAACCACCATCCCCTTTGTTTTGTTGTAGGTGTAGGTTGTTGTCTCTGCACCAGTCTGTTAGTGTTACAGCACATAAATTATCTCTACACCTTTCGGATTATTTATGCTTCACAAAACAGTGAGACAAAACAGTTAATCTTAAATTAAATACCTGTCTGCACTTTACAAGAGTCCACCTGGTGTGGTCAGGTACAGACACCTTCAGCATTTGTAAAGACACAGGGGAAATGGATTTCCAACTGATCGCAGGCTTTTCATGTCAGATGTTAGGTGAATCTGTCCAGACGTGACACTGACACACTCGGCTAAACTTTCCTTTGATCTGAACTCTATAAACTAGACGAATTGTTCGGCATGAATGCTCCAGGCTAGTCAATGTACAGTGGTAAAGATGCTTTCATTCACTCCCCTGTAGCTTGATACCTAATTTCCTCCCACAGCAGAAAGACAGAGCATTTAAGCAAACAAAAGAGAAAGAGCCCATCCATTATCTGATTTGAACAAAGCTGTGTTGATCAGCTACATTGGTAGATATGAATGCTTTTCCAAAAACAACTTACATAAACTACAGCAAAAACCATGGAGAAAAACAATTTACTCAGACTTCAAGGCCATAGGCGCTAAAAAGTCATTTTTACTTAATTATGGTGCACCACTGAATAACAGCCTGAACAATAAATCTTCCAAGTACTAGGTGAAAAAAAAGTAGCTAAAAGATTAACCCCCTAGCTGATTACGCTCATCGGATCTGCACTGGCATTACATCTACATCACCAGTTAGTATATTGGTAATGATAATGAGTTTATTGTCATACACATTGTTCAAAGTATGCACCAAAATTCTCACTTGCAAAAAAACATCTAAAATAGTATACATTATTTTACTGTACAGAAAGATAACATAAACAGAAGATAGAGAGATAGTTAATAAATATACCATAGGGGGGGAAAAAATGTGGTGTTACCATTGTCCAGATAGGCCTTTTGGTGGTGCTGGAGTAGTTTATGGTTAGGGTACTAAGAAGAGGTTCAAGAGACATTGGCGGGTGGGGGGGGGGGAGGAAAGCCTGTTCTTAAGTAAAGGATTTTCCTGTAAATCATGTCACTCCAGATGATCAAAAATCATTAAACCCATCTTGCTTCTGATCATAGAACTGTATAGAACAGGAGCAGGCCCGATGGCTCACGATGTCTGCATCCAAATTAAACTAAAACTCTGCTGCCTGCACATGATACATATGCCTCTAGAACCTGCATAGTTATGTACCTAACAACCTAACAATAAACCTTTAAAACAGTACTAACATATAGGCTCCTTGATTCTGCATGTCTTTGTGCATTGTGCAGTTTGATCCTGGATTTCCTTTCCTCTTGACCGTAGTCAGTTTGGATTGGCAAAAACAGTTCGTTCACAACTCTACCAGCACCTGAGCACCACAGGGATGAGTACTTAGGACACTATTGCGGCGGAGAGAGCCAAGGTGCTCAACAAAGCAATCTCTCAGTCTGCGTCCAGTCTCCCCGATGTAGAGGAGTCCACAATGGGAGTACTGGATGCAACAGATGACCCTGCAGAAATGTTGCTTCACTTGGAAGGATTGTTTGGGGCTCTGAATGATGGACTTTTCTGATCAGTTTTGAGGGGATGATGGTGTTAAATGTCAAACTATATGCATCTTTGCTGTCCAGGTGTTCCAGGGCTTTGTAAGAGCCAGTGAGATGGCATCCACCACAGATCTGTTTGTACGATAGGCAAACTGGAATACATCTATGTCACTGCTTAGACAGGAGATGATATGCTTCATCTCCAGCCTTTCAAAACACTTCATCACTTTTGATGCAAGTGCTACTAGTCGATAGTTGTTAAAGTAGGTTACTGCACTCTTCTTGGGCACTGGTAAGATTGATGCCTGTTTGAAACAGGTGGGCACCACACCCTGGTGGAGTGAGATATTGAAGATATCCATGAATATCTTGGCAAGTTGGTCAGCACAGATCTTTAATACTCAGCCAGATGTTCCATCAGGGTTGGATGCTTTCCTCGGATTCACTTTCCTGAAGGCAGCACACATAACATCCTCAGATACGAACAGGATGGGATAATCAGGGGATGTGGGGTGTGGATGGAATGGTTTGTCGCTGTTACTGTCATCAAATTGGGTGTAGATGGCATTGAGTTCCTCTGGGTGAGAGGCTTTACTGTCAGCTACTTTACCAGATTTGGTTTTGTAACAGGTTATGGGATTTAGGCCCTGCTGTCGGATGTCGCTTGCTGTTTCCATTTCCATCCAGTATCCCCACTTTGCCCTGAGAGAGATCGAGGAAAGGGAGAGTGTTGCTAGAGATGGACCAAGTGAATTTGAGATTTGGGTAGAAGTTGGCAGCAAAGTGGATGAAGTCAATGAGCTCACCGTGGGTACATGAGACAGCACCAAAGTGGTCATCAACATAGTGGAGGAAGAGTTGAGGGACCTTGCCTGTGTAGGCTTATAACATGGATTATGTCACGTAGCCATCAAAAAGGCAGGCATAGATGGGGCCCATGCAGGTACCCATGGATACTCCTTTGACCTGGAGAAATTGGCTTAAATCAAAGGAGAAATTATTGAGGGTGAGGACAAGTTCTGCCAGCCAGAAGAGGGTGATGGTGGAGGTGGACCTATTTGGTCTATTGTCCAGAAAGAAATGAAGGGCTTTGAGGTCTTCACTATGAGGGATAGAGGTGTAAAGGGATTGATGTCCATGGCAAACACGAGGTGAACTGGAATCTGTTGAAGTAATAAAAGGTGAGTGAAGTGTCCCAGATGTAGGTGGGGAGGGACTGGACCAGGGGGTACAAAACAGAGTTGTGGTAAATGGAGACCAATTTGGTGGGACAGGAACATGTGGACATGATGGGTATGCCGGGACAAGACAATTGGGTTTGTGGATCTTGGGTAGGAGGTGTCGGCGTTGTAGGGTTTGGAAACAATAAGGTTGAAGGCTCTGCCAGTGAGGAGACCAGAAGTGATGAGTTCAGTGATGGTGCATGATACAGTGGGTTCGGTGAATTTTGATGGGGTCTTGTTGAGGGCCTAAAGCAGCAGCTCTGTTTTCCGCAATATTGTGGATCTCCCAGTAGCCACCCATTTCCATTCCCCATCCCATTCCCTTGCTGACATGTCTGTCCATGGTCTCAAGCACTCCCAGACTGAGATCACCCATAAATTGGAGGAACAGCACCTCATACTCCTTCAGGGCACCCTCCAATCGATGGCATTAATATTGACTTTACTGGTTTTCAATAAATCCCCCACCCCCAACCCCCATCACCTTCCCCCAGTTCTTTGTCTCCTTTCACATAAACAGGATAAATTCTTACCTCCTCTCTCATCATAGCCAATTAAACCTTTTGTTGGTTGGATTCCTTGGCCAGCCAGCATTGTCTGAATTTTGACATTTCAACCTTCTGGCTCATTCTGCTTATTCCTTGAAGAAGGGTTCAGGCCCGAAATGACAGCAAGATATCTTCACTTTTTATGGACACTGAAAAGACCAGCTGAGTTCTTCCAGCATTTAGTGTGTTTTCACTGCAATCATCATGTCTACAGTCCTTTGTGACTCACTGAGAAATTACTAAAGAGAATCTCATGATTGATTGTATGACGTGCAATAAATTTGAGCTATCAACTTGTACTTTGGTGTACACTAAGTTCAGATTGTTCATGCTTACATTAATTGTCCATTCCTATTTGCATTTGGGGAAGTGTGCCTTCTTCAACCTCGAACTTTGTCCACACATGGCTTTGTTCAAGTGGCTACTTTCACCACTTTCATAAGGAACCATGAACAGAGGAGATCTTGCAAGTGTGGTGGCACGCCGTTAAGCAGGCGAACCGGCCCCGCTTGTAACACATGCGGCAGGGCATCCAGCCAAAATGGCGCTGTCGGGGGTTTCCCCTTCGACCTCAGCACCGGGCTCATAAGCCCGCGCTTGGGGACCCACATAATGCCCTGGTGACGTCAGCGCCCCCTGCACAGTTCTCTGCCAGGTCTGGGCTGGGAGTATAAGGTCAGCAAGGCAGCCTGCAATAAATCAGTTCTGCTCACTGAGCTCAACCCGTCTGGTTGTGTGTTATTTTAGTTAGCAGCGTAGCTGCCACTACACTAGCCCATTAAATGCGTCAGCAAAAGTAAGGGAAATCTGCCTATTTAATTACACATATAATTGCCTATTTAATTACTAGGCAGGGATAAAGAGAGACTTTGGGAGAGTCACCCCAGCAGCGAGCAGCATCGACCGGCTCTTCATCCTGGTGTCCTGGTCAGATCCACAGTACAAACCAACTCAATGCCGTGTCCCAATCAGGCCCACTTTCCTTTAAATTCAAACCCAATTCCCGAGCGCTGTAACAGCATTGTGCTAGCTGCTACACTCACCATGCCACTGTCATAATTAAACCCCCCCCCCACAAGTTTAGAGATAAAGTCTAATATACTTAATAATATACTAATAAAGATAAAGACTCTTGCTCGGCAGGGAGAGGGAGACACTTTGGGAGAGTTGCCCCAGCAAGGGGCTTGTGTGTTGCTTCGGAGAAAATTTACTTTTACAATTTTAAACTTTTATTGAAACATCTATTTAGAAATTTATTTCTATCTATTTATTTATGTATTTATTTCCTCAATATTTTTTTGCCAGTTGTTTGAGTTTTCAGTTGATTGAATGCCAAATAATGGGCATTTTTACTGTATCTGATAGAAAGGAAGCCACCAGTTCTTTGTTTAATGAGTAACTCAGAGAAACACAAAAGTCTGCAGAAGCTGTGATTGTCATAGAAACACACCAAAATCCAGGAGGAAATCAGTCTTTCACCATCCATAAAAAGTAAAGATATACTGCCAACATTTTGATCCTGATCCTTTTCTTCAAGGAATAAGCAGAAATAAGGAAAGGCTAACTCAGTACAGCACAAGAAAGTGACCAAAGTGAATCTTTCTAATTGTCAATGATCATGCATCTCACATAAAATGCAAAGGAATTAACAGGATAGGGCAGTTGCTTAAAAAGGAGATTTTATCTTTCAAATTGGCTTACAAATTTATCTTTCAAACTGCAGCAATTTTGTGATCCTACCACCAGACTTTAAATGCATCTGTGTACCTGGTTACCATAACTCCAATACAGTTGAAAGGCAACAGCAGTTTTCTGATGCTTTGTGTGCTGGACCTTTCTACATTCTGAATCTATCATACACTGTGGTGCTACAGAGGAAATTTAAGCTGCAGTCCGCATAAAAAGCAAAGTTAAAGCATGAATCCTTTCAAGTGAAGTAACTCCCCTCCTGTTCTAGGTCCAGTTTCTGGGTGGGCTGAACACAACACAGCTGCACATCTTAACCCATCCCCCAGGTAGTGCTTTTGGGACTTAGTTAATAAACTGATCCACACATCTGTTACAACAGGTAATCTGGGAGAAGATGAATCCCAGCTGCTTTGGGGTGTGCAGTGTGATTTACATTCTTCCTTTAAAAGCAAGTACAGGAGGGACAGCTGTTCACAGAAATGATCTTTACTATTAAGACATTAAACAAGTCATGGTTTTACGAAATGGATATTTTTTTCATCAGTTTTGTGAAGTCAGGCTTGGCTTTCTTACATTGTCTAATCTCTGTTGTCAAAGGATGATATTCAATAACATTCCATTCAATAGCAACAATGCCTGAAAACCTGAATGTCCAATCAATCACAGCTCACAATGTCATTATATTGACTGCAGCTTGAAATTTTAAAATGTTGGTAAATAATCCAACTACTTAACATAAACTCTTGTGTAAATTTATTTAAGAAGACTTAATGCTTGCTGTAAATTAATTTACTCTGGATCACGTTTAGTCAGGACTCCAGGCCAGTGCCACATTGATTTAAACTAATTTATTCAGCTCTCCGGATTTGTATGAGCATTGATTTCACATTGCAGGTTAATAATGGGTTTGTACTAATGTTGATGAAGGCAATGTATTCAGAGTAACCAGGGTGGTGTTAATCATAGCAATGTACCAGGCTTAAAATTGTTGATTCTTCTTGAAGTTTTCTGTGGAAACACTGAGAAAATTATAAAGTATTTCAATGTGGGAATGCCAAGACATGTTCAGCTACTCCAAGGGATCACCCATTCACCAACCACATGTTGTTTTTAAGGAGGTAATACCCAGCTTCGGGTGCTATGACAGAAGTCTGTGCTCACAGTTCCCCTCCCCTCATTAACTGTGTAAAGTTGTTACACCTTAGTGAGGAACAGTCAACCTGGAACTCCATCCTCATTCTAAACCACTGTGAGAATCTCTTCACAGAACAGGTTGGAATGGATGGCAAAGGAAGTTCACCACAGTCTCTGTGCCAATTAAGGATCGGCAATTAATGTAGCCTAGCCAGAGATGTTCACATCTTGTTAATCAATAAATAAGACACAACCTCCTCCACAATGCACCAGGATAATCAGATGGAGGCTCATGCTTAGGTGTTCTTATGAACTTCAGGGAAACTAAAATGATTAAGCTTGGAATACAAGTTGCATGGGATAGTTTGCATTCCTCAAGTGTGTGTGCCCTGTATTAGCATTGCAGTATTACAGCACCAGCAACTTGGGTTTGAATCCAGGACTGTGTGTAAAGAGTTTGCACGTTCTCCCTGTGTTGCTCAGGTTTCCTACCATGTTCCAAAAATGAGTGGGGTTAGAAAGTTAATTAGTTACAAGGGTGTATTTGGGCATGGGCTCCTGGGCTGGAAGGTCCTATTTCCATGCTGTATCTCTAAATTAAGATAAAGAGTTCATGTAACTGAGGAGGTTTTAAGGCTGCTAAAGGAATTGCTTAGGTACCTAGAGAAAGAGAATTCCTTTATTCAATATCCAGACCTGACTCGAAACCAACACATTAGGAGAGGTGACCAGTGCTTCGATTCCATAAGCAGGCTTTAAGAATTTTCTTAAATGAGGAAGATGAACCTTAGAAGATTTGAGATTTAAGCATTAAAGAGCTGATGTTATTACCACCAATAGAACAATGAGTGGCCAGAATTGGAGAAAGAAATGATGAGGACTGTAGGGCTGGAAAGAGTTATAGAAGAGGGAGAGGCAAGTCATTGTAAAGATTATAATGACTGAGACCAAACTTTATTAACAGTGCTATCAATCTCCTTTTCTCATTTTTCAATGTTTAATACCCAGCTATAGTCATTCTGCAGTCATGTTTCTGACATGGCAATTAGATCAGAGTCCTTTATAACTATATGAGTCAATAACTCATTCATTTGCTGGAATGCACTAAAATGGAATTTTAAAATGTGAATCATAGAATTGTATGGCATAGAGCATGTCTCATATCAATTGTGATAATTATCTGCACAAATCCCATTTACCCACATACACCTCTACACCTTCCCTATCAAAGTACCTGTCCAAATACCTTTTTATGAATATTTTATTTAAATTCAATTTATGTGTTAATATCTAAATACAGAATTGCCTTTCATTTAAATCTAAATAATAATTTAGTATTGTAGCGGCCCACAGCCCATTCCATGGGCCGACATAGCAGACAGTCGTCGAACACGACGATCGGGCAGACAGCACGCAAGGTGAGACGTCCGCTCCCATAGGCCACAGGAATAGCGGTCATATCAGCCAATCACAACCAGCGGATTGCAGGGCGTCAAATCTGGGCCCATGCATCTGGGACAACCAATCAGCAGCCAGTCTCAGTCAAGCCATGCCCTGGTGGTGATACAACCAGCTGCCTATAAAAGGCAGAGCTGCAGCCCAATAAAATTAGTGGTGATTACACTCCCTTGGTGTTCAAGTTTCCTTTCTACCTCAAGCTATAACCGTAGTGACCCACTACAATATTTTATTTTATACCCCCAACCCTTCACACGCCCTCTCCCCAGAATAATAACTCCCAAAAAGTAAAACAGAGAAAGAAATAGAAAAGAAAGAATATAGAAGAATACAACTGGATACTAAAGTCACAATCAATTTCATCAAATTTTACCTCAAGAATACTTAACCTATATACACCAACGGTTGATAAGGTTTTAAGGTTAAGGGGATAGTTTTCATATGGGCATATGTAAATATGGCAACAAATTTTTAAGAAAGTATCGAGTGTGTGTATGTGTGTGTGTGTGTGTGTGTGTGTTTTGTGTGCGTTTTTTTAAATTCTTAAATAAAATGTTTTTAAAATTATCATGTCTATTTCTTAGATTATATGTCATTTTTTCAAGAGGTATGCAACTACACATTTAAACATGCCATCTATCTATTCCCAAATTTGAATCTGATTTCCATGACACTCCTATGCATTTGTTTGCAACTTCCAATGCAATTTTCACAAATTCCTTTTGAAACATATTAAATGTTAATTTTGGTCTAATCCCAGATATATTACCTAATAAGAAAATCATTGGATCTTGAGGAAATTTAACTTCAGTGACCATTTCTAAAATTGCTCCTATTTTGTTTAAAAAGGTCTCAATTTTGAAAATGACCAAGTGGAATGAAAAAATGTATGTATCTCTTGATTACAATTATCTGATAAATCCGATTTCAACCGATTTCTGCAAAAAAATTATATTGTACCAATCTATATCTAACATTTATTGCATTTGTCACACTATCATGACATAGTTCTAACAAATATTTCTCCCCAATATTTGTATTCAGATCATTTTCCCACCTCCCACCTTTATCTAGATCTATCAATTCTTTGTTTCCGTGTTCTCTTTTGCAATAATGAATACATAGCTGAAATAAATTTCTTAATAGATTTATTACAAATCAAATTTTCTATTTCACTACTTTCAGGCGATAAAATTGTCTCCCTTCAAAACAATTGACTATTCTCCTAATTCCTTTACTAAACCAATTATTAAAAAAGTCTATTATTCATTGTAAAAGGAATGTCTATTTTGAATCAATAGCATTTTATGTATCCTGTAATTCCTCATTCCCAATTGAATATGTACCCTGTTCATCTATTAATCAGATGTTTCAATAATGTTGTTTCTCTATCTCCAATCTATTCTCCCATTTATATACAATATCTTCAGGTGTTGTCTCCCCTATTTTATCCATCTCTATTTAATCCATTCTGGTTTTTCTCCCTCCTCAAATAGGGGAGAAACAAATTTCATTTGTGCTGCAAAACTCCTAATTTAAATTACTAAGTTAATTTCTAATGAAACACTTGCAAGAAATTTTCTTACATATTTATTCAATTCCTGAAAAATTTCTATGGAATAATTCCATCCATCTTCTTAAATTTTTATCAATTTTCTTAAGGGGTTATAATTTAATTTAAATATGTTCTTTAAATTATTATCTTTCAAATCCCTAAAAATTTTATTCCATTTACTGACCATTTAAATTGAGTATCTCTTTTACACTGTGTATAATTACCCATGGTAAGAAATATAATCTCACTTTCGTCCCAATTTACTTTGTAACCAGATACTATTCCATATTCTTTTAATCTTGAATATAAGTTTCTGGTTCCATTAAATACATTATTACACCATCAGTCAATAAACTAATCTTATGTTCCTCTCTACTTTAAAACCTTTAATATCAAAATCAGACCTAATCAACTCTGCCAATGGTTATATTGCCAAGTTAAATAAACCTAGTGAGAATGGACATCATTAGCTACTAGATCTAGTTAACTGAAAAGTCAGAAACTTTCCCATTCTTTACTACCTTAGCTCTTGTTCCATTATATAAGCCCTTAATCCAATTAATAAATGTCTGTCCCAGTTCAAATTTGTCACGTACTTTACATGAAAACTCCCATTCTATCAAATCCTTTCTCAGCTTCTAATGCCACTGCAACACCCAAGTCTCCTCTTTTCTGTGCCAAGTACATTATACTCACCAACCTAGTCATATTATCTACTGACTTTTTGTTACATATCCAGTTTGACTTTGGTAAATATTTTGCCAGTCTATTTTCTAACATTTTTATAACTATTTTATAATTTACATTTAACAAAGATGGCTTTAAAGGATTTTTTGAAATCACTGTTATTGTTGTTTTAAAAGATTCTGGCAATGTATGTGTTTCATCCACCTGAGCAAAAACTTCCATAAGTGAAGGAATTAATAAATCTTTAAACTCTTCGTAAAATTCCAACAGGACACCATACTCTCCCAGAGACTTTATTACTCTGTAAAGAACCCACTAACTTCAACCAATGTGAAAGGAGCAGCCAAAACTTTGGTCAAATTTAGGTAAATTCATTTGAAATAAATAATTGTCTATTTTGCTTTCTTCATTCAAAGATTCAGACTTATACAACTTTAAAGAGAATTGTTTAAAATTATGATGAATTTCTTGAGGTCTATAAGAGATTAAATTTGAATCATCCTCAGTTGCAATAATCATTCTGAAATCTTGTTCTGTCTTTAATTGCCATGCTAAAACTTTATGCACTCTTTTGCCTAATTCATAATACTTCTGTTTAGTTCTCATAATCGCTTTCTCTGTTCTGTATGGTTGCAAAGATTTATATTGAAGCTTTTTATTTATAAGGGATTGATTTATTCTCAGTTTCTTACCTCTGTGAATCTTTTTTCTAAATTCATTATCTCTGTCTCCAATTGTTCTAATTCTTTCAAATTAATCTTTCTTAATTTTAGAAGAGTAATTCATTATTTGATCACATAAATATGCTTTCATCCAACCCATAAATTTACTAGGAACTGAATTAAAATTAATTTCAAAAAAGAGTCTTAGTGTCTTCTAATAAATTCACAAAAATCTTTACTTTTTAAATAACATAGAATTAAACCTCCATCTATAAACTGATTCTTGCCTATCCACCATTGATATTGCCAACAACAAGGGAGAATGGTCAGATAAAATTCTTGCCTTATATTCAACATGTTGTATTCTATCTTGCAGTTGTGCAGATATTAGCAATAAATCAATTCTAGAGTAAGAATCATATCTACTAGAATAAAAAGAATAATCCCTCCCTCTTGGATGAGATCTTCTCCAAGCATCTACCAAATTTAGATCCTTCATCAGTGACAGTGTCGCTTTGGCTGCTTTTGTTTTTTTACTGCAGTTATTGTTAGCCTATCCTGAATTGGATCTAAACAAAAATTAAAGGCTCCTCCTACTAAAACATTTTTGTTAGCATTTGCTAAATTCAAAAAAGTTTCCTGTATAAATTTATCATCATCCACATTCGGTGCATATATATTTATGAATGTCCAGAGCTCTGAAAAAATTTGATAATTTATCATAATATATCTACTTATAGGATCTGTAATTACATTTTGTCTTTTAGTTGGAAGCCTTCTCATCTATTAAAATAGCTACTCCCCTTGCCTTTGAATTAAATGAAGAAGCTGCAACGTAATCTACCCAATCTCTTTTTAACTCCTGATGTTCTTTTTCAATTAAATGAGTTTCTTGTAAAAAAGCTATGTCCACTTTCATTTTCTTAACATGTGCCAATATTGTTTTCCTCTTCACAGGACTATGAAGCCCATTAACATTAAAACTTAAAAAATTCAATACTTCATTCATTACTATATATTTTTAATCATCTTTAGACCACATCTCTCCTTTACCTATCTCCTCTCAACTCCTTGGCTCTTAAATTCTACTATAAATCTTAAATCTAGGCAGCTTTCTCTAACTAATCCAGATAGAGAAAAAATAGAAGTATAAAAGTAAATAAACAAAAAACCACAATATACAATAATATACAACAGCACTACCCCCCCCCCCCACTCTACGGGTAGTGGTCAGAGCCATGAACACACATATGATTCAGTAGAAGTAAGTCCATTTACTTCCAGCTCCCCCAAATACTTATTTTTACTTCAATTCATTTCTTTAAAACAGATTAACATCATCTTGAACAATTTATTTATATTTGTATTTCAAAAAAAGTTTCAAGCTCTTGCTTGCTGCATTGGTCTCTGATCAAGTTCTTGACGAATATCTGGTAGAAGATCTGCATAATCTTGCGCATGTTCAGGATCTATAAAAAATGTATTTGATCCTCTTTGTACAAAAACCTTAATAGTCACCGGGTGATGCAAAATTAAGCTGTATCCTTTTTTCCACAAAGTGTTTTTCACCAGTTCAATTCTTTCTTTTTCTTCAACAAAGCTGATGTCAGGGTAGAATAAAATCTTGTTTCCATTATATTCTAATGGACCCTTTCTCTCTTTGGCTTGTTTTGCTGATAGCTCCCCAAAAAATTCCCTGACTTGATAACGAAGAAACTTTATCGAACTAGGCTGCGGTTTTTGATCTGGTGACAGTCGTGGCCTTAGGGCTCAATATCTCCTTGGAACTCATTCTGTCCAAAGGTTTCTTGGATCCAATGTTGCAAAAAAGGTATTAAATTCTTGCCTTTGTCACCTTCTTTTCGCCCAACAACTTTGATATTGTGCTTTCTACTAAGATTTTCCAGAGAGTCCACTTTTTCCACAGTTGTTTATTAACAACAGCCAGTGCATCAGTTGAATTTTCCATTTTATTCATTCTTTCTTGAACATTTATACATCATTTTCCACATTCTTAAACTCTTGTCTTCAACTTCCTCAAATCTTTTTTTGGCAAATTATTAACTTTAGTGTAAATTTTGTTCATTTTTTTCATCTGATATTTATTCTTACTTGTTTCTGCTCACTCCTAAGTAAACTTTCTACCCTCAATTTCTGAATATTAATTGGCATTTTAGATTTGATGCCTCCTTAAGCAACAGCCCCTGCCTCCTTCTCTTCTTGCTTCTGTTCTTCTTCCTCTTCATTCCTGACCTGAGGTTCTGCTGTGAAATCAGCTTGTAAAGTCAAACAGGCTGTCTTTCTCTAACGATCTGTTCACATTCCCATGACCTGCGCATGGGTGACTCGTCTTCCTCACCATCCCTCGTTCGCTGCAGCTGCATAAGCACTGCAGTGCTTTGTCATACAGGTTTTGGAGCTCTTGGCAGTCGGGCAGAAGTCTTCACCACAGCGCCCGAATCCACCTGAAGGTGGGCCCTTCTTGTTGTCCTTTTGGGTTTTTTTTTGTTGCGCTCCTGAGAGGCCAGCGATATTCTTATCTTTTTTTGCTGACATTTGTAAGATAGTCCCTGTACGTTTAGGAACAAGTTCCAAGGATTTAATCTCTATCTCTTAGTTTTTTTTCCACTTTTTTTTTCCGGGAGAACCAGATTCCTCCATCCTGGCTCTACGTCATCACATGACATCTCCCCATCCAAATACCTTTTAAACATTGCAAATTGTTCCTGTATTAAGCATAATACTATGCAAAATTGACTACTGTTTACTACTTGTCTGCAGACAGGGCTAAAATGCAAAAATTCCAGCTGTTCAATAAGTCCTTACAGACAAAAAAATATATATACACAAAAAAAATCAAATAATAGTTTTCATGAGGGCCAGAGAAACAGAGCATTGAAACTGCCCCGTTGGCCCAGTGAGTCTACAATGACCATCGTGCACCCTTTAACACTAAGTAAGCAACAAGACTTAGTGGGTCAGGCAGCATCCATGGAGAAAAATAATCAGTCGCCATTTTGGGTTGAGATCCTTTATCAAGACTTAAGTAAAAAAGGAGAGATCGAGTATGCAAAGAGGGAAATAAGAGTTGGTGAAGGGCCAAGAGGTAATAGGCTTATGTGCAAAAGAAGGTGGGAGAGGTAGAAAGAGACAGGAAAAGATCTCAGGGGGAATGGATGTATAGAAACAGGTTCACGAGAAAAGTGAGAATAGAAGCCGGTAAAGAGGTAATGGAAATGGTGGAATCAGAAGAGATTTTTTTTCCCCTACACCAAAATCCCATGATATTGCCACAAGGAAGGCCTGGCATTAAGCTGGCTTTGGTCATTTACACTGAACCGAATAAAGCTGGCATAATGCAGGGTTCAGTGGGCCTTTTTACTCTGCAAACCGACATTCTGGGATGTGTAACTGAACAGAGTCATGTATAACATAACTTATTTGGCAGCACATGTTAGACTCCCTTTTTTTCCCAAAAAATGGCTCAAAAATCTACCCCAGTCTTATATAAGAAGTTGAAATTAGGGTTATAATGGTGAGTAACACCGACTATGATTATCGTCCTAAATGGCTCATTAGCTTCAGACTGTTCAAACTGAGAACAAGCCCACAGAACTGCTTCCTCACAGCACAAAGTGACTAGAGACACCTGGAACCACTGAGAGTGGAATCAGTGTGGGGGCTGGTCTTTTATCACAATTACATCCCCGATACTAATTTCCTCTCCCTTCATATCTGAGGGTTTGTCAGTGACTGAACACATGCAATAACTGAGAATTCACACCTTCTGTCTGTGGAGTACCCCTTGATACGTACTTTTTATCTTATTCATGAATGATCAAGCCCTATTTTGAAAGACTAACAGCTACCCCACTTCTGTCCTGTCAAAGCCGTGAATTATGTACTTATGAATTAAATCATCTCTCAATGTCCTTCCAGCAACACATCAGTGCTTCACCCACCTAACGAAGCAGTGTGTCTAGTAGAAGATGCATCACTAATTTAACCTCCAGCCATTTCATCTACAGCTCATTTCAGCACACATAGACATCTGAGATGGGCAAAATCCCAAGGGCCTATTGGTCACGTATTCCCTAGTGAACTATTCGCTGTCAGCCAGATCGAGAGTGCGCAGCCCGCAATTATACTATTTACAATTATACAGCCCGTATTTTTACTATTAAGAAGATTTTTCACGTTGTCCTAGTTGCGTGTTTTGTCCAGGTTTTAAATGCTTACCCATAAACACACTAAAAAAATACGGTACACTTGCACATCCTTACCCGAGTTGGTCCCGGAAGGACAGATTCACCTTTTTACACAGACAGCGCTCCAGGGCTGTTACTCTGTCTGCTGCCAGAAAAAAAAGCTTCAATTCAAGATTTAATTTATTGTCATAGTATTAAAAGTGTCGTATTACATGAAATTCCTTTTTACAACTGCAAGACTACAGATTCGCCACTGGCAGGAATTGCAGTCAGAGTCATCAAGTGTCCATAGATTCGCCTCCAGCATTTCTGTAGCCCCCACAAGCCGCACAGAGTCCAATCCAAACCAATGGCAACCCAAGCTCCAGATCCAAACCTCCAACATGGTCAGGAACTCTCCAGCATCCTCCACACCTCCTCGCATCCCGATTCCGACACCTGCTGTCTCTCCAGCCAGTCTCCAGCACAGTCAGAGTCTCCCGACAGCAGTCTCCAACAGCCCACAGCTTCTGCGAGTTCCTCGCCTTGAGTCGCCAGCAGCCCGCGCATGCAGTCCTCAGCCGCAAAGCTGCCTCAATGGTCCGCTGCCGTAGTCATCGTCCCTGTGGGTTGTCTGCTCCACTTCTCCCTCTCAGACGGTGCTTGATCTTCCCATCCTCTGGTGCCTGGTCCAGTCTTCCATTTCCCCGGAGTCTGCAGCCTCTCAAGTCTGTTGTTGATTAATAGGCGTCGCCACCTTAGGTGCAGTATTCAAACTAAAACCACCAAAGGCTCCTTCAAAGGGCCGTTCAAAGCTCATTCGGAGCCAACAGGAGTCGACTGGGTGGCTAGACCCCGCAGGGCTGCTGCATCTCCACTCCCTCGCTCCCTGCAGGTCCGCACCAGCAGCAGCACTGCTACTACAGCGGCTCTGTCAGATTGACCCCACCATTCCATGTCGGTGCTTTTTACACACCAGGCATAGCATATAAAAACCGCAAATATCCCAGAACGAAGCTGCTGTGTAAAAATCTCTAGAGAGAAGTGGTGGTCATCCAAAACAAAATCGGCAAGCTCAAAATTCATGCCATTGGGTTTGAGGCTATCCAAGAGCAATATGATGTAGAATTCATTTTTTCTCGTGTATACATTTGGCTTCACCTTGGCAATAGCTGAAACCATGGACAGACACACAGACAGGACGCAGGTTACCACCCACTCTACATTTGGTCTCTCTGATGTAGAGGAAGTCACACTAATCCCGCTTCTTTTCATGATAAATCTCTGGTGGTATCAATATGATTAGTATCTGCAAGACTAAACTAATCTTAACTAAATCAGAAACTAAATGCTTTGCATCCCTGTGTTTGATGGGAAATGTTGTCTCACGCAGTTTGTTGCCATTAAGACACTTTCCTGGCAGGTAGTGCTACCAAGTAACCCTGTTGGGAAGGATATCCCTGTTTTAAGGCTCACAGCTGTCAAAGACTCTGACCTTTATTCTCTGTAGAGCCTAAATTCTCTCCACCTGTTTAGTCACTGGCTAATCCTGAAAAGGAGGTGGGGGTGTGGGGTGGTAAGTGGGTTG